>NC_137035.1:18074064-18134064 GCF_032717465.1 Coenobita brevimanus | reverse complement strand
GTGGTATAAGTGCACAAGTTACGAAGACACAGGATAAAGGAAGTGTAATTGAGAGTAAGTTGCAGAAATATAAAAAGTGTACCTACCAAAACGCACAGGGAAAGAAGTGACCATTTGCCTCTTAAGTGGAATACCGTGGAGGAAAATAAAACAAGGGTACAGCTTCGAAAGTGTACAGGGGAAGTGTTCAGACCACGAGAAAAAGTGTACATGTTACAAAGAGTGCACAGATTGAGTAAAAAATCAAGAGTGCACATCCAGTAGCACGTAAAAAGTGAACGGAATTAAGTACTTGAAAATAAAGTGGTCACCCTTAAAAAGAGCTTGGGAATAAGTGTATGTACGTGAAAAGTGTACGTACGTGAGATTAAGTGTATGGACGTGTAGTGTATGTACGTAAAAATAAGTTTACTTTTTCCGAGATCAAAGTGTGCGTGTGTGTAAACAAGGAAGCAGCGTGTACGAAATCGACCTTGAAGGTGTACATAAATTGGAGTACATAGTGGGCGTGTGTACATGTGTGTGTGTGTGTGCAGCAACTGTCGTCACATCCACGTTTATCCACTCACGTCATCCACATCCACCTTGAGGGAAGAGAGAACACATCCAACTCCACTTCCTAAAAGATCCACCTCAATTTCTTCCACTAGGGAGAGCTTGCCATCCACTCCCGTCATCCACATCCACCTGGGAGAGAGAGAACATCCAGCTCCACTTCTTGAAAAATCCACCTTCTATTCATCCACGTACAGAGCTTACCATCCACTCGAGTACTGTCCACAAACAATATCATCCACCTAGAACCATCCACTAGTGTTTATTATCCACCCGAGACGATCCACACGCTCTCTTATCCACCCTAGACGATCCACACGCTCTCTTATCCACCCTAGACGATCCACACGCTCCTCTATCCACCCAAGACGATCCACACACTCCCCTATCCACACTGAAGACTCCACAAGGCCCACCATCCACCCTGATTAAGGCATCCACTCCACTGTCATCCTCTGCAGCATCCCTCCACATCCAATTACCATGAAGCTGCTGTGTGGAGGCGGGTGGATGGTGGTGGTGGTGGTGGTGGTGGTGGCGGCGGTGGTGGCGTGGACGGTGGAGGGGTCGCCCATGGGGGGTGGAGGGAACGTCAGAGGGAGAGGTGGAGGGAGAGGAAGTGGAGAGGAGGGGAGAGGCCAAGCTCGTCTCAGGCCCAAACACGAGTGGAAGAAAAGGAATCGGAAATCGTCAGGTAAGTTTCCGCAACACATCTCCGTTTGCGACTCATTCTTCACATTAAACTTGAATATCCTGTCCTCAACACCTCTTCTTCAGTGACTAATTCTTCATACGAAATCTGTATATCCTCTCCTTAACACTTCTTCCTCAGTGACTCATTCTTCACATTAAACCTGAATATCCTCACCTCAACACCTCTTCTTCAGTGACTCATTCTTCACACTAAACCTGAATATCCTCTCCTCAACACATCTTCCTCAGTGACTCATTCTTTACACTAAACCTGAATATCCTCTCCTCAACACATCTTCCTCAGTGACTTATTCTTCACATTAAACCTGAATATCCTCTCCTCAACACCTTTTCCTCAGTGACTCATCCTACACCTTAAATCTTCGTCTCCTCCTGTGTTATGGATGCAGATTATGTCGATATTGAAACGTAAGATACAAGAAAATGCTAAGGTGTAATATGCAGAATAAATCGCTCAGGGTGTGGTGCTAAGCCGAGTGGACAGAGCAGTGGACTTGGGGGTTGTAAGGTCACGGGTTCGATCCGTGGTGTTTCGTGAACCGAAGTTTTTTTAAATCACAGGGAGGTGGTGGCCGAGTGGGTAGAGGAGTGGGTCTGGTGTTGTAAGGTCGCGGGTTCGATTTTGTTACAGGGGATTGAATTTGGGACTCGGAATGCCGGGATCTGGTGGACACGAGTTCGATCCGCCAGCTGTGGTAATCCGAATTTAGTTGTCATCTTTTCCACCGACTTGTCGCTAAAATGCTTCTTCGCAACCTCTTTAGTTCCGTGGCCTCGTTTTTATACCCGCGCGCGCGAAAACGGGAGAGGGATATTGGTTTGCTCGGTGTGTGTGTGTGTGTGTGTGTGTGTGTGTGTGTGTGTGTGTGTTTATCCACTGGTGTTTATGTATGTATGTATAGATACCGTATGTTTGTACATATGTGTGTGCTTGCGTGTGTGTGTGTGTGTGTGTGTGTGTGTGTGTGTGTGTGTGTGTTTTTATCCATCGTTATTTATGTATGTATGTATGGGTACTGTATGTGATTGTACATTGTGTGTATGTGTGTGTGTGTGTGTGTGTGTGTGTGTGTGTGTGTGTGTTTATCCACCGGTGTTTATGTATGTATGTATGGATACTGTATGTGTTTGTACGTGTGTGTATGTGTGTGTGAGAGAGAGAGAGAGAGCGAGAGGGGGGGGGAGTGTAGTGAACCCCGGTGCATAACCTTGAGATAATCCACGTATAATTCCATCAGCATGTTGATAGGAAGATGCTGGGTACTACCACTCTATCGCAGGGTCAGGTCAGAGGTCAAGGAGAGCAGTGGGAGCCAGGCAGGTAGCATTTATAGACCTTCTTAAGATTGAGTTTAAGATTGGCTGTGTATTCCTCTCCTCCTCTTCCTCCTCCTCTTCTTTTCTCCTCTTCCTCCTCCTCCTCACAGACCCAGTTGGTTTGAATTTTTCGTTTTATTTTAGTTTTCATCTAAAAAAAAAAAAGCCTATATCTATGGGTGTATTTATAAACGCACTTAAGCTTGAGTCGTATAAGATTATTTTTGTATGGGCCTACGTTTATTTGCACTCCTATGGCTACCAAAGACTTCAGAGTTAATAGTTGAGGGAGTGTTAGGATGTGGTAGTAGTAGTATAAGTTGTAGTAGTAGTAGTGGTGGTGGTGGTGGTAGTAGTAGTGGCAGTAATAATTGTAGTAGTAGTAGTAGTAGTAGTAGTTGCAACCCCAGACTCATTTGAACGTGAACCCGATGAACTGCAGGCTGAAGTTACCCTCCACCTGCAGTCTGTCTACCTGCCTGTCTGTCTTTCTGTCTGTCTTTCTATCTTTGTCAATCAGTCTATGGATCATTCTATTTCTGTATATCTATCTGTCTTCCTATCTATCTGTGTTCTTCATGTCAATCAGTCTATCAGTCATTATATTTCTGTCTACCTGTCTGTTTATCTCTCAATCTCTGCCTAACACAACAGGGAAGGATACCTGAGGCGAGACATAAAACTTGGATATTATTGATGCAAGGTTACCAGTCACATATATGGTGGTGGTTGTCTGTCTGTCTGTCTGTCTCTCTCTCTCTTTCTCAAGAAACTGAGTAGAAGTGCATAGTTGTTTATGGAAAGTGCTACTGTGTTGGGTTGAAGGGAAGGGAAGGAATGGTAACAGTCAGAGAGAGAGAGAGAGAGAGAGAGAGAGAGACATTGGTTGATTGACTGAGGAGGTGAGTGAGTGAAACATTTTAAAAAGTGAGGAAGTGAGAGAGGGAGTTAATAAGAGAGAGAGAGAGAGCGCAGTGTTTGGTGGTGCCGCTGAGTCGTACTGAAGGGTCCACACACACACACACACACACACACACACACACACACACACACACACACACACACACACACACACACACACACACACACACACACACACACACACACACACACACACACATTCCCCCTTCCCCCCTTCACACGCCCATCCTCCCATCTCACGCATTCCTTTCCAGTTTAGTCTCTTCATCTAGAATAAGATAGATAGATATAACTGTATGTTGGTGGTTGGTCATGCATGGTTTAGGGTAGGTTTGGTTGGGGTAAGTGAGGATAGGGTAGTGTAGGGTAGGGTGTTCAGGGAAGGGTTGGGTTGGGTAGGATTGGATGGGGTATGCTAGGTTAGGTTAGGGTAGAGTAGGGTAAGGTCGGATATGGTAGGGTAGGGTAGATCAGGTTAAGTCAAGGTAGGGTTGGATAGGGTAGGGTAGATTAGGTTAGGTCAGGGTAGGGCTGGGTATGATATGGTGCATTAGGGTAAGGTGGGCAGGATAATATATAGGATAGGCATCACACTTGTACCTCATCATTTACCTATAATTTACCTGTAATTACACCTGCCCGCCTCATTAACCTTCACCCACGTGTGCCTCAGAAAACACTCACCCACCCACCACCTGTACCACCCTCATTACCCACATTGTCAACACTTACCTGTCTGTAGTTGTTTGACCTACCTGGCAAAGATACCTAACCCCTTTCGGCTCAGGTGGTGGTCAGGTGTAGTCAGACTGGGGGGGGGGGGGCTAAGTCAACTAGTAACCAAGGAGACTCACCTGGCAAAGATCCATAACCACCACCACCATAACTGTTACCACCACCACACCTCTCCTAACTACACCTGTCACCCCCACCCCCCTCGCCAAGTCAACGACCCAGGATGTGGTATGATTCACAGGAGGCTCAACGACGCTCATAAACGCCTCTAAAGCACCCTGCATGTCAAAATTCTAGGGCATAAACTGGGCCAAAAATAAACACGAAAAAAGAAAGAATAATGGAGGTCGTAAACTTGAGACGAAAATAAATTGATGGAAAATATTAATCATGGAATTATTATTAGTACGGTATTATTATTATTATTATTATTATTATTATTATTATTATTATTACTACTACTACTACTGTTATTATTATTTTTTTATTATTATTATTACTATTATTATTATTACCGTACTACTACTACTACTACTGTTATTATTATTATTATTATTATTATTATTATTATTATTTTTATTTTTTTACTGTAGGTGTTCGTTACAGTCTTCATTAACTCCCACCACAGGAGAGAGAGAGAGAGAGAGAGAGGGAGGGAGGTCATGGTACTGAAAGGGTCAACAAAAGCTGTTGGTCTATCTATCTACATATCTATCTCCCTATCTATTTATCTATCTATCTATCTATCTCTAATTGTCCACCGGTCGCATCTGCCTGTCTATGTATCTATCAGTCTACGTATCTATCATCCCGTTCTTTATAATCCCATCAGGAGCGTAGGGACCCGTGGCTAGTCTACCACTCGGTATATTAAAGGCTAGGGTGACCAGTTGCCATCCCTGAGTAGCATTGAGTCAAAATCGGATCAGGCGCCTTGACCCACTGACCCGCCTGGCTTCCCGTATGTCAAGATGCGATGACACCTGTTCCTCATTCTTCATGCTCTTTCATTCTCATCGCCGTCATTCATGCTGTCTTCATACTAGCCATTCGTATCTACATCCTCTTTCATTCTTATCTTCATTCTGTTTCATTCATTCTTATCTTCATTTTGTTTTATTCATTCTTCATACTGATTCATTCATGCAAGTTTCATACTATTCATTCTTATCTTCATACTGTTTCATTCTGCATTCTTATCTTCATTCTATTTCATTCTTATCTTCATTCTGTTTTATTCATTCTTATCGTCATACTATCTCATTCATTCATATCTTCATACTGTCATTCATTCTTCATACTGTCATTCTTATCTTCATACTGTTTCATTCATTCTTCATACTATTAAATTCTTATCTTCATACCATTTCATTCATGCTTCATACTCTTTCGCTTTTATCTTCATACTATTTCATTCATTCTTATCTTCATACTAATTCATTCTTATTATCATACTGTTTCATTCTTATCTTCATACTGTTTCATTCATTCTTATCTTCAAACTAATTCTTCATTCATATCTTCATACTAATTCTTCATTCATATCTTCATACTAATTGATTCATTCTTATCTCCATACCACTTCATTCATTCTTATCTCCATTCTGTTTCATTGATGCTATCTCTGTACCTTTCATTCTTATCTATCTTCATACTCCTTCATTCTTATCTCCCTTCTATGTCATTCACCCTATCTTCACTCTGATTCATGCTCGCTATCCACACCATGTCATTCTATTCATCCCTAACTATCCACTCATATTGCTATTCATTCTTATCTCATTTCATTCTCCGTACCTCCACCTCAGAAGACGTTTATCGACTTGGAGAGATAGCTAGAACCTTCATTAACCCCTTCAGTACGAGAGCTCATTCTTAAGCTCATTAGGTAGCATGAAGAAGGAAAGAATGACCTCAAAATTAGCTTCATTCTTACCTTTACCTGGTCTGTATTGTTGCCTGTCAGCTTGATTAATAGAAGGATAGAATGGTAGTTGTCGTAGTAGTAATAATAATAATAGTAATTAAAATCATCATCATCATCATCAGCATCATCATCATAATGGGTTTGGAGTGAAAATCAGTGTGTGTGTGTGTGTGTGTGTGTGTGCTTATTCCTGCAGATCATTGTAATGCAGTGCGTCTAGGAAGCGATGATGGTGGTGGTTGTGGTTGTGGTAGTGGTGATGGAGATGGTTGTAGCAGTGGTGATGGTATGGTGGTGGATGTGGTAGTGGTGATGGCGGTAGTAGTGGTAGTGGTGATGGCGGTGGTTGTGGTTGTGGTGACGGCGGTGACTATAGTCGTGATGGTGGTGATTGTGGTTGTGGTGATGGTGGTGATTGTGGTAGTGATGGTGGTGGTAGGTGTGGTAGTGATGGTGGTAGTTGTGGTAGCGGTGTGGAGGCCAACTTACCACTAATCTTATCACTCTATCTCAGCCTCTAACGCCGCCTTATCTCACACACACACACACACACACACACACACACACACACACACACACACACACACACACGAAGAAAGACAGGAGCATCCGGACAAATTAAAGACACACACACACACACACACACACACACACACACACACACACACACACACACACACACACACACGTTCCGCAGCTGACTAGTCGTGTTCATGCAGGAAGGAGAACGTTTGGTAGGAAAACAAAAAAGAATAGGGCGCTGCGTGTTCTGCGTAATGGTAGAGGCGTGTTGGTAGAAAGTTGAAAAGAAAAGCATCCAGTGTAATATAGATTGCACACACACACACACACACGAGAGAGAGAGAGAAACCTTCACTCCACACAGGGGTAAAAACAAGACCCCTATACAGAGTCAGGAGCCTGGGGGGGGGGGAGGCGGGAGAGAGAGGCCTTCATGTAGTGGCACTGATATACCAGGCGGCTCCACTTCCTGGGTGTACAAACGTCCCTCTGCTCCCTTCCTATCACCCGAAAGGAGGATGGTAGGCAGCAGGAGGGGGGGTAGCTTCAGCCTGCAGTCTACGGGGTTCACGTTTTAGATAAGCCTGGTGACACAACAAGTCAACTGTTGAATAGGCTGGGTTCAGTAATTCGTTTATTCGTTTCTGTCTTCTCACTGGACGATTTGATTCAGCTTAACCCTCTTGCTGCGCTTGGTGTCCTTTTGCATTGAGGCTAAACCTGGACGATTTTGTTGAGTTGCAGGACATCTAGGAGTCAAAGGATTCAACAGACACAGCCCTACTCCACATCCGGAATCTCCATGAAGCCTACGGACACCCTGGAACGCAGATTATACCATACGTAGCGCCTGTCAAGATCTCCCTAACAATACTCTAGTTAGCCCCAAAACGGTTATCTAGCGTTTCCGATTGCTAGGCAGCGCTTTCGATTAGAACTCCTCCTCCTGCAAAAAGGTCGCTCCTCGCCCATTCGTGATGTGCACTGTAAAAAGCAGTCACGATACACACTTTCCTCGCTACTGCTACACCTACGAACTTTACATACGTTTACTCTGGACGATTTTGCTTAGTTAAGAGAAATTTTGTAATTGGTAATATTGCTGTTAAGAAATACCTCTGATCAAACCTAACCCTAACCCAACCCAGCCCAGTCCAACCCAGCCCAGTCCAACCCAGTCCAACCCAACCCAACCCAGCCCAGTCCAACCCAGCCCAGTCCAACCCAGCCCAGTCCAACCCAGCCCAGTCCAACCCAGCCCAGCCCAGCCCAGCCCAGCCCAACCCAACCCAACCCAGCCTAACCTAGGCTAACCCAGCGTAACGATCAATTCATCTTTGGATATAACTATAATCTTGATTTTGCAAAACATCCGATGGGAGTTATGATGGGCATTTTATTGTAAGTTTGTGAATTCAACCCCTTCACTGCACACACAGCCACGGCGTTCCTGATGTGCCATGATACTCTGTGATCCGTGCAGTGATTCCCTGATCCTTGCAATGATTCTCTGATCCTTGCAATGATTCTCTGATCCTTGCAGTGATTCCCTGATCCTTGCAGTGATTCCCTGATCCTTGCAATGATTCCCTGATCCTTGAGGTGATTCCCTGATCCTTGCAATGATTCCCTGATCCTTGAGGTGATTCCCTGATCCTTGCAATAATTCTCTGATCCTTGCAATGAGTAGTAGTTTAGAGGCTTATCTGAACGTCAACCCGGTGGACTGCAGGCTGAAGTTGCCCTCCTCTTGCACTCCACCATCATCCTTTCTGGGGCTAGGGAAGTAGTTGAAGGACAGTGGTTTAGTCTGGCAGTTGATCCGCCTAGTTATATCGGTGCCACCACGTGAAGGCGCCCCTCTCCAGCCGATGGAGAGAGAGAGAGAGAGGCGAGAGATTTGCTTTTTTTTTGGGGGGGGGGGAGGAATAATTTGAGATTTTGTTTTTAGAATTGTCCTCTACCACAACTACCACTATTACCCCTACCACGACTACCACCATCCCTACCACACAGCTACCACCATCACCACTGTCACAACTACCACCATCCCTGCTATCGTAACTACCACCATCCCCATTACCAGAACTACCACCATCCCTACTACCACCATCCCTGCTACCACAACTACCACCATCCTCATTACCACAACTACCACCATCCTTATACCACAACCACTACTTACGGCGTGAGGTTGAGGTCAAACAAACTGGAACAATGTTATGTTGACCTATTATCTGAGAGAGAGAGAGAGAGAGAGAGAGAGAGAGAGAGAGAGAGAGAGAGTAATAGATGGAGAATCAGTGTTAATGCTGTTTCCAAAATAATACTGTAGTCTTGTAATAATAATAATAATAATAATAATAATAATACCAGTAATAATAATTCAAGTATTATTATTATTATTATTATTATTATTTTTACGATTATTATTATTGTCAGGTAGGTCAGAGCACAGCAACACTTCGCTGAACTTTGACCTTGATTGGTGACCTTGACCTTTTCTCTATCTCCACTAAAATCCAGTCACATCCCTCCACCTCCCCCACATAATGCAGCTGCCACGTGGAAGCCAAATTGATTTTTTTTTTTTTTTTTTTTTTTTTTAAGACTCACAAATCAGACTAGGCATTGATGATTTAGGAGACATTTTAGTAACCTGCTTGAACTTTGACCTTGTTCCATGACCTTGACCTTTGATTGACCTGATCGTAAATGGAATCACTTAAATCCCACACACTAGGCATGTGGCAGTTTTTATTTTGCTGGGATACCGTATTTTATGAGCCTACATTCAAAAATACATACATAAATAACTCGTGCATAAATACATTCAAAAATACATACATAGGAATTACCGTACTCGATCACACTACCTACTTCAGTGAAATAATAATAATAATAATAATAATAAAACCGACTATTATGGAGCGTCGGCAACAGGGGTCGAGTTACCGGTTAGTAAATATTGCGCACATTAATCGCCTCCCCCCTCCCCCTTCCTCCTCCCCTCCCATTATGTCCTCGTTTTTCTCCCCACTCTTGTTTTATGTCCCCCCCGCCTCTCTCTCTCTCTCTCTCTCTCTCTCTCTCTCCTCTAACAATTTATTTTATTTTTTTACAAATTTATATTACCTCATCTTGGCAGCGATTTTGGCAGTTCTAAATTTTGGCGGGAGTTTCAGTTTTCATATTAATATTTTTGCTCATTTTTGGCCATCATCCCGCATACGTCTCTCTCTCTCTCTCTCTCTCTCTCTCTGTTAACCCTTTTAGCTGCGAATAATCTACTTTGCATTTTATTTCAGTTAACGTCAGACGAACCGGATAAATGGTGAGAGAGAGAGAGAGAGAGAGATTACAAATATCGATTATAATTTTGAACCAGAATAAAAACTTGCGTATTGTATTCCAACTTACGATTTATTTTGCTTGTATATAAAAAAAAAAATTATGCATTGAAAAAGGTAAATTCACAACAGCCGGTGTTTTCATTTGACGGAACAGGACAAGGGCTGCGTGAAAGTCAGTGAGCCTTGGTAATGATTTAGGGGATGAGTCTCCTTGGTTGCTAGTCAAAATTACTCTCCAGTCTGACTACACTTGGCCATCACCTGAGCTATGAATGGGTTTGGGATCTTTGTCAAGTTGATATAAACCGACTATCTATCAGTCTGTCTTTGAGTATCTATCTATCCTTTTTCCCCGGCTATCAGTCTTTTTTTTTTTTTTTTTTTTTTTTTTTTTTTTTTTTTTTAACTGTAATTTCCGTCCTGTTTACTTTTGCACATTGTACACTGTTTCTCCTTTTCATTTTTGACAATATTTAGTTACGTTTTCTTTCGCTTAATGTCCCATACAGAATTTTGCTTAGTCTTCGTTTCTTTCTTTTTTTCGTTCCCTCCACCTACGTCACTCCACTCTCACTCAGTACTCCTTTCTCATTTTCGCTCTTTCCTTCTTTATTCTCAGACTTTTAGATATTTTCCTTCAAGTTTTAGTAAGGTTTCTTCAAGTATTATCGTAACTAACAAATTCTGGTCAATTTCCCGCCGAAATATCCAGATTCAAGGCAAAACAAAGGCTCAGCCAATCAGAGAGCGCGCCGCCTGCCCCGCCCCTCCTCGCCAGCCAATCAGCGCGCGCCGTACCCGTGACGTCACCGGGGAGGCAGACTGACAAGCTTGG
The DNA here is from genome assembly GCF_032717465.1 of Coenobita brevimanus. NCBI lineage: Eukaryota > Metazoa > Arthropoda > Malacostraca > Decapoda > Coenobitidae > Coenobita > Coenobita brevimanus. The sequence continues at coordinate 18,123,185 of NC_137035.1, read as the reverse complement.
AATTTTAAAAAGATGGAAAAAAAAAGTCATTGTGTTTATTTTTCCATCGTTTTTGGATATTTGAGAGGAAGATAAAAGATTTGGACTCCTCTTACCAGTGTGTGAGGAAGATAGACGTAAATATAATGTAGTATAATGCCATTTGTATTCGAAATATTTGAGGTGCAGGTAAGATCATTCAAAATCGTCAATTACGGGGAAATTAGGTGAGATTTACCTGTGATGTACCGTAATAGTGATGCCGTGTGTATCTTCCAGCATCGTGTGTGTGTGTGTGTGTGTGTGTGTGTGTTGGGGAATGTTTGTGTGAGTGTTTGGGGAATGATTGAGTGTGTGTGTGTGTCACGGGGAGGGGGGGGGGTATTTGGCTACCTTCTAACCCTACCTTAAAATAAAAGGAATCTCTCATCCTCACTACTATTATTTTTCTCCATTTTCACTATTCCCAGACGATTTTCTTGTTTCGAATATAGGAGATTTTTTTTCGAATCCAGGTGACCCATGCATTTTGGAAAGTCTAATCCCTGAACGAAAAAACAAAAAATGTGCAATACCCGCGTCTGATAGTTGGTTTATGGGAAGCACATTAGACTTTGACCTGTGACCTTTGACCCATTATTCTTGTCAGTTGTGGAAGCTCCCGAACACCTTTACCGTAGCGATTTATTTTTCCTTATTACACCTTGCTGTCCATGGTACTTAAATCTCTCTAGTATCTTTTCCGTAGCGATTTATTTTATTTCACCTCACTGTCCATGCTACATAAGTCTCTAATATCATTCCCCTAGCGATTTATTTTGTTTATCACACCTTACTGTCTCTTTCTCTGTTACGTAAATCCCTCCAATAATGCCATAATCTGCATGGATATCCAAAAATAAATCGCTAGGGAAGAGGTGTTAGGGAGCTTCCTTGACCAGCGAAAGGACAGACCCATGACTAAACTGATTGCTCTCAGAATCGTAATACTTCATCCTTGCCTGATCCTTAACATTTCCACCAAGTTTAATCAAGGTTGAAAAAAGTTTGAGTTGACCTTGTGTGACCTTGCTATTGGGCTATTCCCTGTGACCTTGACCTTTGACCTGTTCTCAGTGGCATTCCTTTATCCTTCTCAACATGGAATTCCTTTATCCTTGTCTGATCCTGAACATTTCCTCAAAATTCGGTCTAAATTATATCAAAACAGTTTAAATTGACCTTGCCCGGCGACCTTGACCTTTGACCTCGTTCTAAAAAGACAATAGGTTTACTCAGTGGCTGACTGTCATTCCGTCCACCAACTTTGGTTAATATCGGATGTAATTTGTTTTAGATTTTCTTACACACACACACACACACACACACACACACACACACACACACACACACACACACACAGTACCCGCTCTTGCTCGTAAATTTTGAGTACTTGGAAAAATCATAGGGAAAGAATGTGTTGTATGTGTGTTTGAGAGAGAGAGAGAGAGAGAGAGAGAGAGAGAGGGAGAGAGAGAGAGAGAGGATGAATACGTGGGAGGTATAGATAAGAAAAGAGTTTATCTGTTAAGGAAATGCTAAATATACCAAAGATAACGAGAGAGAGAGAGAGAGAGAGAGAGAGAGAGAGAGAGAGAGAGAGAGAAAATGTAAATTGAGGGAGTTTAAAGGGTCGAGAAAAGGTGTGGGGAGTTAAATAGCAGTGATTGTTGTTGTTATTGCTTGTTGTTGTCGTCCCAGGCTCATCTCAACGTGAATCCGGTGGACTGCAGGCTGAAGTTACCCTTTCCTGCGGTCCACCGTCCTCCTTTCGGTGGATAGGGAGGGAGTTGAGGGATGTTTGCATAACCGGGCAGCTCCACCGCCCCGTTATATCAGTGCCACCGCGTGAAGGCACCAGTTAGGATGAATAGCCTATGTGTACGTGCTACGGAGTGAAAAATTGTAAATATATAAACTGCATGTGTAAATGAGTCTTGAATACGTCTGTGAAAATTGAGTGCCTAAAATGTACTGTACTTGTAAATGTGTACGAGGCCCACCGCGGGGAGAGTGACAGCCAGAATGAACCCTTTCCCATGCTGGAGAAGTACGGATGTGGAAGCGATGTGTGTGTAGAGAGTGTATTTGAGTGTAGAAATGTTGTAGTGTGTGTGTGTGTGTGTGTGTGTGTGTGTGTGTGTGTGTGTGTGCGCGTGCGTGCGTGCGTGTAAGTAAATTTAGGGGAGTGTATAAGTTGCAAGTGTCGTGGGTCAGACATGTGTAAATTTTAAGTGTGTGTGTGTGTGTGTGTGTGTGTGTGTGTGTGTGTGTGTAAATTTAGGGAGCCCCCCAGGTAGTGAGCGGTGTCCCGTGATAAGGACGTTGGCAGTCTCTCTCTCTCTCTCTCTCTCTCTCTCTCTCTCTCCTTCTCTCTCTCTCTCTCTCTCTCGTGTCTGTCCCGCATTCCTCATATTCTTTGATCCTTCTCATACTTTCTCTCTCTCTCTGCCTGCTTGCCAACCTGCCTACCCTCCCTGCCTACCCTCCTGCCTACCTCCCACTTCCCTTCCTTCTTCCTCGTCTGCCTGTCTGCCTTTTTCTGTCTGCTCTTCTCTCCCCCCCCCCCCTACGTAACCTTCCAACCTTTTCGTCCTCCTTACCCCCTCTGCCTCACCCTGCCTAGCCCCATCACCTTCCCTGCCTCACCCTGCCTAACCCCATCACCTTCCCTGCCTCACCCTGCCTAACCCCATCACCTTCCCTGCCTAACCCCACCACCTTCCCTGTTTCACCCAGCCTAACCCCATCACCTTCCCTGCCTCACCCTGCCTAACCTCATTACCTTCCCTGCCTAACCCCATCACCTTCCCTGCCTCACCCTGCTTAACCCCATCACCTTCCCTGCTTCACCCTGCCTAACCCCATCACCTTCCCTGCTTCACCCTGCCTAACCCCATCACCTTCCCTGCCTCACCCTGCCTAACCCCACCACCTTCCTTCTTCACCCTGCCTAACCCCATCACCTTCCCTGCCTCACCCTGCTTAACCCCATCACCTTCCCTGCCTCACCTTCCTAACCCCATCACCTTCCCTGCCTCACGCTGTCTAACCCCACCACCTTCCCTGCCTCACCCTCCTAACCCCATCACCTTCCCTGCTTCACCCTGCCTAACCCCATCACCTTCCCTGCCTCACCCTGCCCTACCCAGTCACCTTCCCTGCCTTACCGTCATCTTCTCTGCCTCACCTTGCCTTACTCTGCCACCTTCTCTGCCTCACCCTGCCTTACTCTGCCACCTTCTCTGCCTCACCCTGCCATACCCCAAAACCTTCCCTGCCTCACTTTTCTTACTCAGCGACCTTCCCTGCCTCACCCTGCCACCTTCCCTGCCTTACCCTGCCTAACCTCTTCTTACCCTGACACTCTCCTGCCTCACTACCTCCTCCCCCTCCCCCACTACCTCCCCCCTCCCCCTTCCCTGTTGGCACCGGGCTTCAAATATTTTAGTGCCCCCCTGTGCACACACACACACACACACACACACACACACACACACACACACACACACACACACACATTTTGCAAGTCTATCTTTTTGGTTAATTTTCTGGCAAGTTGCTGTCAGGTGTTTTGTGTGTGTGTATGTGTGTGTGTCTGTGTCTGTCTGTGTGTGTATGTGTGTGTGTGTGTGTGTGTGTGTGTGTGTGTGTGTGTGTGTGTGTTGTGGGATATTTGTGTTCAAGAGATTGAATGTGTGTGTGTGGAGAATATTTATGTTCGAGTTAGTGAATGTGTGTGTGTGTGTGTCTGTGTGTGTCTGTGTGTGTCTGTGTGTGTTTTGGGATATTTGTGTTCAAGAGATTGAATGTGTGTGTGTGGGGAATATTTATGTTCGAGTTAGTGAATGTGTGTGTGTGTGTGTGTGTGTGTGTGTGTGTGTGTGTGTGTGTGTGTGTGTGTGTGTGTGTGTTGGCAGCCATTCTGGACGAGTTACGATTGCAGTGAAACCAATTTGTCTTTTTTTTCATTAACTTTGCTGTATCAGAAAGTTATGCATATTGTCTTTCTCTCTTGCCAAAATATATCGTATCTTAATTTCAGGTTAAAAATAAAGATATGGTTATTTTCTCGTTCAGTTATGCTCATTATTCATTAGTGTTGCAAATGTAAGGAAGTGGAGAATGAGAGACTGACTAGGAGAGTATGAGAATTGTATGGTTGAGAGAGAGAGAAGGGTGTTAGTATGTGGGAAGAAGTCCTTACTGAGTAGGGACAGAGTTTTCTGTAGTTGAATTCCTTTTATCTGTCTGCACCTATGAATCTACTGGCACCTTTTGTAGTTTGTTTATAACTTGGAAGGAACAGTTATTGCGGGCTTGTGGCCTTTGGTTCCTTCTTTCTCATAAAAATAAACTATCTGTTTATCTGTCTATCTGTATATATCTCTGTTTTTGTCTGTATATCCCTCCATCCATCCTTCCTTCCTTCCTTCCTTCCTTCTTTCCTTCCTTCCTTCCTTCCATCCATCAATCCATCCTTCCATCCATCCACCCATCCATCCGTCCATCCTTCCTTCCATCCGTCCGTCCGTCCTTCCATCCATCCATCCTTCCATCCATCCATCCATCCTTCCTTCCATCCATCCATCCATCCATCCATCCGTCCTTCCATCCGTCCTTCCATCCATCCATCCGTCCATCCATCCATCCATCCATCCATCCTTCCTTCCTTCCTTCCTTCCTTCCATCCATCCATCCATCCATCCATCCATTTATTCATCCATCCATCCTTCCATTCATCCATCCATCCTTCCATCCGTCCATCCATCCTTCCATCCATCCATCCATCTATTCATCCATCCTTCCTTCCTTCCTTCCTTCCATCCATCCATCCATCCATCTCTGTCTATCTTTTTCCGAAATCTTGAACTAAACAACAGCAGAAAAAAAAGCAAAACTACTAACATTGTCCCTCGTGTTTGTTGTTTGTTGTTGTTTGATTTTGTTTGCCCTTGTTTAATTTGTTTATTTGATTACGGCTTTTGTTTCCTTGCTTATTTTGTTTGTGTTTACCATCGTCTTGTTTGGTTATGGCTTATTTCCATGTTTGTTTCCGTTCATGTTTGTTTATTGCTTTGATTTCCTTGCTTATCTTGTTTGCTTTTACTTATTTGTTTATGGTGTTTATGTCCGTGTTTGCTTTTGTTTATCTTTGTTTATTTCCTTGTTTATCTTGTTTTTGCTTTTGTTTATTATTTCTCTGTTTATCTTATTTTTGCTTCTGTTTACCCTTGTTTATTTGTATATTTCCTTGTTTGTCTTGTGTTCCCTCCTCTGTTTAACCGTCTCACGGTGGACACAACTCTATTTTATTCACCTGACACCTTTTCCTAAGCGATTTATTTTGCTTAGCACACCTTGTCCTGTTCTGTGTTGTGTGTAAATCCTTCTGATCTGGCCATTCTCTGCCTAAATAGCCTGCAAAAGGATGTTAACCAGCCACATCGCAAAACTAAATCGCCAAGGAAGAGGTGTTAGGGAGCTACTTGACTGAAACCCCCTAACACCTTTTCCTAAGCGATTTATTTTGCTTAGTACACCTTGTTGTCCTGTGTTATATGTAAATCCTTCTAGTCTGCTGGCCACACACTGCCTGTACAAGATGATATTAAACCAACCACATCCACCAAAATAAATCGCTAAGGAAGAGGTGTTAGGGAGCTACCTTTACCGACGAGAAGATGAGTCGGTGTTGATTCCTGTTTACTTATTCCTTCATTTACCATGCTGGAGTCTTGTTTTTTTTAATTTATTTATTAATTCTTGCTCTTCACTCATCATCATCAACAACAACAGCAACCTCCTCCTCCTCCTCCTCCTCCTCGTCTTCTTCTTCTTCATCTTCCCGTGGTTATGATTTTCTTCGTTCATCTCATTCTTTATTTCTTCTTTCATTCCACATTTCCCTCTATTCCTTTACTTCTCCACACTTCCTTCCTCCTTTACTACTTCCTGCTTCCTTTATTTCCTTAAGTAATTTCCTCTCCACTTTCCTCCTTGCTTAGCGTCCTTGGGTCTTGTTTATTAAATCATTTGTTTGTGTCGGTTCAGGAAAATGATGAGGATAGATAGCGAACAGACAGATTTTCCGCCTTATTATTACCTCCTTCCTTTTGCTTCCTCTTCCTCTTGCTTCCTCTTCCTCTTCTTTTTTCTCTTCTCTTTCTCTCCTTTTTACCGCCTCCTACTCCTCTCCTCCTCTCCTCTCTTTTCTGTCCTTTCACCTCTTCTTTCCCACCTCTACTCTCCCTTCTCTCTCTCTCTCTCTCTCTCTCTCTCTCTCTCTCTCTCTCTCTCTCTCCCTCCCTCCCTCCCTTTCACTACCTCCCACCCATTTCTTCCTCTCCTCTCTTTTTTCCTCCCTCCTCTCTTCTTTCCTACCTCTCCTCTCTCTCTCTCTCTCTCTCTCTCTCTCTTCTTTTCCTCCTCTCCTCTGTTGGGTTCCTCTTCCCTCTCGCTTCCTCTTCCTCGCTTTCTTCTTTTCACTCTCCCTTCATATTCTCCTTCCTTCCCTCCTTTCCTCCCCCTCTCACACCTCTCACCCTTTCCTTCCTCTCCTTTTCTCTCTCTTTCTGCCCTTCCTCCTTCTCTGTCTGTCTTTCCATCCTTCTTTCCTTTCCTCTTTCTGTTCTTCCTCTCTCTGTCTCCTTTTTCTGTCCTTCCCTCTCCTCTTCTTCTTTTTCTCCTCTCCCTTTCCTCCTCTCTTTCCTTCCATCTCTCTGTATTCCTTTCATCTCTTTTCTTGTAAACCTGTATCTCTCTCTCTCTCTCTCTCTCTCTCGCACATACCTTGTGACTCAGCGGTGTCCCTAGCCAAGAGAGAGAGAGAGAGAGATTGTTTATGTGTGTGTATGTAGTGATAATGTGTGTGTGTGTGTGTGTGTGTGTGTGTGTGTGTGTGTGTGTGTGTGTGTGTGTGTGTGTGTAGGCCAGAACACACCCCATCTCCCCACCAAATGAGATCTGCTTGTGTGTGTGTGTGTGTGTGTGTGTGTGCAAACCAGAACACACCCCATCTCCCCACCAAATGAGATCTGCTTTCCCTCATGAGAAATTCAGCTCACCACCTCCATCACTTAGCCCCAATTGAGAGAGAGAGAGAGAGAGAGAGAGAGGGAGGCGGGGGGGGGGGGGAATTGGTGAAGAGACGGAGGAAAGCAGACACAAACAGGCAAATGGAAGAGAGAGAGAGAGAGAGAGAGAGTATTGGTCACGACCCAACTTTCGAATTTGAGGGATCCGTGTGTGTGTGTGTGTGTGTGTAAGTGACAGGGACCAATGAGTGTTTTATATAATGTTTTTTTTTTTTAATGTTTTTTCGTGTGTGTTATGGATATTTTTTGGGTGTTAAGATGTAGCCAGAAGAACAGTGTTGCCTTAGGTGTTATTTCCGGTGTTATATTTGGTCAGTGAGTGTTATGAGTGTGTTATATAATGTTCCCTCTTGTGTTATGGATGTCTGGTGTTAGGTGTAGGGATAGATATGGTATAGGGATAGATATGGTATAGGGATAGATATGGTATAGGGATAGATATGGTATAGGGATAGATATGGTATAGGGATAGACGTGGTATAGGGATAGATATGGTATAGGGATGGATATGATATAGGGATAGATATGGTATAGGGATAGATATGGTATAGGGATAGATATGGTATAGGGATAGATATGGTATAGGGATAGATATGGTATAGGGATAGATATGGTATAGGGATAGATATGGTATAAGGATAGATATGTATAGGGATAGATGTGGTATAGGGATAGATATGGTATAGGGATAGATATGGTATAGGGATGGATATGGTATAGGGATAGATATGGATGTCTGGTGTTAAGTATAGGAATAAATAAATGGTTTTGGTGTTATCTCTTGTGTTATATTTTGGGGGAAGCTTCGTGGATGGCGGTGTCGACCCTTGGGAAGATAGGGGAACGTGATCTGAAGGGACAATAGGAGAGAGGGGGAGAGGAAGAAGAGAGGGGAGGAGAAGGGGGGAAGAAAGAGGAGAGGAGAGGGAAGGGGGAAGAGAGGGGAGGAGAAGGGGGGAAGGAAGAAGAGAGGAGAGGGAAGGGGAAGAGAATGGGGGAGGGGAGAGGTGAGGGAGATGGGAATAGAAGGGGGAAGGGAGAGATGAGGGAGGGGGAAGGAAGAGGAGAGGAGAGACGAGGAAGGAGAAAAATGGGAGTGGGAGGAGAAGGAGGAAGAGGAGGATGGAAGAAAGGAGGAGAGGAAGGGGGGGGGAAGATGGAGAGAAGAGGAGAGGCGAAAGAAGAAGATGGGAGGAGAGAAAGACAGGAAAAGGGAGAGAAAAGAAGGTGAGGGAAGAGAGTAGAGGAAGAGAAGGAGAAGAAAAAGGGAGGGGGAGAAGAAGAGGGGAAAGGAAGAAGAGAAAGAGAGGTGAGAAAATAGGAGTACAAGAGGATGAGAGGAACAGAGAATGGGGAGGAGGGGAGAAGATGAAAGGAGAAGAGAGGAGAGGAAGGGAAAAGAATAAGAGAGGAGAGAAGGAGAGGAGAGGAGAGTAAGAGAGGACAGTGGAGGGAAGGTAGGAAGGAAGAAGAAAAAAGGAAAGTGGGTAGGGAGAAGGAGAGGAGAGAAGAAGGTAGGGAGAAGATAAGAAGGGAGGAGAAGAGGTGGAGAGGAAAGAAAGAAAGAGTACGAGACGGGAAAGGAGAGGAAGCGTGAAGAAGAGAGAGAGAGAGTTAATTTACTTGACCTCTTGATCCGGGGTGAAAGTAGAGCAAATCCTGGTGGGTAAACTTTGACTAGTAACCAAGGAGACCCATTCCCACCTCATAGCAAAGCCACATTGAATTTCATGCACATTACAGGGTTAACCCAGTTCCGTCAGGTGAAAGCAGACTGATAATTGTAGGCTTATTTAGGTGGTTGATCCCTTTCACTACGATGACGTTGTGTAAGATATTCACACAAGATAGATACCATATTGTAGTTGATCAGTTTTGTGTGTTCTGTTATCTATCTATATCTATATTTGTCTATCATTTTACCTGTCTTCTGTCAGTCTTTCTTTTCTTTCTTTTTTTTTTTTCTTTCTTGTTCAATCACTTAAGTATGGTGGCATTTCTGTATTTCTACCAATTCGCAACAAACTTCGTACAATTGTTCATTAGGCAAATATCACGGGACACTCTGTTTGCTTGCCTGTTTGTTTATTTATTTTTTGCTTTTTTATATAGGTCTTTTAACGGGTTTTAGAGGGTCAAAAGTCAGACATAGACAAGCATACGTACTTAATGAAATGTGGTAAGAGGGATCCGTAGAGCTTATCAACTTTTGTGAAGAGGGGTGTAATGTAGGTATGTGGAGACCATTGAGCATTCCCTTGGGAGTGTTGGCAATCTTTATTTAAATATATTTTATAATTAAATGTACTCTTGCTAACTTCAGATATTGTTAAATACTACTGCCTGTCTGCAAAAACTTGCTGGACTAACTGATAGTTGTTCCATCACAAAATGTTTTGCAATGCCTTTGTCTCCATACCGTCATTGAGCCTACATTAACCAGTTCTGACCAAAAAAAAAAAAAAAATGCATATTATTGTGTGCCCCGATTTCCGACAATTTCGTCCCGTCTCGTTGCGCGCGATTATTATTATTATTATTATTATTATTATTATTTTTCCCCTTCTGGTCGTTTGCGCGGTTCCGTCTGTACTTCATACTTCCGTCAGTCCGTCCACAATGTCGTATCCGCTCTGTAACTTCCACATGCATGGACAGATTTTGATATAACTCCACACAGTTGTTGTCCATACCATGACGGTGTGTCAGGCGCAACAACCAGCCATCTACTCTCAAGGTCAGGATCTTTACATGCCCATATTTATATACGAATTGCCATCATACCCACATGGTGTATAGAGTACATATGTAGGATTATTGTATCTCATGGCAGTACTTCTTTCACCTGTTTTTTCTGACGCTCCTTAGGTTTACCCCGACCTAATGCTAACATAAACAGGTCGATGTCTATTACCGCTCTCGTGAAAGAAACTAATTAACGCACTGACAGACACGCATACACAGCCTGCCTTTATTATTCAGAAAGGAGAGCCGTGTAGATATGTAAAAAAAAAAAAATCATAATCCCTAAAAAGTCAGATTCCCCTTTGATGATTACAATTCTTTGATAGTAGTAGTAGTAGTAGTAGTAGTAATAATAATAATCATCATCATCATCATAGGGAAAGGGTTGAGGGCTGCCAAGTTTTCTTCCTCCCATCGTACCTTAATGGATGTGTGAGAGAGAGAGAGAGAGAGAGAGAACTGCAGAAAACAAAGACAATTAACAGACGTCGTTCATTCTGACTAAAATCCATGGTTAATAAATCTCACTTTTCTTTTTTTTTTTTTTTTACATTAAATTTTTGAGGAGGGCCTGGAATGGTGAAAGGGGGCTACACCTCCTCCCCCCCAGTTTTCGAAAAGCCCCCCCCCCAGTGCTGAATAAAATCGTCTGGAGAAAGCCTGAATAAAGTGACGTTATTGGTGTGAGAAGTATCCATTTTGGGGTCTCTCTCTCTCTCTCTCTCTCACCACGTGGTTTTGTTGACATTTAAACCACGCCCCCTGCCCTGTCACGTGACCTCATTGTAAACAGCTGATCGTTGCCTAGCTACCACCACAACTACCATTACCACCACAGCTATCATTACCACCACAGTTACTATTACCACCACAACAACCACCATTACCACCACAATTACCATTTCCACCACAGTTACCATTACCACCACAGCTACCATTACCACCACAGTTACTATTACCACCACAACAACCACCATTACCACCACAATTACCATTACCACCACAACAACTACCATTACCACCATAGCTACCATTACCACCACAGCTACCATTACCACCACAGTTACCATTACCACCACGGCTACCATTACCCCACAGTTACTATTACCCCACAGTTACTATTACCACCACAACGACTACCATTACCACCACAACAACCACCATTACCACCACAGTTACCATTACCACCACAGTTACCTTTACCCCACAGTTACTATTACCACCACAGTTACCATTACCACCACAGTTACCATTACCCCAGTTACTATTACCACCACAATTACCATTACCACCATAGTTACCATTACCACCACAACGACTACCAATACCACCGCAACAACCACCATTACCACCAGTTACCATTACCATCACAACAACTACCATTAGCACCACAACAACTACCATTAGCACCACAACGACTACCATTACCACCACAATTACCATTACCACCACAACAACTACCATTACCACCACAGTTACCATTACCACCACAACAACCACCATTACCACCACAGTTACCATTACCATCACAACAACTACCATTACCACCACAACAACTACCATTACCACCACAACAACCACCATTACCACCACAACAACCACCATTACCACCACAACAACTACCATTACCACCACAACAACCACCATTACCACCACAACAACTACCATTACCACCACAACAACCACCATTACCACCACAACTACCATTACCACCACAACAACTACCATTACCACCACAACAACTACCATTACCACCACAGCTACCATTATCACCATAGCCACAGCTACCGCTTTCACAACCATAACCATAACTACCACAACTAGCCACAACCACTACCATAACCCCCACAACCATTCCACTACAGGCATTACCACCACAACCACTTCCATGAGAACTGCAGCCATGACCTCCACCACTACCATCACAACCACAACTACCAACCACCTCTACAATATCTAACACCACAATCATAACCACCACCACCACAGCTCCACCCACCACCACCACCACCACCACAACTATTACCACAACCAGATCACAACTACAACTGCTTCTTTTACGAGTATTTAATAACCAGTGGTATTGCTGGGGCCCTGTCAACCACAATTACACAACTACCACAATCAACAACCACCATTACCCCACCTACCACAATCAACAACCACCATTACCCCACCTACCACAATCAACAACCACCATTACCCCACCTACCAGTCAACAACCACCATTACCCCATCTACCACAATCAACAACCACCATTACCCCACCTACCAGTCAACAACCACCATTACCCCATCTACCACAATCTCAACAACCACCATTACCCCACGTACCACAATCAACAACCACCATTACCCCACGTACCACAATCAACAACCACCATTACCCCACGTACCACAATCAACAACCACCATTACCCCACGTACCACAATCAACAACCACCATTACCCCACCTACCACAATCTCAACAACCACAGTTACCACATTACACTAACAACCACAACTACCATCATTACACAAACAACCACAACTACCATCATTACACAAACAACCACAACTACCACCATTACACTAACAACCACAACTACCACCATTCCAACCAAAATTTCCCGGCATTCCATAACCGTAGTAACCACAATTTGCGAGAGGCTTATTTGCATCGTAACTACCACCATTCCACCACAGTTACTCCCTTTACTACCACACCTACCACAATTACTACCACACCTCGTTCACTGCCACACCTACGACGATTGCTACCACACCTACCACAATTACTACCACACCTACTACTAATACCACAACTACTATTACCACAGTTACTACTATTACTACCACACCTACCACTATTATCACCACACCTACCACTGTTACCATCACAGCAACCACATCAGTCGTTAGGATCTCTGAGTACCACAACTACTAGGCTACTTGCTAGCTACCACCACTACCACAACTGCCATTATCATCATGAGACCACACTATCGCCATCACTACAACTACGAGTATCATCACACCACACAACCACAACTATCACATTACCACAGTCACTACATCCCACTACCATATCTACCAGCATTACACTTCACTACCACAACTACCACTACCATCACATTAGTACAACTGCCACAAGGCACCATCACCATACCACACTACCATAACTACCACCAACTCCGCCCGACACCAGTGTTACTCTGCAGCTACCATTACTACCACAATTGCTACCACTACCACAACTACCATCAGTACTGTAATATTTATACTACCACAACTACCATCACTACCACAATTGCTACCACAACCACAGCCACCATCAGTACCACAATCGCTACCATTACCTTAGCCACCATCACTACCACAGTTGCTATCACTACCACAACTAGCATCATTACCACAGTTGCCACCACTACCAGTACTACCACAGTTGCTACCACTACCAGTACTACCACAGTTGCTACCACTACCACAACTACCATCACTACCGCAATTGCTACCACTACCACAACTACCATCATTAACACAATTGCTACCACTACCACAACTACCACCACTACCACTATCATTTCATCTACCAGTCAGTGCCATAATATGTGACGCCTACCATAACTACCACAACTATCCAAACTACCACAACTACTACACAACACAACCACAACAAAAGCACTATCATCACCACAAATACCAACAGCACCACCGCCATTACCACAACTACCACCATCACCACAACTACCACCATCACCACAACTACCACCATCACCACCACCACCATCACCACAACTACCACCATCACCACCACCACCATCACCACAACTACCACCACCTCCACCACCATCACCATCACCACAACCACCACCATCGCCACAACTACCACCTTCACCATCACCACAACTACCACCATCACCATCACCACCACCATTACCATCACCATAGCTGTCACCATCACCACCACCATCACCACAACTACCACCGTCACCACCATCACAACTACCACCGTCACCACCATCACCACAATCACCACCATCACCACAACTACCACCATCACCACCACTACAACTACCACCGTCACCACCATCACCACAATCACCACCATCACCACAACTACCACCATCACCACCACTTCATACATAATGGCCACTCCACTACACTCCACATTCCATCCACTCACGCACGTGCACACACACACACACACACACACACACACACACACACACACACACACACACATCTCTTATCTAATCTTATCATTATCGGTATTCCTCTCAGGATATCCGAATTTCCCCCCTCCCCCCTCCCCCCACTCCCCTCTCCCCCTCCTACCCTTTCCTCTTCCTCCTTCCCTACTCCTTTCTTCCTCCTCCTCTCTTCCTCCTCCTTCTCTCCTCCTCTCTCCCTGCCTTTCCCCCTCCCTCATTCTCCTCTCCTCTCCCTTCCCCCAACCTACCTCCTTCCCCTTCCTCTCTCTCCCTTCCTCCTTTCCTCCCTTCCTCTCTCTCCCTTCCTCCTTTCCTCCCTTCCTCTTCCCTTATACCCCTTTCCTTCCTACCTCCCTCCATCTCCCTCCCTCCAACCCATCCTCCCTCCTGTTATTCCTCCTTCCCACTCCTCTCTCTCCCTCCCTTCTTTCTACTTCCCTCTCCCTCCCTCTCCCCTCCTCTCCCCTCCTCTCCCTCCCTCCCTCCCCAACAAGAGGTCGATCTTGGGCTGAATAAAATCTCTCTCTCTCTCTCTCTCTCTCTCTCTCTCTCTCTCTCTCTCTCTCTCTCTCTCAATAGTAAATAATCATAGTTGTCAATTATTTCTTTTCCTCATTTCTCTTGTCTTCCATCCTTAACTCAAGAAGGGAGGAAGGAGGGAAGGAAGGGAAGGAGGGAGGGAAGGAAGGAAGGAAGGAGGGAGGGAGGGAAGGAAGGGATGGATGGAGGAAGGAAGGAAGGAGGGAAGGAAGGAAGGGAGGGATGGATGGAGGAAGGAAGGAAGGGATGGATGGAGGAAGGAAGGGAGGGATGGATGGAGGAAGGAAGGGAGGGATGGATGGAGGAAGGAAGAAAGGGATGGATGGAGGAAGGAAGGAAGGGATGGATGGAGGAAGGAAGGAAGGGATGGATGGAGGAAGGAAGGAAGGGATGGATGGAGGAAGGAAGGAAGGGATGGATGGAGGAAGGAAGGAAGGGGGAAGGAGGGAAGGAAGGAAGGAAGGGAGGGATGGATGGAGGAAGGAAGGAAGGGATGGATGGAGGAAGGAAGGAAGGGAGGGATGGATGGAGGAAGGAAGGGAGGGATGGATGGAGGAAGGAAGAAAGGGATGGATGGAGGAAGGAAGGAAGGGATGGATGGAGGAAGGAAGGAAGGGATGGATGGAGGAAGGAAGGAAGGGATGGATGGAGGAAGGAAGGAAGGGATGGATGAAGAGAGAGAGAGAGAGCGGAGGGAGAAGCGAGACGACACGAGAACACATTGAGGTAAGGGGGAGAGAGAGAGAGAGAGAGATGAGATAGAACAGAAAGGGAAGGAAGTAGTGATGGAAGATTAGGGAAGGAAGGGGAAGAAGAAATATGAGAAGGAAGGAAGGAGGGGTGAGAAGAAGGAACGAAAAGGAAGGAGAAAGGAGAGGGAAGGAAAGAAGGAAGGAAGAATGGAAGAGGAGGGAAGGGAAGAAGGAAGGAAGGAAAGAGAGGAGGAAGATAAGAAGCAAGTGAGGAAGATAACGAGAGTGGGTGGAAGGAAGGAGGGAGGGAGGGAGGGAAGGAGGGGTGGAGAGAGGGAGAGGGTGATGGAGTGCATGCGTGGGAGGAGGCAACACGAGAGAGAGAGAGAGAGAGAGAGGGGCTCATTACGCTAATTCGGTCAACTGACAGCTTAACGACCGCAGTTATTTATTGTTATTATTATTATTGCTACTGCTGTTATTGTTATTATTAATTATTATTATTATTATCATTATTATTGTTGTTGTTATAAATAGTAGTAGTAGTAGTAGTAGAAGTAGTTGTAATAATAGTAGTAGTAGTAGTATGACTGTAATAGTAATAGTGGTAGTAGTATAACAGCAGCAGGTTTGGTATGGTGTTAATAGTGTTAGTATCAACATCATAATCACCACACCCTCATCGTTATGTTTATCATCATCATCATCATCATCATCACATCATCATTATCCTCCTCCTCCTCCTCATCATCATCATCATCATCATCATCATCATCATCATCAACATCATCACCACCACCATCTTCATCATCGTCATCATCATCAGCATCACCATCATCATCACCATCATCATCATCATCATCATCATCATCATCATCATCATCATCACCCAAACATCATCACCATTCTCAGCCAGCCATAAAACTGCGTCACTACAATATCCTCAAGATATTTTTCTCGCTCCCTAACACCTCTTCCTTAGCGATTTATTTTTGTATATGGCTGGTTAATATTGGACGTTTCACTATGCAGAATATGGCGATGTTGGAAGGATTTATGAAGTACAGAATAGGAGTGTAAGGTGTAAAAAGTAAATCGCTTAGGAAAAGGTGTTAGGGAGCTTCCTTAAATGACGGGAATGCGTTCTTAGAATGAAGGAGATTGCTGGGAGAGAGATAGATAGATAGATAGATAGAGAGAGAGAGAGAGAGAGAGAGAGAGGGGGGGGGTACGTGTGTGTGAGACTACCTGAGTGAGAGAGAGAGAGAGAGAAAGGGGGGGGTACGTGTGTGTGAGAGACAGTACCTGAGAGAGAGAGAGAGAGAGAGAGAGAGACAGACAGACAGACAGACAGAGAGAAATTGGAAAAAAAAAACTAATCTCGCTAAACTGTAAAACCTGCTATAATCTAGCTTTTTGATGAAGTTAGCAAAATCCTCTGTCTTTAGCAGAAACGAAAACGCAAAGGAGGTGGTTAGCGACTGAAGGGTTAAGGCGGTGGGTAAATAATGGTGTGGACAGTGGGTGTTAGCGCCTCAAGGGTGACGGTTTGTGTGTGTGTGTGTGTGTGTGTGTGTGTGTGTGTGTGTGTGTGTGAATAATGTGGATGTATTTATGTACGCCTGTATGAGAGAGAGAGAGAGAGAGAGAACCTGACACTAAGCTATGACCTAACACCCTATTAACTATCCTTGTCTTATTCTGACCTCGTGACCTTTCTCCCGGATGTTAGGGGAGGAGGGGGGGAGTAATGCCATGTACGACTCAGAGGGCCATGTAGGTTTTTGAATGACTGTGTACGGGTTCATGTGTACCTGTAGTCTTGTGTACTGTGGTCATGTGTTCCTTGTTGTGTGTGTGTGTGTGAGAGAGAGGGGAGGGGGAAGAAGACAAAAGCAGGTAACAAAAAGGAAAACGAGTACACACACACACACACACACACACACACACACACACACACACACACACACACACACACACATTCTCCAATACTTGTACTGCTCTCACTTTCAGCCTTGACATTGAGTTAGGTTTAATCCTTTTGAGAGAGAGAGAGAGAGAGAGAGAGAGAGAGAGGGATTGAGAAAGGGTGACTACGTGAGAGAGAGTGAGTGAGTCAGTGTGAGCGAGAGGACTGATTGGCTAACACTGAATACGAGAAATTAGAGACTACGTGAGAGAGAGAGAGAGAGAGAGAGAGAGAGAGAGAGAGAGAGAGGTGACCAGGAATTTAGAGTTAAGAGGTTGGATGAAAGTGAGTGTCAGTAAGAAAGTGAGAGAGAGGATGACAGGAGTGAGAGAGTGGGTGAGAGGATGAGTGTGAGAAAGTGAGTGAGAGGATGAGTTTGAGTGAGTGAGAGTGAATTTGTTTGTGTAAAGATAAGTGTGAGTGAACTAGATAGTGTTTATAAAAGATACAACTGGAGAGAGAGAGAGAGAGAGAGAGAGAGAGAGAGACAGACAGACAGAGAGAGAGCTGGTTAAAACTGAGTGGGTGTGGGTGTGAGAGAATATGAGTGAGAATGAGTGTGGGAAACAGAGAGAGAGAGAGTGAGTGAGTGAGTGAGTGAGAGGCCAGACAAGTTGTGTAACTTACTACGGACAGGCGCCAGGAGAGAGAGAGAGAGAGAGAGGAGAAAAGGGTGAGTGTGAAGTGTTGGGTATAGGTAGATGGATAGATAGATAGATAGGTAGGTAGATAGGAATGTTAGATAGATAGATAGATAGATGGATGGATAATTTTAATGTTAATCTGACAGAATAAATTATGTCTATTTGTCTCTCTGCATCACTACCACAACTACCACCATCACCACAGTCATCACTACCACCATCACCATCAAAATACCATCACTGCCATATGTACCAAAGTTGTCATTACTACTTGTGTCATCATCATCATCATCACTATCATCATCACCACCACCACCACCACCACCATCCTTACCACAAACACCACCACAACCACAATCCTTACCACAAACACCACCACCACCATTACCACCACCACAACCACCACCACCACCACCACCACCACCACCACCACCATTGTCCTTGCAAAATTGTTATCACTACCACAATCGCTATTAGGACAGCTGGTACCAACATTACCACAACCAGTACTACCACCATCACTACCACACTGGGTCACCTCTAACTCCACCTACCTACCACATCCACCACAATTACCACCAGCAACCACAACTACCACAGTTACCACCTACAGCCACACGTACCACAGTTACCATCTGCAACCACACCTACCACAATTACCACCTACAACCACATCTACCACAATTACCATCTACAACCACACCTACCACAGTTACCACCCACAACCACAACTGCCACAATTACCACCAACAACCACACCTACCACAGTTACCACCTGCAACCACATCTACCACAGTTACCGCCAACAGCCACACCTACCACAGTTACCATTTACAACCGAATACCAACCACTTTCACAACTACAATTACCACCAGTTTCGACAACCACAACTACCACCAGGACTACTACCACAACTACCACCATTGCCTGCAACCACACCTACTGAAGTTATCACCAACAACCACAACTACCACAACCACCACCAGCACCTCTAACCACATCAACCACAATCACCACACTCAGTCTGCCACAGTTACCAGTCAACCGCAGTTTCTACCACAGTTACTACAATCACCACACCTCTTACCGCAGTTACTACCACAGTCACCACACTTACCACCACAATTAACAGTCAGCCACAATTTCTGCCACAATCACCACACCTGCTACCACAGTTACTACAATCACCACACCTCTTACCACAGTTACTACCACAATCACCACACCTCATGCCACAGTTATTACCAGTCACAATACCTCTTACTATCACAGTTAGCCTAACCACAATTATCACACCATACTACCACAGTTCCTTCCACAATCACCACGTCTGCTACCACACTTTACCAGTCCACCACAACTACCACAATCACCACACCTTACAACCACAATTTCTACCACAATCACCACACCTTACAACCACAATTTCTACCACAATCACCACAACTACAACCACAGTTAGCCTGCAGACCCACCACAGCTACTACCACAATCACCACAACTACCACCATCCCTGCCAAAGCAACAAACTACCACTACCATCATCATCCCTGTTACGCAAGGAGAACGCTATGATTCACCTGCTGTCTCTCTCTCTCTCTCTCTCTCTCTCTCTCTCTCTCTCTCTCTCTCTCTCTCCTAGAAAAAATGAGTTACGAATAGATTGGAGAGGAGGGGAAGGGAGGGAAGGGGAAAGGAGACAGTAAGAGAAGAAGAAATAAAGAAAGAGAGAGAGGGAGAGAGAGAGTAAAAGAGGAGCGAAGGAAGAAAAGAATGGAAGGGGAGGGAAGGGAAAAGAAGGAGGGAAGGAAATGTGGAAGAAGAGAGAATAGGGAAAGAGAAGGGAAGGGAGGAAAGAGAAATGTGGAGAAGAGAGGAGAGGAGAGAAGTGAAGGTAGAGAAGAAAGGCGTGAAGGAGGTGAGGAAGGGAAGAGAGGAGAGGAATGAAGGAAGAAGAGAGAGAAGTGAAGGAAGAGAAGTGACGTGACGTGAAGGAGGAGAGGAGAAGAGTGGAGAGGAGTGAAGGAAAAGAGGAGAGGAATGAAGAGAGAGGAAGAGGAGTGAAGGAGGAGAGGAAAAGAGAAGAAGACAGGAGTGAAGGAAGAGAAGAGAGGAGAGGAACGAAGGAAAACAGAGGCAGGGAAGTGTGAAGGAAGAGAGGAAAATGAAAGAGGAGAGGATTGAAGGAATCGAAGTGAAGAGAGAAGAGGACTGAAGTGAAGGAAGAGAGACGAAGAGAGGAGAGGAGTGGAGGAAGAGAGAGAGAAGAGGAGAAGAGTAGAGGACCACACACTAGCACTTAAACTATAATGAGCAGAGATGGTGTTGCAATCTCCTCCTCCTCCTCCTCCTCTTCATCTTTTTTTTTTCTTCAGTCCACCCTCTTCTTTTCTCCTCTTTTCTTCCCTCCACCCGTCTTCTCTCCCCTCCTCTTCTTCACGCCACCCCTCCTCTTCTGCCTTCCACCCATCTTCACTCCTTCTCTTCTTCCTTCATCACCTTTTTTTCTCTCTCCTCATCTCTTTTCCCTTCCGTCCACCCACCTTCCGCCCCTATTCCTCTCTCCTCGTCTTGCATCTCCTGGTTTTCTTGTTCTTCCCTCCACCCCCTCCTCTCTCTCTCTCTCTCTCTCTCTCTCTCTCTCTCTCTCTCTCTCCATACACACACACACACGTTATCATCATCATCATCATCATCATCATCATCATCCCACATCTTTCCTGTACGGAGGTATGGTGCTGAAAGCCAGAAAATGGACAATGTAATAGTGGGAGAAGTAACCAGTAACATGCCCAGTGAAATGAGTCACACACTCATTCATTTACCATTCAAGGCCCAGGAATCCTGACTCCGCTTCTTAGGCACACCTTTCCTTAAGTAGCTTCATAATTACGTTTGAGGGATATACCGTATATTTACCAGAATATATATATACACACACAAGACAGGCGTGTGTGTGAGGGCGTTGGCTTTGTCGTGGCCACAGTCTACTGCCATAGGTAACTTTACATTCTGGTCAGGTACAGGTGACACGCACGTGCTGTCACCCCACTTAACGCCTCACCACACCTACACAGTTAGTCTCACTACCAGATTTTGTTTTACCTGGCAGAAACACCGGCCTTCCTTAACCTCAGCCCTAAGAACGTTTCCTAGCAGCCAGCCTTAGCGTGTGACGGTACAGAGAGAGAGAGAGGGAGAGAGAGAGAGAGAGAGAGGTGCCAGGGTTTAGGGGTTAGCCTATCTCAATTAAGATGGTCTGGACTTTGGTAGCCTGGCCTTGGTCTTATCCATACACCTCCCTTTCATTACTTTTATTCAGTCTCCCTTCCTCCTTTATTTTATCCAGCATTTTCTTTTACCATACATCCCTCCTTCCTTCCTTCCTTCCTTCCTTCTTTTCTTCTTTTTTCTGCCTCCTCTTCAAATTCATCTTCCCTTCCTTCCCTCCTTCCTTCCTTCCAGTCTTCCTTTCCTTCCTTCCATTCCTCATTTTTTCTCATTCGGCCTTCCCTCCTTCTTCCCTTCCTTCCTTGCTGTCTTCTCTGTCCTTCAAGCCTTCTCTCCTTTTTTCCCCTCCTTCCTGCCTTCTCTCCTTCCCTTCCTGCCATCCACCCTTTTCTTCCTTCCCTACTGTCTTCTCTCCCCTTCCTGCCTTCCTTCAGTCCTTTCCCTCCTTCTTTCCTTCCTGTCTTTCTCTCCTTTTCTTCACCTTCCTTCCTTTCCTTCCTTCCTTCCTTCCTGCCTCCCTCTCTTCCCTCCTTTCCCTGCTCAGCCTTCTTCCATCCCACCCCTCCCCCTCCCCACCTGCCTCCCTCCATTTATCACCTAATTACTCACCTGCCTCTCCATCCACAGGTAACTATCATGGCAGCCCTCAGGTGGACGCAGCCAAGGTATTTAACATTATTTTTTCCTTTATTGTTTTATGTGTTTATTGGGTTCTTTATTATTTTATTTATTTTTACTTTATTTATCAGGACTTTTTTTATTAGCTATATTATTTGTTACTCAGTTTATTATTAGTTATTTATTAGGTCCTTTTTAATTATTTATTAGTTATTTATTAGGTCCTTTTTAATTATTTATTAGTTATTTATTTTATTAGTTCCTTTATTTTTATTCATTATTATTACTTTATTTGTTAGGACCTTTGCTTTATTTATTAGTCTTTATTATTTTATTTTATTAGTGGATTTTATTTTATTTATTTTTGGTTTATTATGTATTTGAACCTTATATTTATTAGCACATTTTTTATTTTAATTATTTTAATACTTTAGTGTTTTATTTAATAGTTTTGCTTTATACCTTTTATTTTATTAGTTTTTTATGGATTTATTTATTAGTTCTTCTGTTATGTTATTTGTTAGGTATTGTAATATTACTTTATTTTATTTCCTCCTTTATTATTGTCCATTTTTTAGTAGTGCCTTTATTATTAAGGTTATTTATTTTGTTTACCAGTTATTTTCGTTACATTTATATCATTAACCGTATTTTTCATGAATCCTTTTGTGTGTGTGTGTGTGTGTGTGTGTGTGTGTGTGTATCTTATTTAACATTTTACTATTGTCATCTGTGTGTCTTTCTCCACCCCGACTTTATTTCGACCAATCAGCGCAAAGGTAAATAAGTAAACAAATAAACAGGTAACAGGTGTCCTCACTCAGGTATGGAACGTGTCTGGGTCAAGTAGGTGGTGATGAGAAGTTTTGTTAAGCACAGGTGGTTTTCTCATTGACCGCTCTCTCTCTCTCTCTCTCTCTCTCTCTCTCTCTCTCTCACACACACACACACACACACACACACACACACACACACACACACACACACACACACACACACACACACACACACACACACTCACACACACTCACACACACACACACACACACACTGACGTCATTTTCATTTCGTTGTTCTCTCTCCGGAATCACCAAAACAAGTCGCAATTTTGTCACTCTCGCCAAAGTTCTGATTCGCGTGTTTTGCGTTTGGCGATAGCGGTACAAAATTAGTCACATATATACCCTCATGAAATCGCCAGTTCTGAATCACTGTAATTTTCCTTATTTTACCTACTCTGAAAATAAGTTAGGGCTGTGACAATATTAGGTTCCTCTCTCTCTCTCTCTCTCTCTCTCTCAACACTTTTGGCATTTTTTAACAAGGTGAAATCTAATAGTATTTCTCATGATCTTGTTAATTATTCATGATGATTTCAAAAAGGTATAATTCCAATCCATAGGTTCAATATTTACACAAAGCTGCATAATCCCAGGCTGCCCCAGTTTCCGCCCCCCCCATCCCCAACCCCCACCCCCACCCCCACCAACCCCCCTCCTTCCCCCGCCACCCTCTGATGGTGAGCAGTCTTTGTATATTAAGTGTTCTGGTTTACCCACTTGAACAGTAAAAAAAAAATAAATAAATAAAAACAATCCAGCCATTAAAAAGCCAAAGCCGTTCAGCCAATCAGCGAGCGAGAAAATGTCAACACACCCACACACCAGCCAATCAAAGCACGTGGTAAGGTAAACACAGCCACGTGGTGCTGTAAACACAATCACGTGATAATGTAAATAAACACACGTGGTTCCTCAATCCTGGCTCCACATGTAAGCTTATAAACTCAGTGAAAAATGTCAACAATCCCTGGCGAGAATGTCAACAAAGCCACGTGACAATATAAACACAAGCACGTGATAATGTAAACAAACCCACGTGCTCCCACAATATTTATCCCACGCGCCAGCCATTGAGGTGATGGCTGGGTAGTTGGGTTAACGAGCTGCCCTGATTCGCTTACGACCTTGTTTGGCAATTTGGCCGAAGAGTAACGATGATTTCTGACAGTTATAGTGGTGAATTGTGCGCTGAGTGGTGAGGTAGTGGTGAAATGGCTTGTGGTGTTAGTGAGAGTGGTTGTTGTTGGTGGTAATAGTGGTTGTAGATTGTGGTAATGGTGGTGGTGGTGGTGGTGGATAGTAGTAATGGTGGTAGTTGGTAGTGGTAATAGTGGTAGTGGTGGTTGGTGGTTGTAGTAATGATGGTAGTTGATGGAGGTAGTGGTGGTAGTTTGTAGTGGTAATTGTGGTAGTTGGTGATGGTAGTAATGGTGGTAGTTGATGAAGGTAGTGGTGGTAGTTGGCAGTTAATAATGGTAGTTGGTGGTGGTTTGGGGTAGTAGTGGTGGTAGTTGATGGAGGTAGTGGTGGTAGGTCCGTGTGGTAGTGGTGAAAGTTGTCTGTAATGGTTGTAGTTGTGGTGACTGTGCGTTGGCGGTGGGAATTGTGGTAGTTGTTAATATGGATGATGAAGTGATGGCATGGATTGTGGTAGCAGTTTTGAGGATGTTGGACGTTTTTGTTTTTGTCGTTCTTTTAATAATGATGTTTTTGTGATGCAGGCTGTTGTTGTTGTTGTTGTTGTTGTTTTTGCTCCTGGCTCATCTGGACGTGATCCCAGTGGACTGCAGGCTGAAGTTGCTCTCCCGCAGTCCACCATTCTCCTTTCGTGGGATAGGGAGGGAGTTGAGGGACGTTTGTACAACCGGGCTGCAGCGTCGCCTAATTATACAAGTGCCACCACGTGAAGGCGTCCCTCCAACACCCACAGGAGGGAAAAGGTGCATTAATGATGATGATGATAATGATGAGGATAATGAAGGGGATGATGATGATGATGATGATTATTGTCAGTGGTGGTGGTGGTTTAGACAAGTAACGATTTATTAGTGAAGAATCTCTCTCTCTCCTCCGTCACCTATTGCGTTTCCTCCTTCCCTCCATTAAAACTCCATCTTGGCTCATAAAGTGGAGATCTTCCTCCACCCCTCCTGCCTCTCTCCCCCTCCCCCCCAGCTGGAGAGAACTGAGACCCCTCCTGTTTTCCTCCAACAACCCCCCCCTTCACTCCTCCCTCTTCCTTCTCTACTACTGCCCTTTTTCTCTTATCTCTTCGTCTTCTTTCTTCCTGTCTCTGTTCCTGTTGCTTGTGTAATTCTCTCTCTCTCTCTCTCTCTCTCTAAAACCGTCTATATCATTCATCCTCCTTATTTAGCTTCACTTCCTCCTCCTCCTGGTCCTCCTGCTCCTCCTCCTCCTCCTCCTCCTCCTCCTCCTCCACCAGGGCTCCTACAAGACGTAATTCTCATGTTCATTTTTTGGGTCATAATTTAGGATGTAAAAGAGAGATGTTTCTACCTCCCCTCCTCCTTCCTCCCCTTCCCTCCCCCTCCTCCTTCCTCCCCTTCCCTCCCCCTCCTCCTTTCCTCCCCTTCCTTCCCTTTCGTCTTCCCCCTCCTCCTTTCCTCCCTTTCCTCTCCTTCCCCTCCTCCCTCCTCTCCCTTTCCTTTCTTCCTTCTCTTACATCCCGTCCCTCTCCTCGTCTTCCATCCCTTCCTCTCTCTCTCTCTCTCTCTCTCTCTCTCTCTCTCTCTCTCTCTCTCTCTCTCTCAGCATCGTTCCCATAGCACTTCTTCGTGACTAGCATTGTATTCTAGTGTTTTAATCCCTTGATACTGGTCAGTCTTTATGAGGGATGGTGGATGACAATTTTTTCGTCAAGTTACAGTGAGAGAGAGAGAGAGAGAGAGAGAGAGAGAGAGAGAGAGAGAGAGAGAGAGCAGAATGTCCCTACCAGATTCTTAGAGTGATCTTTCCATTAATTTTTGTCACCTGTGTGGAGAGAGAGAGAGAGAGAGAGAGAGAGGAGGACGGACAGACAGACAGACGAATATATACACAGAGGTAAATACAGACAGAAATATAGCTACACACACACACACACACACACACACACCGATGACGTCCCTTATCAATTATTTCTTGCCCCTCTCTACCTGTTTTAATTCCCCTTCCCAAGATCTCGTAGGGAAGGGGTTAATGAAGGCTGTATTTAACCCCTTTAGGTCGAGGGGTGTCTGATTAGGAGAGAGAGAGAGAGAGAGAGAGAGAGAGAGAGAGAGAGAGAGAGAGAGAATTTAATCCTTTCTGGTCGAGGAGTGTCTGTCTAATTTGGAGAGAGAGAGAGAGAGAGAGAGAGTGTGTGTGTGTGTGTGTGTGTGTGTGTGTGTGTGTGTGTGTGTGTGTGTGACAAGCGTGAGTGAGGTAGTGTGATGAGGAAGAGGGAGGGGAAGGACGGGAAGAGGGAGGGAAAGAGGAGGGAAGGGAGGAAGAAGCAGACGAGGGAGGGGAGAGAAGGGAGAGAGAGAGAGGAAAGAAGAGAGAAAGACGCAGAAGAGGGTGGGGAAGGACAGGAAGAGAGAGGGAAGGGAGGAAGAAGCAGAAGAGGGACGGAATTAGGAGGGAAGGGAGGAAGCACAGGAGGGAGGGGAAGAGGAGGGAGAGAAAGGAGAAAGAAGCAGGGGAAGGACAAGGAAAGGAAGAGAAAGAGGAGGGAGAGGAAGAAGAAGGAGGGGTAGAGAAGAGGAGGGAGGGAGGGAGGAGTAGGACAGGAATTGGGAGGGAGAGGGAGAGAAGGAAAGGGAGGAAGAGGAAGGATATGAGGAGGGAGAGGCAAAGAAGGGAAGGATGTAAAGGAGGGATGAGGAAGAGAGTAAGGAGGAGGAGTAATAAGGAAGAGGGGTAAGGAGGAAGGATGAGGGAGAGAGTATTAGGAAGAAGGAGGAGGAGGAGGAAGTAGTGAAGAAGAGGGTTGAGGAGGAGATAAGGGAGAGAATATTAGGGAGAAGGAGGAGGAGTAATGAGGAAGAGGTGTAAGGAGGAAAGATGAGGGAGAGAGTATGAGGAAGAGGGGTAAGGAGGAAAGATGAGGGAGAGAGTATGAGGAAGAAGGAGAGAAGGGCATGAAGGAAGGAGGGACGAAGGAGTAACATAATCAGAGGAGATGTCAGAGTAAGGATATAAGTGAGGTATAAGGAAGACGGTATAAGGAAGAATGTAAGGAAGACAGGTAAAGGAAGAGGTGGCGAGGATGAGGAAGAAGTGTAGTGATATTTGGTGGAATATGAGGGAAAGGAATATAAAGAACGGGTATTAGGAAGAGATAATGTATGAGAGTATAAGGAGGAGAGGAAAAGGAAGAGTAATACAGATGCAAAGGAAGGTTAGAGAAAGGAAGAAGGAAGTTGAGGATAAGGGCATTGAGAGAGAGGATCAGGATAAGGTATAAGGAAGAGTGTGTCAGGAGGGATGATAAGGGCGAGTATAAGGAGGAGAGTACAAGGGAAGGATCAGGCAGTCCATGAATATTTTAGCAACAATTATAAGGGACGAGAGAGGCACAAAAACTCGACCGTATGTGGAATGTGTGTGTGTGTGTGTGTGTGTGTGTGTGTGTGTGAGAGAGAGAGAGAGAGAGAGAGAGAGAGAGAGAGAGAGAGAGAATGGTCAGTTGAAGGAAAGAGGGTTGTGCATATGAAGGATGAGAGAGAGAGAGAGAGAGGATGGTCAGTTGAAAGAAAGAGGGTTTATATGAAAGATGAGAGAGAGAGAGAGAGAGAGAGAGAGGGTAAATATTGGAAAGGATGGGTGGGTTGTAAAAGGGAGATTATAGGGTGTAATAAAAAAGGGAGATGCAGGGTGGCAGGTAGGGCAGGGAGGCAGGAAGAAGGCGAGTTGGTAGGAAAATAGATTGCTTGGTAGGCAGGTAAGTAGGAAAATGGATAGATGGGTAGGTAGGTAAGTAGGAAAAGATAGATTGTTAAGCCGGTAAGTAGGAAAGTGGATAGATGGGTAGGTACGTAGGTAGGTAATAGGTTAATTGGTAGGAATGTAGGTAGATTGGTAGGCAGGTAAGTAGGAAATCTTACAATCTGTATTTCCCTCTGCTTATGACCTCCACTTGTTTTTCCCTCTGCCTATCACCTCCAGTCTTTTAATGTATTCAGTTTATGGAAAGGAAGTGATCTTGAATTTCCTCTGTGGTTTACATTTACCTGGAGAGAACTTTCTTTGTGCTTAATTTGCTGGCTTACAACCTCGTGTTTTAATTTTTTCCTTTGCTTAAGAAAGGAGTGAAGATAGGCAGGAAATGGGTAGGGTGGCAGGATATGGGTAGGGTGGCAGGCAGGCGTGAAGGTAAGCAAGGGAATGTGATAGGCATATTGGTAGGCAGGGAAATAAGTAGGGTGTTAGATAGGCAAGGGAAGTAGGTAGGGTGTTAGGTAGTTAAGGGAAAGTGATAGGCATGTAGGTAGGCAGGGAAATAAGTAGGGTGTTAGATAGGCAGGGGAAATAGGTAGGGTGTTAGGCAGGCATGTAGGTAGGTAAATATGAAGGTAGGCAGAGTGTTAGGCAGGTATGGAGATAGGTAGGGTGTTAGGTAGGCAGGTATGTAGGTAGGCAGGGAAAATAGGTAGGGTGTTAGGCAGGCAGTTATGTAGGTGGGCAGGGGAAATAGGTAGGGTGTTAGACAGGCAGGTATGTAGGTGGGCAGGGGAAATAGGTAGTGTGTTAGACAGGCAGGTATGTAGGTGGGCTGGGGAAATAGGTAGGGTGTTAGGAAGGCATGTAGGTAGGCAGATATGAAGGTAGGCAGGGGAGATAGATAGGGTGTTAGGCAGGTATGAAGGTAGGCAGGATGAGAAAATAGGGTTAGGCAAGTGTCTCCTTAGAATTATAACTGCTACTTAAGTTTATGTTGTCGACACTTAGGCAGAGAGAGAGAGAGAGAGAGAGTGGAATAAGATTGTGAAAGATTGAAGGAATGAGAGCAAAGAGCAATTCCTTTCTTTGCTGTCTAGTAAAAGGAAGGGAACGTGAAGGGAAAAAGGGGTGAGGTGTGAAAGAAGTGAGCGAGTGAGAGAGTGAGTGGATAGAGAGAGGTGGTGATGTGAGTGAGTGAGTTAGGAAAGGGAAGTAATTGGAGAGGATGAGGAGTGAAGATGTAAAACTGAAGTGAGAGAGAGAGATGAGGATGTGGAGAGGAGTGAAGGAGGACATGAGTGAGAGGAAGGGAGGGAGGAGGGAGGGGAAGAGAGAGAGATGAGGAAGGGAGTGAAAAGAATGAGAGAAAATGGAGGGAGGGTATAGGATGTGAGAAATAGGGTGAGAGAGAAGGGAAGTCAGGGTGTGGGGAGAAGGGAAGGGAGGGAGGGGAGGGGTGAAGAAGGGGGAGGGGGAAGGGGTAAGGGTGGTAAGAGAGGAAGGAGAGGGGTGAGGGGAAAGGATGAGGGTGGGGGAAGGGGAGGGTATGATGAGTGGGGGTGAGAGGTGAGGGAGGGGGAAGGGGAGGGGAAAGGAGGATGCAAGGGAGAGGGAGAGGGATGTGAGGTTGGGGTGAAGGGTGAGGAAAGGGAGAGAGGGAGAGGATCAAGGTGGGGGGAGAAGCGAGGTGATGGGGGGAGAGGGATGTAAGGGGTGAGGGAGGGGGAAGGGGAGGGAGGGGGGAGGTGGTGTCCTTGCCTGGGGGGGAGATCAGATAAGAGTGTGGCGCCGCGGAGACCAGACCCCCCTCCCCCTCCCCCCTCCCTCACCCCTGCATCCCTCCCTCCTTCCTCCCTCATCCCCCCCATCCTTCCTCCCTCATCCCCCCCATCCTTCCTCCCTCATCCCCCCCATCCTTCACCTCTCCATTATCTCCTTTCCCCTTCCCTCCATCCCCTCCATATCCATTCATTTCTCTCTCTCTCTCTCTCTCTCTCTCTCGTAGGGACCGTAAGGTCTGTGTGGTCTGTGTATCTGTGTAACTCTCTCTCTCTCTCTCTCTCTCTCTCTCTCTCTCTCTCTCTCTCTCACTTTTTCCACTCGACAATTTTTCCTCCTTTCTCCCCCTCCGTCTCTCCCACTCCTTCCTCTCACTCACCCCTTCACACCGAGTACATAGATAGATAAATATAGATAGATAGATTGATTGACAGGTAGATAGGTAGAAAGACAGACAGGTAAATGGATAGATAGATATATTGATTGGTTGAATGATAGGTAGGTAGGTAGGTAGAGAGAGAGAAAGAGAAATTACAACCACTTCACTCCTATAGCCCCTTCAGTACGAGGACCTAAGCTTAGGAAAATCGTCTGGAGGCAGCAAGAATAAACCTAAGACGTCATGATACTGAAGAGACGGTTTAGGAGGCTCGCACTTCTTCGTGACTAGTTTTATTTCTATATATGGTACTCTAATATTTTCTTTTTAATTTGTTTGATAATTAAAAAAAAATAAACTAAATTATTTTCCTGACTTGAATATAATGTCGTGGTTGTAAGTCAAGGAGCCTTTGTTTTGAGGTAGGGATGAATCTTCTTGGTTACTAGTCAAATCGAGTCTCCAGTCTGACTATACTTGTAGCATCAACCGAGCTGGATGGGGTTAGGGATCTTGAGGTACTACTACTACTACTACTACTACTACTACTACTACCACCACCACCACCACCACCAGTGTCTCCTGTCTCACCATCTATCTTGCATCTGTCTATCCCTCCCGCTGTCTCCTCCACGTCATCACCTTTCATTTACCTGTAGCGTGTTTGGAAGACCGGAAGTAGCTCGCCTGTTAATTGGTGCCCAGGTGTTGTCTGTCTGATCTCGTTATGTCCGTGAAGGCTGTAGCAGTAATTGTAGGTAAGATCGCTTTCGTCCTCTCTCTCTCTCTCTCGTCGTCTTTTCTTCCTTATCATTATATTCTTATCTCTTATTGGCCTCTCTCTCACTCTTATTTTGTCTATTTCTCATTCCTTATCTCTTCCTCTCTCTAATTTTCCTCCTTTCTCTCTCGCTCTCAATTACCTTATCGCTCTACATGATATTTCTCTTCTTCCTTCATTATTATGCCTTACCCACCTGTGCTAGAGGAGGCATTAAGTGATTGGTCTGCTCGTCCGTGCGTGGATGGGTGCGTCCGTGCGTGGGTGCGTGCGTACGTGCGTGGGTCCATAAGTCCGTAACACTTGTGAGCGCGATATCGCCTGAACCCATCAAAGGACTTCCACCAAACTTTTATCAGTGATGCAGTATGGGGAGGTGATGAGTTGATTAGGTCAGCAAGGTCAAGGGGTCAAAGGTCAGGGTCATATGCGGTCGACTTGGTTTATCTTGGTGGGCGCGATATCTCTTGAACCCATCAACGTACTTCCACCAAACTTTTATCAGTGATGCAGTATGGGGAGGTGATGAGTTGATTAGGTCAGCAAGGTCAAGGGGTTAAAGGTCAGGGTCATATGCGGTCGACTTAGTTTATCTTGGTGGGCGCGATATCTCCTGAACCCTGCGACCGATTTCCACCAAACTTTTGTCAGTGATGCAGTATGAGAAGATGAGTAATTGATTAGGTCAGCGAGGTCATGGAGTTTTATAGCGAGACAGTGTGCAAGGCTTGGTGGAGAGGCATACCAAGGGACCTTTTGTGTTATTCTCTTAAGTTTTCGGCTTCATTGATTCTCTCTCTCTCTCTCTCTCTCTCTCTCTCTCTCTCTCTCTCTCTCCCTCCCTCCCTCCCTCCCTCCCTCCCATTCATTTCCTCCCTTTCTGTCTTCCCCCATTCATCCTTTTCCCGCCCTCTCCTCTCCCACTCCTCCTCCTCCTGCGTCTTCCTCCTCATCCTCCGGCTTCTTCTCCTTGTGTAATATTCATCTGTGCTATTTACTTGATCGAAGCTGTCTTATTCAACAGGCCAACCTATATTTAGACAGCAGTGGCATTTGAGACAGCCGATGCGCCCTCTTACCGCCACTCCTGTTACTGCTACTTGCTCCTTTTTCTGTAAGCGGTAATATTACGTTCACTGTTACTTTTGCTGCTACTGTTACTCTTGTATTTTGACTCCCAGTAGCATTTTGGTATATTCAGTTCACCCTCTTACTGTTGCTGCTCCTGTTGTTGTTGAGGGAGGTGTTACTGTTACTTTCGTTGTTACTTTTGCTGCTCTCGGTTTACTCTCACTGTTGCTTTTGCTGCTCCTGGATTACTTTCACTTCGGCTGCACGTGGTTTACTTTCACCGTTACTTTTGCTGCTACTGTTACTGCCACTGTTACTTTGCCGCCCCTGGTTTACTTTCAGTGTTACTTTTGCTGTTCATGGTTTACTTTCATTTACTTTTGCTGCTACTGTTACTGTCACTGTTACTTTGTTTCCTCATATCACTGTTTGTCACTCTGTACTTTCACTGTTACTTTCATTTCGTATTCTGTTACTTTCACTTCTGTTACTGTTCCTTACACCGTCACTGCTACTGTTATCACTGTTACTTTTGTCGTTACTGTTATGCCACTGTCACATGCACCGTCTGTAATACCTTTCTTTCCTTCACTTCCTTTCTCTTCTTCTCTACCCTCCTCCCTTCCTCATAGCTTTCTCTCTCCCTTCCCTCCCTCCCACCTTTCTACCTCTCCCTTCCCTCCCTCCCACCTTTCTACCTCTCCCTTCCCTCCCTCCCACAATTCTCCCTCTCCCTTCCCTCCCTCCCACCTTTCTCCTTCTCCATTCCCTCCCTCCCACCTTTCTCCCTCCCTCTTCCGTCCGTCCCTCCCTCCTGTCTACGTGCCCCCCCTTTCTTCCGTCTCAGGCGACCTTCCCGTCTGACCAGCGACCTTGATATTTCTCTCTCTCTCTCTCTCTCTCTCTCTCTCTCTCTGCCGGATCGTCTCGTTTACACCAGACCAATCCACACCATGCCACACCACTCCACAGCCCAGTTATTGCTTCACACCACACCACACCACACAATACCACACCATGCCACACCACACCACACCACACAATAACACACCACACCACACCACACCACAGCACAGCACATCACATCATATCTTTCCACACCACAGTGCACCATGCCACGCCACCACATCACACCATGCCACGCCACACCACACCACGCCACACCACGCCACGCCACGCCACACCACACCACGCCACGCCACACCACACCACACCACACCATGCCACGCCACACCACACCTCACCTCACCGTGCCACCCCACACACCACACCACACCATGCCACGCCACGCCACGCCACGCCACGCCACGCCACGCCACACCACACCACGCCACACCACACCACACCATGCCACACCACACAATACCACACCACACCATGCCACACCACTCCACAGCCCAGTTATCGCTTCACACCACACCACACCACACCACACCACACCACACCACACCACATCATATCATATCTTTCCACACCACAGTGCACCATGCCACACAACACCATATCGCTCCACACCACACCACACCATATCGCTCCACACCACACAACACCATATCGCTCCACACCACACCACACCATATCGCTCCACACCAATCCACACCGTACCACACCACTCCACACCACACCACACCACTCCACGACACCACACCACACCACACCACTCCACGACACCACACCACACCACTCCACGACACCACACCACGCCACCTAGTAAAATATTCTTTTCAACGTTTACAAGATTTGTAAGTAATCTAGCTACGAGTTATTCTCTCTCTCTCTCTCTCTCTCTCTCTCTCTCTCTCACACACACACACACACACACACACACACACACACACACACACACAAATTGAGAGGGGGGGAGGGAAGATTTAGCGAAAATAGGAAAAAGGGAGAGAAGGAGGTAAGAGGAAATGGAGGGAGGAGGAGAAGGAAAGGGAGGGAGGAGGAGTAGGAAAGGGAGGGAGGAGGAAAAGGAAAGGGAGAGAAAAAGGGAGGGATAAATGACTGAGAGAAGGGGGGGGGATGACACTGATAGACGGAAGGAAATTACAGTTGTGTGTGTGTGTGTGTCGTCTTGTATGTGGGTATCCTTGTGCGTTTTTGTGTGTGCGTGTGTGTGCACGAGTTCAAACTTACACTGCCTCATTCATAACGTGCCATGAATGAACCTCTATCACACACACACACACACACACACACACACACACACACACACACGTACGTCATTCATTCATTTGAAATTATGAGTATGTATGTGTGCATGTCTGTGTTTGTGTGTGTGTTTGTATGAGATAGGAAGAACGAGGGAAAGCGAGCATGTGTGTATGTGCTGCGTATATATGTATGTAAGAGTGTAAGTATATAAGGATGTATGTATTTATGTATGTATGTATGTTTCCTTGTGGATGTAATTACGTATGTGCCAATATACATACACATACATGTAATTGAAAGTATGGAGAGAGAGAGAGAGAGAGAGAGAGAGAGAGAGAGAGAGAGAGAGAGAGAGAGAGGAAGTTGTGTTAGTATGAAGGTGATTGATTGATACGTAAAGGGTGAGTGGTGAATGAGCGTTGAGTGTGAATGAAGGGGGTGAGGGTGGGGGTGGGGAGGGTGAGGGTGGGGCTGAGGGTGAGGGTGTCGGGGGTGAGGGAGAGGGGGTGAGGGATTCCCAATAGTTACCTGATAGGCCACGAGCGGAAGCAGGTGACTCATTGTGTGTTTGTTCTCATTACTCTCTCTCTCTCTCTCTCTCTCTCTCTCTCTCTCTCTCACACACACACACACACACACACACACACACACACACACACACACACACACACACACACACACACACACACACACACACACACACACACACACACACACACACACACACACACACACACACACACACCTCCATCCCTTTCCAGAAAAGAAAAAGAACTTCATTTACATCTTGTCCTTACTTTTGGGTGAGTCGGAGGAAGCGGTGGGTGGGGAGAGCCAGTCCTGTATACCCTCATCCATATATGTGTACGGTTTATTTTTTTTATTTATATTTTCCTGTTGTATTTCCCTGTGCCATTGAGTCATACAGGGTGAAGCGTGTGTGTGTGTGTGTGTGTGTGTGTGTGTGTGTGTGTGTGTGTGTGTGTGTGTGTGTGTGTACCTTTAGCCCCGTCTCGAAGCATCCCACGAGATTATACCAACCTTTACGTGTATGTATGTATGTATGTATGTATGTATGTGTATTCCTGTTAACCCCATGTCTATCTAAACATCCCACGAGAAATACGAAAACAACAACAGCAACAGGACCACCAGTATGAGCAGATGGTGAGCATACAGATGGTGAAGCCGTGAGGGGTAAAATTCTTAATACTTTACATTGGTATTTACAATAGATAGTCCTTGCTTGATCCAAATATTGTCCTCTGAAGCGTAGGTGAAGACAACACAGTGAAGTTACCGGTGTTATCAGTGAGAGAGATATTTTCTTGCTCTAAATAAAGATAATTAAAACACCTGGGCCAAACGGAATATCTCCAAGAGTCTTAAAGGAGGCGGAAGACGAAGTAGTATAACCCGTAGCATATATAGTCAGTCTCTCTCTCTCTCTCTCTCTCTCTCTCTCTCAAGCGGCTGGAAATTACCAAATGTAACTCCGATATTGAAAAAGGGAATCTCAACCCAGCACTTACCGACTAATAAGCTTGACATCAGTTGTTTGCAAGTTGTTAGGAACTCGTAACCCCGTCTGTGTATGTATGTATGTGCTGTGTATGTGTGTATGTGCACCCGTAACCCCGTGTGTGTAATTCTGTGTATCCCACGAGACTATGTGACTCTGTGTAAGTGTGGATGTGTGTGTGTGTATGTGTTATGTATGTGCACCCGTAATTCCATGTGTGTATTTCTGTGTATCCCACGAGACTGTGTGACCCTGTGTAAGTGTGGATGTGTATGTATGTGTATGAGCTATGTACTCGTATGTATGTGTTTATGTATGTATGTATGTGCATCTAACTCCATGTCTGTATTTCTGTGTATCCCACGAGACTGTGTGACCCTGTGTAAGTGTGGATGTATATGTAAGTGCTATGTATGTATGTATGTATGAATGTATGTAGCCTATGTATGTACGTATGTATATTCTTGTAACCCCATGTCTGTATTTCTACTGTTTATATCCAAGAGACCATGTGACCCTATGTATGTGTGGATGTGTATGTATGTTCTATGTATGTATATGTATGTATGTGCACCAGTAACTCCATGTCTGTATTTCTATGTATCCCACGCGCTCCTTCTGTCCTTCCCTGGGTCGTAAATCCTATTGGGCTTTTGGAGACGCAGGTGCTTACGTAACGGGGGGAGGGGAGGGGGGAGGAATGGGAATGGTTGAGCAGAGAGGGAGTGGGAGGGGAGAGAGAAAAAAGGATGAGGGGAGTGGGAGGAGAGAAAAAAAGGGAGAGGGGAGGGGAAGGAGAGGAGGAATGGGAATGGTGGAGCAGAAGGGGAGGGGAGAGGAGGGAGAGAGAACCGAGGAAGGGGAGAGGAGGGAGAAAGAACGGAGGAAGGGGGTAGGAGGGGAGAGAGGGGAGAAGAACGGAGGAAGGGGGGAGGGGAGAAGAGGGAGAAAGAATCGAGGAAGGGGGAGAGAGAGAGAAGGAATGAAGGGAGGGGAGAGGGGGGGAGAGAGAACGGGGGAAGGGGAAGGAGAAAAAATGTGAGGGTAAGGATAGGGGAGGGAGAGAGGGGGGGGAAAGGGAGAGGGGGGAAGGACAAAAAAATAAGGGAGGGAGAAGAGGGGAGGGCGGAGGAAAATGGGAGGGGAGGGAGGAAGGAAAAATGTGAGAGAGAGAGAAAAAAAAGGGAATAAATGGAGGAAGAAGAAGTGAGGGAGGAAAAAATGAAAGAGGGGGAGGGGGAAGAGGGAACAGGGCGAATGGAGGAAAGAGGAGGGAGAAAAATGTACGGGAGGAGGAGGGGAAGGAGAGAAGGAGACATGAATAATAATAATAATAATAATAATAATAATAATAATAATTGTAGTAGTAGTAATGATAATAGTAGTAGTAGTAGTAATGATAATAATAATAATAATAATAATAGTAGTAGTAGTAGTAATGATAGTAGTAGTAGTAGTAGTAATGATAATAATAATAATAATAATAATAATAATAATGCTAGTATATTGGGTGGTCCTTAAATAGCGCTTCAGCAGAAATTCGACTGGCGATATCCCAAGTCTTGCGGAGTGGCTCAGTGTGCTGGTGTGGGCATGGCGATGGAAGTAGGAAATGAATGAGTGAATGATGAAGAGGGAAGTAGGCAATGAGTGATGCAGAGGGCAGTAGGATGGGTAAATGATGCGGGGTAGACATTGATAACGCGGGTCGAGCCGTCCCCACAACACAAAAATGACCAAGAAGCGGTGCCAGGGAACAACAAACCCGTCCCCGGCAGTCATTTTAGTGCTGACGTATAAACACAACAGGATATCTAGTCAAAGATGTCACATATCAAATTTGGAGTAAATCGGGTGAAAATTGACGATTTTATACCCATTGGAAATTTTAGGCCCGACCCACCTTACGCTGCCCCCCTCCCCCCTACAGCTAACTGAGGTGACCCCCCTGATGTAATGAGGCATGTTATAGGATGCAGATTTGAAAGACGCACATTTAGGTTTTGGTTTCATGTCGATATGACGAATTGGAAAGGGTTATGGCGAAAAAAAAAGACGATTTTTACTCGTTCCTCAACCCCCCCCCCCCCCTTTTTTTTTTTTTTTTTTCTCTCTACAGCCTGGGCCTTGACCATATTTGACCCAAAATTTATCCAAGTGATCAGAAGGTCATAGCCCATCATCCCTGTAAATTTAGTCAAAATCGCATTGGTAGTTTTCGCGTGAAGTTGGTAACAGACAGACAGACAGACAAACCGGGTGAATACCATCCCCCGTCCGGTGCGGGGATGGGTCATAAATAAACATGGACAGTATTGGCCAGTAAGTGTAATATATTTAATTCAGTACTATACTCTGGTCATCTTAACGTGGCGCAGATTTTCGTCCTTTTGCAGTTTACTTTCACGTAGTTCAGTGGCAGGAAGGGACAGTACAACGGCTGTGCGTCGTGTCCCGTAGCACTTCTTCGTGACTGTCACCGTATTTTAGTGTTAATCTTTGGCTCAGCATTCAAGATGGAGAGACGGCCATTTTACGCCAAGTGAGAGTGAAGAGTATAGTTAATGTAGGAATTGAACTTCAGCTTTATATATAAGAATAGAGATTAATTTGTAAGTCAAGGAAGAAGAAGAAAAAAGGGGGGAGGGGAGAGGAGGGAGAGAAAGAGAGGAGAGAAGAGAGAAAAATGTGGGTGAGGGAAGGGGACGGAGAGGGGAATGGAGAGGTGGAGGAGAAGGGAGATGAAAGGAATGAGGGGAGGGGAGGAGGGTAATGGAAGGGGAAGGAGGTAGAGGCGGTGAGGGATGGGTAGGGAGGAAAGAACATAGGGAACTCAACGCTGTTACAACCCTCCACCTGACCAAGCACATCCCCCCTCCCCCCCACCTCCCAGCACACCTTAACCAAGCGCATAGCGGCCCTCACCCTCCCTTCCTCGAATAACACAGAGACATTAAAACTAAAAAATTTCAGTAGTTTATTCATGGTAATAATTGTGAGCAGATCTGATGAAACTTTGACTCGTCCATGTTTCATTTAGGCCGCCATTTTTTAAGATTACATAATAGGTACGGTCTTGAAACTTCGTACCTAATTAGATATTTATATAATCACTTATCATGTTCAATTTCTACCTCCTAGGTCTAATAGTTGCAAAGTTTTAATAGAAAAATGCATTAAAATAATCAATTGCAATTCCTCACCCTGCCCTAGAGTGGGAAAGGATGTCCCGATGATGATGATGATGATGATGATGATGATGATGATGATGATGATGATATTTGCAGTTTCGTACCATTATATAATCTCATGGCATTTTCACGACCAAAAGGCACCAGGAGGCATATTAATACATATTCCTGGACAGTTTGAAGCCTGTACCTGTGTCAGTTTCCGAGTCCCAGCCCGGAAACGAAAAATTATTGCTTTTAATTTTTAATTATATGTCTCTCTCTCTCTCTCTCTCTCTCTCTCTCTCTCTCTCTCTCTCTCTCTCTCTCTCTCTCTCTCTCTCTCTCTCTCTCTCTCTAAAATAAGACAGCATTCTACCCATCAAAAAGCACCAGTTCACTCTAAGACCTATAACTGTGTGAAATTTCATTACTCTATATTGAATACTTTCTGAGCACTGGCGCGGAAACGAAATCTACGTCCAGCCAGCCACCCTGTCGCCCAGCTCTACGTACGGACACCTGTTGGTCCCAGTGATAAAACTCTTCTATGACTTTGTTAGGTGGAGGTTAAAAAGTATGAGGAGCGAGAGAGAGAGAGAGAGAGAGAGAGAGAGAGAGATGAGGGAAGGTACTGGTTGGAGAGGAGGGAGAGGGAGTGGAGGGAGGGGAAGGGAATGATGAGAATGAAGATATTGCAGGAGGGGGAGGGGGGTGGAGGGAAGGAGGGAGAAACACGCGGGAGGGAAAGGCGAGGAGGTGATGGAGGGAGGTAGAGGGGAGAGGAGAGAGACTGGAGAGGAAGAAGGGGAGGAGGGGAAAGAGTGAGGGACGGAGGAGGAACGGAACTGATAGAAGAAAGAAGGAAAGAGGAAGGTTAGAAGTTGGGGAGGAAGGGAGAGAAACGGAGGAGAAGAAGAAGTAGAAGAAGAAGAAGAAGAGGAGGAGGAGGAGGAGGAAGAAGATAAATGAGGGAACGTGAAAGTAAACTGTTGTAAGTCAAAGGAAAAGAATGAAAGAGGAAGTGAGGGGAAGGAGGAGGAAGAGTAAGGGGAAATGGAAGAAGGGAAGCGGACATGAAAGGGTGAAATGACAAGAGTAAGAGATGTAAAAGAAGAGAGAGAAGAGTGTAGGGAGAGAGAGAGAGATGAAGGAGAGAGGAGAAAAGGAAGAAAGAATAAGGGAATGGAAGGAAAGGAGCAAAAGATGGAGGAAGAGAAGATAGAGGAGAGAAATGTAGGTAAGGAGAAGGTGAAGAAGAGAGGCGAAGAAGAGAAGGAGGATGGTGATGATAATGATGATGAGGAGGAGGGATATTGCAGTGAGAAGAGAGAGTTACGTAATGACAAGGCGTTACATAGATACCTGGACCATACACACTTACGAGTGGAAGGAAGAGAGGATGAAAGAAGGAAAAGAGGATAGGGAGAAGGCAAAGGAGAAGGAAGGAGGGAGGATGGAAGAGGGAAGAAAGGACGGGAAGGATGCGAAAGTGAAGGAAGGAAGTAGGAAAGAAGAAAAAAGAACGAAGAGAAAGGAAGCAAGAGGAATGTAAGGAAAAAGAAGAATGGAAGGATGGAAGGAAGGAGGGAGGGAGGAAGGCAGGAGGGAAGAAGGAAGGAAGTGATGACTGAAAAAGAATGGATAAGAAGGACGGGAATAGGCAATAAATAAGGAAGGAAGGACAGAAATTAGGGATAGAGAAAGAGTGAAGAAATGAACATATTGATAGGAGGAAAGAGGACATGGTAGGAAGGAGGAAATTGATAAAGAAAGAAGGAAGGAAGACAGAAAAGACAGATGGTAAAGATAGAAAGGAGGATGAAAGAAACAGGGAAGAAAGGAGAGGGAGGAGGAAAAGAAACAGGAAGGGAAAGAGTAAGGAAGAAAGGAAGAAAATAAATATGTAGAAATCAGGAAAGGCAGAAGGAAGGAAGAAAAGGAAGAGGGCAAAGGAAGAGGAAGGAGGAACTAAAGGAAGTAAAGGAGGAAGGAGTGGACTGGAAGGAGGCAAAGATGGAAGTAAGAAAGAAGGAAGATGACAGGAAGGATACGAATACGGGAGAGAGAGAGAGAGAGGGGGGGGGGAGTGAGATAGGGTGTATGGTAGAGGGTGTGGCTGTGTGAGTGCCCGGTATCAGCTGGGAGCCCACCTGTCCCAGCCCCACCTGTCCTAGCCCCTAGCATCGTCTTAGGCTTTAGCTTAGCATTTAGCCTGCTTGGGTCACCTCTACATCCCTTCCCTAGCACTTCATCGTGACTAGCATCAGCCTTAATATTCTACATCCATGCCATAGTACATCTTGACTAGCATAGCGTTAATATTCTACATCCTTACCACAGCACTTCATCGTGACTAGCATCAGCCTTAGTATTCTACATCCTTGTCACAGCACTTCTTCGTGACTTGTATCGGCCTTAATAGATTCTACATCCTTGCCACAGCACTTCTTCGTGACTAGGATGCAAGAGATGTGTTTGATCAGTGTAGGGGAGACGTATACTCAGTTCACTTTAACTTGGCCTAAAATTGCTCTCTCTCTCCAGCTTGAATGTGGGGCTCTATCGGATCAGCGCTTGAATTTGGTGCTAGTCACGAAGAAGTGCCGTGGAGTGGTTGTAGAACCCAATGTGCAACGGGAAATGAGTTGCAGCGCTGGATTAGGTTGTTGGGTCAGGTCAGGTTAGGTCGTCAGGTCAGGTCAGGTCAGGTTAGATTTGGTTAGGTCAGGTCAGGTCGGGTCGGGTTAGGTTAGAGTTGTGTTCTAAGCTTTTTGTTTTTCCTTCCGTTTATTCTGTTGCTCGTATTTCGCCTGTTACACCTTAACACCTCTTCCTGAGCGACTTATTTTTTACTCCTACGGCCATAGATACGCAATACCACGACATATAAGTAAATAAACAATAAATGAATAAAGGAAGCAGGTACATTAGCCAGTGAAAGAAAACGGAACAAGGAAAAGCACAATTTAGTATTATAGATAGATTGATAGATAGACAGATAGATATTACTTTTTTTTATTTAGGTCTTACCCTTGATGTAGATAGATAGATAGATAGATAGATAGATATTGTTACCTGTTAGTAGCTATTTTGGTCTTGTCGAAGTAAAAAAAAAATAAATATATTATTATTATTATTATTATCATTATCATTATTTATTGTTAGCTATTATGGTCAGCCTAATAAAGAAGATTGATAGATAGATGGATAGATAGATAGAGATATAGATACTAGTTATTATGATCTTAGCCTAATAAAGATAGATAGATAGATAGATATTGTTAGTTATTTCGGACCTAACCTAATGAACGATAGATAGATAGATAGATACCATTCATTATTTTGGACATCACCTAATTACCACACGATTCCATTCAGGTGATGGTGGGTCATAGGTGGCTGAGAGTGTCAATACTGTCACCTTTAACCCTCTCATGGTTGGGGTAGTTCTAGGTCAGCTGAGGTCAGGCGAATAAATTGACCTGAGAGTGTAAGGAATGGGTATGCTCTCTCTCTCTCTCTCTCTCTCTCTATCTATCTATCTATCTATCTATCTATCTCTCTCATGTTAAGCTGTAAGAGTACATTAACACTAGATTATGGCGCT
Source organism: Coenobita brevimanus (assembly GCF_032717465.1). NCBI lineage: Eukaryota > Metazoa > Arthropoda > Malacostraca > Decapoda > Coenobitidae > Coenobita > Coenobita brevimanus. The sequence continues at coordinate 18,081,202 of NC_137035.1, read as the reverse complement.
AGTCACGAAGAAGTGGTATAAAAAGGATGTTGAGCCACGGAGAGAGAGAGAGAGAGAGAGAGAGAGAGAGAGAGAGAGAGAGAGAGAGACCAATAAATGACAAAAAAAAAGGAACTGAAGAGAGAGAGAGAGAGAGAGACGGGGGAGGGGGGGGGCTGAATGAAATCGTCTGAAAATATCCAACACATCATCGTACTGAAGGGGTTAATGGTCCCGGTATCGACACTCTCAGGCACGAAATAGTAAGCGGCTTTGGAGAGTCGTGAGACCTTTTGATGTGCGACTTATTTTACCTACTATACTCTGACTGGTCTCTTCTATATCGTTTTCTATTGACATGGTTTGGACATGTAGCGTAGAAGAGGATTTTCGGGTGTAATAGACAGAATAAATCGCTACAGAAGAGGTGTTAAGATGCTCCTACGCCTCTCAGAATACGGCCTAATGGCCTAGGGGTTCGAACACGCGTGCTGCTGTCGAGGGTGTGTGGCAGTGGGAGGAGAGAGAGAGAAGATTTCATTCACAAAGCTGCATTGTTATGGTGGGTGGTTGTCTGGGTGGTTGTGTGGTTGTCTGTTTGGGTGGTTGATTGGTTTGTTTGGGTGGTTGTGTGGTTTGTTTGGGTGGTTGTGTGGTTTGTTTGGGTGGTTGTTTGTTTGGGTGGTTGTGTGGTTGTTTGTTTGGGTGGTTGTGTGGTTGTTTGTTTGGGTGGTTGTGTGGTTGTTTGGGTGGTTGTGTGGTTGTTTGTTTGGGTGGTTGTGTGGTTGTCTGTTTGGGTGGTTGTGTGGTTGTTTTGATGGTTGTGTGGCTGTTTGGGTGGTTGTGTGGTTGTTTGGGTGGGTGAGTGGTTGTTTGACTATTATTAGTTTGAGGTTGGATTGGGTTAGTTTGATTAGGGTGTGTTTGGTTGGGTTGGGCTGGCTTAGGTTAGGTTGGGTTGGGCTGGGTTAGGTTGGGTTGGGTTGGGGTGAGTTAGGTTAGGTTAGGCTGGGAGGGGTTAGGCTAGGTTAGGTGAGGTTAGATTTGGTGGGGTTAGGTTAGGGTAGTGTGGGTTGGGCTAGAATAGGTTAGGGCAGTGATTCTCAAACTTTTTCACTTCATTCCCCACTTCTGGCGATCTTAACACCCTCGCGGCCACCCCTTCAGTGTTCTCTCAACCCCCTCACAAGTAATGGTGACAACACTGTGCTGGTGCAGTCCATTTATTCCAGTGTTTACAATTATCAATCAGAATGCATATTTTTTTTTTTTTACATATCAATGGGATGGTTGACACTGTTTGCTCTTAGTCAGGCAAGTGATTCGAGGCGGCGTCACTGATAGCACACAACTCATATCTCGGTCCACATCCAACCGGTTTCGGCATTTTTGTGTGTGGAAGGATGGAGGAGCCAGGTTCACAGAAGTACTGTATATTGTGGAAAATGACAAGAGAATTCAAAGTGCTATTTCACAAACACACACTCGGATTTACTACTATTTACTACTTATTTAATATTTAATATTATTGTTTATTTCTTTATTATTTTTACTATTTACTACAGTGGGTTAGGTTAGTAGAGATTAAGTTAAGAGTGTCCAGTTTGCTTTAAAAGTCTCTCTTGGTTGTTTGAGTGATTGTTTGGATTGCTTTGCGTGTGAGGGTGAGAGGTCAAGTGTTTGAGTGGCAGGTTGGTTGGGTCACTACTTGAGTGTTGGCAGGGTTGAGTGGCTTGTTTGAGTTATAGCTTGGGTTAGTGTAGTTCCTGATTGTTTGCGTGTGCCTTTATTGGTGCTTGTGTGTGTGTGTGTGTGTGTGTGTGTGTGTACAGTATGTGTTTGGGTTTGTCTAGGTCGGGTATAATTGTTAAGTGTTTGTGTATATTCTTAATTATTACTTGAGTGTTTCTTGAATAGTTGATTGTTTGTTTGTTTGTCTGTGTTTGTTTGCGTGCTCGACGGCAATACAACTGGCTGATTTGCATCCTGTTTGATTGATGTGTGTTTGATTGGCCAAGATCTTTGTTTGCGTGCGTTTGTGTGTGTTTTTTAGTGCGTGATTAAGTGTTTGTTGAGTGCATTAATAATAATAATAATAATAGTAATAATTTTTCATGCCATTATCCAATCCTATGTCGCCTCATGCGGAGCGTAGGAACCCGGAGCTAGGCAAGTTGATCCTGACATTTAAGATGAGAGTGACCAGCCTCACTTATCCCTGAATGGCATTACATGAGCAATAAACCCAAACCATCCCTTGGATATAAACCTACACAGGCTCAATCCGATTGGAGCGCCGTAATTACCCACTAAACCACCAAACGCCATAATTTGGTTAAATGGTTACTACCCAGCGTAGTAAATGGTTTCCTGATGTACAGGAAACCATTTGGCATGTCACTCAGTGTAGAGTAACCCATAGTCATAAGGAAGAGGAAAGAGTGAAAGAAAGAAAAACAGAAGGGGGAGCGTAAAACATCGAGTGAGTGGATGGTGAGCGCCCCCACCTACCACATAATAATAATAATAATAATAATAATAATAATTACTAACAGCTATAAGAATGATGATGATGATGATAATAATAATAATAATACTGATAAATTTGTTAGGTGCTGTTAAGGGTATGAATAATATTGATGGCTTGTGGTAGTATATAATTTGATTCATTCAGTGCACGTGTGGGTGTATGTGTGAGTGCATTTTTGAGTGCACGTTAGGGGGTGATTGAGTGCACGATTGAGTGTATTTGAGTGCACGTTGGGGGTGATTGAGTGTAATTTTGAGTGCACGTTTGGGGGTGACTGAGTGTACGATTGAGAGTATTTGAGTGCACTTTGGGGGGGTGATTGAGCGAATAATTGGGTGTATATCTGAGTGCATGATTGAATGTATATTTGAGTGTACGCTAGAGGTTGATTGAGTGCATTATTGAGTGTATCTTTGAGTGCACGTGTGGAGGGTGGTTAAGTGCATGTCCACGTGTCATTAATTGAGTGCATGGGGGGTGCGTTTGAGTTCATATTTAAGTGAATGATTGAGCGTATGTGTTTGAGTGTATATTTAAGTGCATGTCCACGTGTCTTTTAGTGCCAAAGTAAAGACTGGCTACTGGACGGGTTTTTTTTATGAGTGTGTGTGTGTCTGTTTGTGTGTGTGTGTGTGAGTGAGTGAGTGCGTAGGAGGTGATTTATAAGGTCATTAAGGCCATTATCTCCACAAACCACCTGTTGGGGCCATTAAGGGACCTGTAACGAGGGGTGATTAGACGATGATTATATTACCTTGTTAATTAGGATAAAGTTATTAGAGGGGGAGGGGAGGGAGGGAGGGGGGAAGAGAAGAAGGGGATGAGGAGAGAGGAGGAAACGGAGTGGAAGGAAGAGACGAGGGGAGAGGAGGACGGAGGGAGGGAGAGAGAGAGAGACAGAGACAGAGAGGAGGCAAGGAAAATGGAGGAGATGAGAGGGAGGATGGAGGGGAGAGGGAGCGGAGGAAGAGAGGAGAGGGAGAGAGAAGAGAAATGGTGAAGAGGGAGAGGAGTGAGGGAATGCAGGAGGAGAGGAAGAGGAAGAGAGCTTGGCGAGAGAGAGAGAGAGAGAGAGAGAGAGAGAATTAAGGTGAGGAAGGCAGGTGAGAGAAGAAGCAAAATACTTAAAAAGAGAGGAAGGTAGTGATCTCTCTCTCTCTCTCTCTCTCTCTCTCCTCACTTTTTCTTCCTTTCACTCTCTCCTCCCCCCTTTCTTTCCCTCCCGTACCGTCATTTTCTTTTTCTTTCCCTTCCCTCTCTCCTTTCCTGTCTTTCATCTTCATTCCTATTTCCTTCCCTCCCCTCTCCCTCCCTACCCTCTCGTCTCCCCTCTTCCTCCTTACCCTCTCATCTGTCCTCTTTCCTTCCGTCACTCCTCCCTCTTTCTTCCTCCCCTCCTCTCTCTCCTTCCCTCTCCCCCTTCCTTTCTCCTCCCCTCAGACTGAATACCACTTCTGTCTCACAAGCTTTGAAAGTGAGCCATCTCTCTCTCTCTCTCTCTCTCTCTCTCTCTCTCTCAGTACGTCACCACGGAGAGAAAAAAAGAAAAAATCAACAACAGCCTTCTTTGTTATCCTTGTCATATTCTCAGTATTTAAATCAGGCTTCTTCATTGCTATCCTTGTCATATTCTCAGTACTTAAATCAGCCTTCTTCATTGCTATCCTTGTCATATTCTCGGTACTGAAATCATACAGTAACTACCAATTATGGACAAATTGGTCTCCTGTAATTACCCCATTTTTCTTATGTTTTTCTATTCTTACTAAATACGAGAAACGTTTCCCTGATTGTATAAAAACGTTTCCTAAATTGTCTAAAAACGTGCGAGGAGAAAGAATAAATAAAAAAAACGCGCCATCGGATTGAAGGGGTTGAATGGCGTAAGGAAATGAAAAACCTTCGTCTGGCAATGTTTGTTTACCTTTCGCGATGACGTCATAGGCGGCGGCCATGTTGTTGCGTCATCGTGCCTTCTCGTGACGTCATCAGATGATTATGCCATTCATTCGCGGGAGGTGGCGTAAGGGGTGGCCACGCAAACACGCACACGCACGCACACGCACACCCACACGTCTCTTCACCACAAAGGCTCTCTTAAACACACGCAATAGTGAATTCTTACGTAATTACATACACACTGACTTTATCAGTGCACACACACATTTTACAGTCACACACACACACACACACACACGAGCCTAGGTCAAATCCTGTATACTGAAGCAAGGTAAACATATACAGTATACATGAGCTCTTAAAATACATATAAACGCACACGTATACATGTGTGTGAACACCTTGAAAAATACACACATACATACATACCGTAAAAACATACACACACGGTGACATGACCACCTATATAAACAACCACACACACACACACACACACACACACACACACACACGCACACACACACAGAGTTAAACATGCACAGGCAATAGCTCATGTACACAAACCTCTAATTTTCTGTCTCTCTCCACCAAGCATACGTTCATACACACGCACACACAAATTACTTACACGTGTGTGTATTGTGGGAATGTGATCTGTGTATTTGTGTGAGGTATGTGTGTATTTAGTGTATGTGTGTGTCTGTGTGTGTGTGTGTGTATCCGTGTGTATATGAAGTGTGTGTGTGTGTGTTTGTGTGGTATATACAGTATGTGAATCCGTGTGTATATGTATGAGGTGTGTGTGTGTGTGTGTGTGTATGAGGTGTGTGTGTGTGTGTGTGTGTGTGTGTGTATATGAGGTGTGTGTGTGTGTGTGTGTGTGTGTGTGTGTGTGTGTGTGTGAAATGTATATGTGTGTATCCGTGTGTATATGTATGAGGTGTGTGTGTGTGTGTGTGTGTGTGTGTGTGTGTGTGTGTGTGTGTGTGTGTGTGTAAAACAATGGGTGCCTTGTGTGCGTGCCCTTCACTGTGCTGGGAGGGGCCAAGTGTGGGGTGAGGGGCGGGGGGGTGAGGGGTGAGGGGCGGGGGGGTGAGGGGAGCACTAGTGGAGACACACCTCACACATACATACATTGTACATACATACATACATACATCACATACATGCACTGACATCTCAACGGACACACACATACACGTCATACATACACATACGAACACCCCTTGTACATACACATACACATTCCTCATACACCCACACACCTTATTATACATACTAATGCATACACGTGTACTTTATTTACATGTCCATATACACACATACACTCACCTTATTCGTACGTACACACGTCGTACGTATCGACACACACACACACACACACACACACACACACACACACACACACACACACACACACACACACACACACACACACACACACACACACACACACACACACCAATAGCTGAATAAAAAAAAACAAACTACATATTACTGCCATCAAATTGAGTTACAAGGACATTGACTAATCCCAAAGCTTACTTTTATTTGTGGTTTTATGCCTAATTAATCTAGCACACAGTTAACACCACAAATACACATCTGGCACAGAGTTAACACCACAAATATAAATCTAGCACACAGTTAACACCACAATATAAATCTAGCACAGAGTTAACACCACAAATTTCTAACTAGCACACAGGTAACACGAGAAAAACAAATCTAGCACACAGTTAACACCACAAAATTATATGTAGCACACTTAACACCACAGGACTAATGGGGTTAACACGGGAGTCTTCACCTGTGTTATTAGTGACATGGTGGGCTTTGATGAGGCCTAATTAGGGTATTATTACTGTAATTTACCTGAGAGCGTCCTTAATTAGTCTCGTTTCCACCTGCCTTCCTGTTGTGATTCCATTTCAGTCTTGTATCTTCTGTCAGGTGTGTAGGTGTGAGGGAAGAGGATAACGGATAGATGCATGAGTTTGGGGTGTGTTGTGTGTGTGTGTTTGTTGTGTGTACGCGTCTGTTGTGTGTACGTATCTTGTGTGTACATGTATGTTGTGTGTGCGCGTCTGTTAGCTTTCATACCGCCACACGTCACACCCGCGCCCTCGTCACTGCTACTTCTACTACTACTACTACTACTGCTACTACTACTACTACTGCTACTACTACTACTTCTTCTTCTACTACTACTACTACTACTGCTACTACCACCACCACCACCACCACTACTACTGCTGCTACTACTACTATTACTGCTACTACTACCACCACCACTACTACTACTACCACCACCACTACTACCACTACTACTACAAGCGCTTACCTGACGATTGCATTAACCTCGGCCTCGGTGATCTGAAGGGGTTGATGATAGTGTACAAGATGGTCCACTAAAAATACACCTGGCGCTATATTACGTGTTCCGGGGGCGGCTCAGTCTGCTGGTGTGGGTGTGGGTGTGGGAGATGAGTAAATGATGCAAGCTCGATATTGACAAACGCAAACGGCCGTCCCCGGAACACGAGAAGAGCTGTGTATCATGGGCGACCCTTTTTATCTTAACTACTTCAATTGAGTGACTTAGTTTTTTCATTTTGCTCTCTCTCTCTCTCTCTCTCTCTCTCTCTCTCTCTAAGAGCTGAGGGACGTTTATATACCCAGGCAGCGAAGCCACGTGGTCATATCGGTGCCACCACGTGAAGGCGTCTC
>NC_137035.1:18046564-18071564 GCF_032717465.1 Coenobita brevimanus | reverse complement strand
ACCCTCCTCCTGCAGTCCACCATCGTCCTTTTCGGGGATAAGGAGGGAACTGAGGGACGTTCGTATAACCGGGCAGTGGAGCCGCGCAGTTATATCAGTGCCACCACTTGAAGGCGTCCCTCTCCTGGACTGGACGTTAGGTAATGGATGAGAGAGGGAGAGGATAAATCGCCAAGGGAAAGATGATACGTAATGTAAAATCTTGAAGTCGGTTTAGGCTGGAGAATATACTTTAGCTCAGTTCGGTGAGTGGATGGATGGAAAGTAGGGAAATGGTATGTTAAGGGGTAAAAATGATAGTGGTAACGAGGAAGAGGAGGAGGAAGAGGAGGAGGAGGAAGAAGAAGAGCGTGGAGGAAGAGTTGCAGGAAGAAGAAGAAGAAGAAGAAGAATTAGAAAATGGGAAGAGAGGAGGCAAAGCTTTGTTAATTATGAAGTAAGAAGAAGATCGCTGAGAAAAGAAAGGGTTGAAGGAGGAAGAGAAGAAGAAAGAAGGAGGAAGAGGTGAAAAGAAGAAGGAAGAGGAGGAGGAGGAGAAGAAGAAGGAGGAAGAGGTGAAAAGAAGAAGGAAGAGGAGGAGGAGGAGGAGAAGAAGAAAAGAATTAGGAAGCAGTGAAAAGAAGAAGAAGGAAGAGGAGGACGGGGAGAAGAAGAAGAGAAGGAAGAGGAGAAGAAGAAAGAAGGAGGTAGAGGTGAAAAGAAGAAGAAGAAGGAAGAGGAGAAGAAAAGCAGAAGGAGAAGAAGAAGAAAGGATGAGGGGGAAGAGGTGAAAAGAAGAAGGAAGAGGAGGAGGAGAAGAAAGAAGGAGGAAGAGGTGAAAAGAAGAAGGAAGAGGAGGAGGAGGAGGAGAAGAAAGAGGAACTAGAACAAGGGAAGGAAGAGGTAGAAGAAGAAGAACAAGGAGGAGGAGGAGAGAAGATAAGGGGGAATTGTAAGAAGCAAAGACGAGTGAGTCAGATACAGTTTAAGAGGCTGTTCAAAGGAGTTATAATGGAAGCAACAAGAACATCAAGAACAAGAGGAAGAACAAGAAATGGGTTGACCAAAAATAGCCATTACGACAACATATTTAGGGGTGACTCCAGAAAATGCCACGCCCCTCACCCCCACCCACCCACCCACCTCACACCCATTACCCCCAACCCCCACCTTTATCATACGCACTCACTCCTACCCTACCTCCCGCCCTCCTCTGCCACCCCACTCTCTCCCCTCCCCACTCAGTATAACACCCTGCTGTATTTATCAGGGTGGAGGGAAAAACTTGCAGAGTATCCTGGGACATGTATGATTCTCTCTCTCCCTCCCTCCCTCTCTCTCTCTCTCTCTCTCTCTCTCTCTCTCTCTCTAATCAAAGTACACACTGTAAACACAAGCGTGCGAAGTCAGACCACGTTCGTCCTGGGGAAAAAAACATGTACTAGATTAACAAGAGATAAAGCGACCTGTAAAAAAAAAAAAAAGAGTCGCAGCATCAGAGACAATAATAGTAAGTCGTCCCGGGGCGTGGAGCGGGTCGCCTTCACGTGGTGGCACTTATATAACCAGGCGGCTCCGCTGCCCGGCCAGACATGCTACTCCTTCAACTCCCTCCCTATCCCCCGAAAGGAGGATGGTGGACGGCAGGAGGAGGGGAACTTCAGCCTGCAGTCCACTGGGTTCACGCCGAGATAAGCTGAGGAAAACATCATCATCAACAACAACAACAACAACAACTACTACTACTACTACTACTACTACTACTACTACTACCACCACCACCACTACCGCCTCTCAGTCTGAGCTTCTTTTTGTTTTGTTTTTTTACCGTATTATTTGCGTCCGTTATTTGCGTCTATTATTTGCGTCTATTTGCGTTTGTTATTTACGGCAATTATTTGCGTGTGTTATTTGCGTCTGTTGTTTGCGTGTGTTATTTGCGTCTATGTCTGCATCTGTTTTTTGCGTCTATTATTTGCGTCTCTTATTTACACCAAATATTTGCGTCGTTTCTGCGTCTATGCGTCTAGTATTTGCGTTTATTATTTGCGTCTATTTACGTCTCTTAGCAGCACCAGAAAAGCTTACGCCACCGTGACTCAGCAGTAATTCCTCCCGTTGTCTTAAGTTTGGCGAAATGTCTTAAGAACGCCTAAGAAAAGGTGTCTTGGTCACCTCCACACCCTAGTCTGTTCTGGGATAAAGAAAATAGTCTTAGGTGAGCAAGATGATGTTGACTACGCCCTCATACTGAAGGGGTTGAAGCTCCCGGAGGAGGAGGTGAAGGAGAAATGTGGTGTTAGTGATAATAATAATAATAATAATTTAGTATTCGCTGCTACTACTACTACTACTACTACTACAACTACAACTACTACTACTACAACTACTACTACTACTACTACTACTTCGTCTTCTTTCTTTATCGTCTTCTTCTTCCTCCTCCTCCTCCTCATCTTCTTCGTCGTCGTCGTCCTTCTTTCTTATTTCTTCTTTCTACTACTACTACTACTACTACTACTACTACTACTACTACTACTACTACTATTGCTACTACTACTACTACTTCAAGATTATAACCTCTTCACCGAGTTTAACCACCAGAACTGGACAACATATTCTAGGTGCGGTCTAACAAAACGTATGTGCAGTGGTGTGACAGTTTCAGTACACGTATGTAGATAAGTATTTTTTTTTTTATTCGGCCAAAAACTGCCATCTCTCCATCTAGAATTCTGAGTTGTAACAATAGACTAGCACTAGACTATGATGCTGGTCACGAAGAAGTGCAGGGGAATGGATGCAGAGCCGTAGCGTCCTTTCTGCCACTGAAATACGTGAAGTAAGTGGCGTAAGGACGAAAATCTGGGCCAGGTTAAGGTGAAAGGAGTACATGTCGCCCCAGGTGTGTTTTCCTTCATATTTTTAATTGTCCCCCACACCTGACCGAAGTTTAGGGCATCCTGGGAATAGAGGGAATTATTCTGGAACCCTCCTGCAAAAAGAAAGATAAAAGAAGGAAGGACGGAGGGGAGGAAGAAAGGAAGCACGGAGGGAAGGAAGGAAGGAAGGAGAGATGGATGCAAGGAAAGAAAGAAGGACGAAAGGAAGGAGGGAAAAGGACGGAAGGCAGGAATGAATGAAGGAAGGTCGAATGGGAGAAGGAAGGAACGAAGGAAGAATGGAAGGAAGAAAGGAAGAAATGATAAGGAATTGACAAGTAACTCAGTAGATAAACACCTTTTAAAATTCAACGTAAACATCAGTACATTCAAACACTCGGGACAAAATTCTTACCCTCATCTAAAGACAAAAACCTCAGAAATCCCAAGTAACTGTATTTCTTTCACCACAACTTTATATCCTTCATCTTAACTTTATTCCTTTCACCTAAACTGTATTCCTTTCACCTTAACTTGGCCCAGATTTTCGTCCTTTTTGCTGATTCCTCGTGACTAGGCAGAGTAAGATAATGTGGTGATTCTTATACAGCCCTCCGTCTTCCTTTCGGGGGCGAGGGGGGGACTGAGAGAGGTTAAGAATAGCCTAGCATCCTGTGAAAAACAAACAGACTCAAGGGCCGTCGGGTAGAGCATCCTGGGAGTGACAAAAACCAGTCCCCCGTTCACATCCGCCAGAATACTGTAAATAAGGGTTGGTTCACATCCCAGTGCGTCATGCCTACGTCTGTGTCTGGTGCGGTATCTCTCTCTCTCTCTCTCTCTCTCTCTCTCTCTCTCTCTCTCTCTCTCTCTCTCCACCTGCTCGTACTCACTCTCCCTCTCTCGATGCTCGTTGACACTCGTTGATAAGACTCGATCCTGTTCAGCCGATAGCGGTAGTTGTGGTGATTGTGGTAGTTGTGGTGATTGGTAGTTGTGGTGGTTGGTCGTTGTGGTGATTGTGTTAGTTGTTGTGATGGTAGTTGGTCGTTGTGGTGATTGTGGTAATTGTGACTGTGGTGGTTGGTCGTTGTGGTGATTGTGGTAGTTGTGGGTATGATGGTGACTGGTAATGATGATGGTTGTAGAGACTGGTAGTTGTGGATGTGGTGGTGATTGTGGTAGTTGTGCTTGTGGTGGTGACTGGTAGTTTTGTTGGTGTGTGTGTGTGTGTTTGTGTGTGAGAGAGAGAGAGAGAGAGAGAGAGAGAGGTGAAGAAGAAAGTTGTGTGTTGTTCCACTAGTTGTAATGTAGTAGTAGTAGTAGTAGCAGTTGCATCAGCAATAGCAGTAGTAGTAGTAGTAGTAGCAGAAGTAGTAGTAGTTGTAGAAGTAGCTGAGGTAGTTTGTACAGGTAGCTACGGTATATGGATAGTGGTTGTGGTGAATGTTTGTTGTGGTGGTTGTGGTGTGGTAGTTGTGGTGAATGTTTGTTGTGGTGGTTGTGGTGAATGTTTGTTGTGGTGGTGGTTGTGGTGAATGTTTGTTGTGGTGGTTGTGGTGGTGGTAGTTGTGGTTGTGGTGGTAGTTGTGGTGAATGTTTGTGGTGGTAGTTGTGATGAGTGTTGTAGTAGAGGATGAGGGAGCCAGATATGAGTGAGAGTGAAAGTGAGAGAATGTGAGTTATTTCCTATATCACTCTATCAGTCCCGTGGCCTTCGCTTTAATCGAGACGACGCCACCCCTCACTCACTGTTGACAGGCGGGGGCAGGCAGGAAGGTAGGTAGGCAGAGGAGGCAGAAGGGTAGGTAGGCAGAGGAGGCAGAAGGGTAGGTAGGCAGGCAGGGGAGGCAGGAGGGTAGGTAGGCAGGCAGGGGAGGCAAAAAGGGTAGGTAGACGGGGAGGTAGAAAGGTAGGTAGGCAGGCAGGGGAGGCAAAAAGTGTAGGTAGACAGGCAGGCAGGGGAGGCAAAAAGTGTAGGTAGACAGGCAGGCAGGGGAGGCAGAAAGGTAGGTAGGCAGGCAGGGGAGGCAGAAGGGTAGGTAGGCAGGCAGGCAAGGGAGGCATGGGGAGGTAGAAGGGTAGGTAAGAGGCAGGCAGAAGGAGGCATGAGGTAGACAGGGAGGCAGGAAGGCAAGGTTTAACGGGGAGGTAGGCAGGGGGGCAGGCAGGGAAGGTAAAGAAAAGATCGAGTATTACATTGTAAGGTAGCCTGGAAATGGAAGAACAGGTGTAGGCAGACAGACAATGGCAGAATGTGTTAGGCAGGCAGGTAGGCAGAGTTAGAAAGGCAGAGAGGCAGGTAAAGGAAAGGCAGGCAGCAGGCAGGGTTAGGCAAATTTGCAGGATAGGAAAGGGAGAATAGGCAGAGAAATACAGGGGTAGGAAGACAGGGGATTCATGAAGGCAGGTGTAGGCAAGGAGTAAGGCAGACATGGAAAGGAAAGGAAAGGAAGGCGAGAGGAAGAAGGAGGCAGAAGGAAGGAGAGAAGAGAGATTAACTAGGTGAGGCAGGTGTTCAGTGACAGGCAGAGAGAGAGAGAGAGTTACCGTATTTAATCACATCGAAGTAATGTGTTTATGGCGCTATACTCCTTTCACCTTAACTTGGCCCAGATTGTCGTCCTTTTGCAGCTCATTTCACGTAGCTCAGTAACGGAAATTGAAGGTGTTACGGCCCTACATCCTTTCCACAGCACTTCTTCGTGACTGGCACCACATTCTAGTGTTAATCCCCTGTTCCAGCTCAGTGCTCAAGGTGGAGGGATGGCAAATTTAGGCCAGGTTAGAGTGAAAGGAGTAAATGGAGAGGAATATTGTGTAAGAGTAGTATTATCACGTGAATATTAGCTATAAGGTTGTAAAGATGATATATAGGATGGTCCATATATTTCGCGTCTCAGTTCATGGGTGTGACGAAGGAGCCTACGCGTGGTGGCGCCCTCGCTAAATTCGAATATCCCTGCACCTCGCCGTGGGAAGGGCCCTGGTGAGATGCCGTCTAACACAAGGGACTGCCGGGTCCCTACGTCATGTGTGTACTGTTCTCTGTGTACCTGTAGGACGGCCCTTACCTGCGGTCGACGTGTCTGCTTGGGGTTAGGAGACAGCAACAACCCAGGATCATTTTCTGTTGCCCGAAGCCTTCTGATATATATATATATTTTTTTTAACCATAATTTTTGAGGCCGAGGATGAGATAAAGGTGTGAGTTGGAGGGAGGGCAGTTTAATGGCATGTGACAGGGTGACATTGAGGCGATTTGTTTGCGGCCACCCCTGACGGGATTAAAAGCGTCTGTCTGTAACCTTATAGTTTTGGTTAGTAATATCGCGAGACAGCCACACTTTCGCCCTCCCCACCCCCCCACACCAGCAGATTGAGCCGTGCCCGCAACCCACAGTTAAAACAGAGGGGTGTAATTTATGAACCACCCTGTATTATTATAGTTGATCTAGACTTCTTGAACATTATTATTATTATTATTACTACTACTACTACTACTACTACTGCTGCTACTGCTACTACTACTATTACTACTACTGTTTCTTGTTGAGAGGCCCCTTTCGGCGCTCTCCGCTCGATGTCAAGTCACGTCGTATCTTCAGAATTCATATCTCGGGAACCGGTGGCCCGATTGGACTGGAAATTGTTTTATTCTTCAAGATGGAGCATTTTAACGGTACCTTGCTCTGAAAATTAATTGCGTCGATTTTGCTCTTACAGTAACAAACAAACTAAGATACAGAAATCGGATCATTATAATATAGGTTCTTGTGGTTTGTGCAGTCTGTGTGTGTGTGTGTGTGTAACATGAAAATTCCTCAAGTTTCATCCATCTACGTACAGTGTCGTTTTATTAAGAACTACTTACTAATGTCTAAAAATATAAGTGACCTTGTGTGTGTGTGTGTGTGTGTGTGTGTGTGTGTGTGTGTGTGTGTGTGTGTGTCAATCTGTTTGTCCATCTATCTGCCTATCTATCTGTCACTATTTATGCCCGATTCTCTCAACATATTAACCCTTTCATGGGGGACGTAACTCTAGTATTAATTTCCATCAAACAGACGATTTTTATTCCGTGGGTCTTGTTAGCCTGAGAGTGTTGATACTGCCCCCACCCCTCTCATGCTGGGGACAACTCTAGTGCTTTATTCCTTATGACAGACGGTTTTCTTTAGCTGAGAGGGTGTCATAGGAACGGATTGTTGTTGTTATTATTATTATTATTATTATTATTATTATTATTATTATTATTATTGATGTATTATTATTATTATTATTGTTATTATTATTATGATTATGATTGTTCTTCTTATTTTTATTATTATTATTATTATTATGTTAGAAAAGGTAAGTCGTTCCCCTAACTTTTCAATTTATTTATTTATATTTCCGAAATAGTTTTGTGGCCTTCCATGCAGAGAGAGAGAGAGAGAGAGAGAGAGTACATTTTGCCATTTCCCCATCTGTTTCTTCTATTTTTACTCTAACTTGGCCTAAAATTACCATCCTTCCGTCTTGAATCTTCGGCTGTAACAACAGACCTCGGGTTCCTTCTTCCTTACCGGTACGTAAAAAAAAATAATAATAATAACTAGAAGCGGTGCCAGAGGACAGCAAACCCGTCCCCGGCAGTCATTTTAGTGCTGACATATAAACACAACAGGATATCTAGTCAGAGATGTCACATATCAAGTTTGGAGTAAATCGGGTAAAAATTGGTGATTTTATGCCCATTTGAAACTTTAGGCCCGACCCACCTGACACTGACCCCCCAACCGCCGACAGAGGGGGTGACCCCCCTGATGTAATGAGGCATGTTATAGGATACAGATTTGAAAGATGCACCTTTAAGCCTTGGTTTCATGTCAATATGACGAATTTGAAAGGAGTTATGGCGAAAAGACGATTTTTTAAAACACTTTTGGCCCACAGCCTGGCCCTTGGCCCAATTTGGCCCAAAATTTAATCAAGTGATCACCTGTAATTTTAGTCAGAATCGCACCAGTAGTTTTCGCGTAAAGTTGTTAACAGACAGACAGACAGACACAGACAAACCGAGTGAAAGCAATACCCTTCCCCGAGCCCCTCCGGGACGGGGACGGGTAACGATAGAAACTTAGGCTAATCACGAAGAAGTGCTATGGAAAGGATGTTGAGCCGAAGTATTGTCTTTTTCTGGCATTGAGCTACGTGACAGAAGCTGCAAAAGGAGGAAAATCTGGGCCAAGTTAAGGTGAAAATACTGTAGATTAGTTTGTGTGTGTGTGTGTGAAAGAGAGAGAGAGAGAGAGAGAGAGAGAGAGAGAGAGAGAGACTGGGCCCCTTCAAGAGACGTGACCTCCATAGTGTGTCTGGGATGAGGCCTAGTTCTCTCTCTCTCTCTCTCTCTCTCTCTCTCTCATTTCTCCTTTGTTGCACTTATTATCATTCATTTTGCTTGTTCGTCTTCATCCTCTTCCAGTCTGCTGTTTCATTTCTTGTGGTCGTGAGGGAGAGAGAGAAATGAAGGAAGGAATAGGGATACATTATAAGAGAGAGAGAGAGAGAGGCGTGTTTAAGATCACCACTTCAGGTAGGGTCGGTAAGAACATTCTAATTAATAGCCCCGACCTGCCCACACACACCTAGATAGATAAATAGATAGATGGATAGATAGATAGGTGGGTAGGGAGGTAGGTAGGTGAATACAGATGATCAGGTGATGGATAGGTAGGTAGGTAGACATGATCAGAGGATAGGCATAGATAGATGGATGGATAGATAGATAGATAGATAGATAGGTAGGCAGACAGGTAGACAGATGATCAGATGATGGATAGATGGATGGATAGATAGATAGATAGATGGATGGATGGATAGATAATTAGAATAGATAGACAGAAGGATAGATAAGTAGATAAACTCATAGATAGATAGATCAGTAGGTAGATGGATAGATTAGTAAACAGACATACATACATACATACGTGGGTAGAGAATTATAGAGCTGAAAGGTTAGTCTCCTCCTCCTCCTCCTCCTCCTCCTCCTCCTCCTCCTCCCCCTCCCCCTCCTCCTCCTCCTCCTCCCAATCTGGCGACGCAGTTAAGACAATGCAAGAAGTACATTAAAACACTGGCCAAGGTTTTCTCTGCTTCATAAACATTAATTCGCCTTGCTTCCTTCCTTCCCTCCTTCCTTCCTTCCTTCTCTCCTTCCCTCTTTCCCTTCCTTCCTTCCTTCCCTCTTTCCATCCTTACTGTCTTTCTACCCCTACCGCTCCTCCATCCTTTCTTCTACCATCTCCTCCCCATCCTTCCTTCCCTCCTTCCCTCTTACCCTTCCTTCCTTCCTTCCTCTCTTCCGTCCGTCCGTCCTTCCTTCCTTCCATCCTTCCTTCCTTCCTTTCCTTATCCCTCATATTCCTTCCCTTCCTCTCTCTCACCTCATTTTTCCTTCATTCCTCCTTCCCTCCCCTTTCCTCTTCCTCCCAACCCTCTCCTTCCCTTCTCTCTCTCCTTCCCTCCTACCCTTCTACCCTCTCCTTCCCTCTCTTCCTCCTTCCTTCCCTTCACTCCCTCCCTTCTTTCTTGCGTCTCCTTCCTCTCCTTCCTTTTTCTCCCCCTCCCTCCCTTCCTTCTTCTTCCTTTAATTTTACTAATCATCTTCCTCCCTCCCTCCCTCCTTTCTTCTCTCCCTTCTTCCCCCTTTCCTTCCTCTCCCTCTCTCCTCTCCCTCTTTTCCTCCCCTTCCCTCCCTCCCTCCTCACCTCTTCCTCCATTTTTGCACATTACCTCCCTCCCTCCCTCCCTTCAGTGGCGCACTCTTACTCTCTCCTTCACTTCCTCCCTCCTTCCCTTCCCTCCTACCTTCCTTCCCTGCTTTCCACTCTTTCCCTCCCTCCCTCCCTTTCAATTTCTCCGTTCATTCCTCATTATCTTCCTTCCTTCCATCCATCCATCCATCCATCCATCCATCCATCCATCCCTCTTTCCTTGTTTCCTTCCATCCCTTTTCTTCCTTTTTTCGTCTCCTCTCTCTCTCTCTCTCTCTTGTCCTTATTTGGCATTCATTTTCTTTACTGTAACCAGAGAGAGAGAGAGAGAGAGAGAGAGAGAGAGAGAGAGAGAGAGAGAGAGAGAGAGAGAGGAAGGAGGGTAGAAGGGATGAAAATTAAAGAAAAAGGGAGGGTATTGAGGAGAACTGAGGGAAGGAGGGAGGGAGGAAAGAAGGAAGGAAGGAAGGGAAACGGAAAGACAGCACGGAAGGAAGGAAGGAGACCATTTTAGAAGTAAGGAAGAAATGAAGGAAAGGAAGGATGAAGGACAAGAAGGAAGGAAGGAAGAGAAGGAAGTCAGAGTGAGGGTGAATAAGTGTGATTAACTAAGCAGACCGGAGACAGGGCAACACACTATATGCTCACCCTGCCCTGCCTCACCCCGCCCTGCCTCACCCTGCTCTGCTTTACCCTGCCCTGCCTCACCCTACTCTGACTCACCCTGCCCTGCCTCACCCCGCCCTGCCTCACCCTGCCCTGCCTCACCCCGCCCTGCCTCACCCTACTCTGACTCACCCTGCCCTGCCTCACCCTGCCCTGCATCACCCTACTCTGACTCACCCTGCCCTGCCTCACCCTGCCCTGCCTCACCCTACTCTGACTCACCCTGCCCTGCCTCACCCTGCCTTGACTCATCCTACTCTGACTCACCTTGCCCTGCCTCACCCTGCCCTGCTTTACCCTGCCCTGCCTGCTTCACCCTGCCCTACCTCACCTCTTCTCACAGTCTTAACCTGCCCTGCCTCACCCAACCCTGCCTCACCCAACCCTGCCTCACCCTGCCCCGCCTCACCCTGCCCTGCCTCACCTCTTCTCACACTCACCCATGTACTGCCTTACCTTGCCATACTCTGTCCTGCCTCACCCTACCCTGCCTCACCCTACCTTGCCTCACCCCATCTCACAGTCTCACCCTGTCCTGCCTTACCTTGTCCTTCCTTGAGACCTAACCCCTTCCCCCCACCCCACTTCTTGCCTCACCCCACACTGCCTTACTCATGTCTCTTTCTCTCTTTCCTTCCTTCCTTCCTTCTTTCCTTCCCTCTTTCTATCTTCTCTCACCCTTCCCTGCCTCACCCTTCTCTACCTCACCTCATTCTGATTCACTCTTCAAAATGTCATTGTTTCCTGCCTCACCCAGTCTTTCCCTGCCTCATCACACATTTTCCTGCCTCTGCCTAACCTCTCCCTGCTTTGCCTACCCCCCTCCCCCTGCTTTGCCTACCCCCCTCCCCCTCTCCCCCTTCTGCTTCCCTCCCTCTTATCTCTTTCGCCTCGATCCTCTTCTCTCTCTCTCTCTCTCTCTCTCTCTCTCTCTCTCTCTCTCTTTCATGTTCTACGAGAGGGAAGCCTTCACGTGGTGGCACTGATATAACCGGGCGGCTCCACTGCCTGGTTATACAAACGTGCCTCAACTCCTTCCCTATCCCCCGAAAGGACGATAGTGGACTGTAAACACAAGGACAGTGGCAGCCTGCAGTCCACCGAGTGTACTTTGAGGCAAGCGTGGTTTACAGCTGCTATGCTCGTTATAGAAGTCAGTTTAGTCAGTCAGTAGTAGAGTCGTAAGTGGGATAGTCAGGTCATGCAGTTAGTTTGTTAGTGGACGTGTAAGTAAGGTCGCTAGTCACTCAGTAGATTTATCAGTAGGTGAGCAAGGTAGAGTCACTAGTTAGTTTGTAAGTAGAATAGTAAGAGAGTCAGTAGGTCGTGTGGTCAGTTAGTCATTCAGTAAATGTGTCAGTAGGTCAGTAAGTAGGACAGGTAGGTAGGCAAAGAGTCAGTCAGATAGGTAGTAAGTTCGATTGTCAGGCCTTGTCAGTAAGTTCGTTCTTTATGGTCCACCTATGTCCCCTCTCCGTGTCCCCTCTCAGTGTCCCCTCTCTCCGTGTCCCCTCTCCGTGTCCCCTCTCTGTGTCCCCTCTCCCTGTGTCCCCTCTCCGTGTCCCCTCCCTGTGTCCCCCCTCTCTGTGTCCCCTCTCTGTGTCCCCTCTCTGTGTCCCCTCTCCGTGTCCCCTCTCTCTGTGTCCCCTCTCCGTGTCCCCTCTCTCTGTGTCCCCTCTCCGTGTCCCCTCTCTCTGTGTCCCCTCTCCGTGTCCCCTCTCTCTGTGTCCCCCCTCTGTGTCCCCTCTCTGTGTCCCCTCTCTGTGTCCCCTCTCTGTGTCCCCTCTCCCTGTGTCCCCTCTCTGTGTCCCCTCTCCGTGTCCCCTCTCTCTGTGTGTCCCCTCTCTCTGTGTGTCCCCTCTGTGTGTCCCCTCTCCGTGTCCCCTCTCTCTGTGTCCCCTCTCCCTGTGTCCCCTCTCTGTGTCCCCCCTCTCTGTGTCCCCTCTCCGTGTCCCCTCTCTCTCTCCCCTCTCTCTGTGTCCCCTCTCTGTGTCCCCTCTCCCTGTCTCCCCTCATTTGACCTTAGTGGCTGTCAAGGGTAGAAAACAATCACCTCTACTCCTCCCCTCCCCTCCCCTCTCTTCTCTCCTACCCCTATCATCTGCACTCCTCCCTCCCTGTTCTCTCTCTCTCTCTCTCTCTCTCTCATACCTACCCCTCCCGCCCTGTCCCCTTCCTGTCATATTAATCTCCCCCTGTCATCCTTCCCCTCCCCTCATCTTCTTTTACTGACAATCATCTTTTCTCCCCCTCTTCACCCCATTCCTCCCCTCCACGCCTGTCCCCCCCCCCCTCATCCCCTCGTCATACCCGTATTTCTTCCATCCCCCTTCTCCCATGCCCCTCCCCAACACCCCTGTCATTCCCACCTCTCCCCTTCGCTTCCTTGCCCTCCCCTCCCCTCATAAATCTAATTCCTCAGCTACTCCTCCATCATACAGTCTTTCAAAACAGTTTACCATCCTACTTTCTTAATGTGGAAATCTGGGTGCATGATAAAGTGTGGGAGCCACGTTGGATTGGTGGCTGCTACGTTCGCCTTCTGATTTGCACGAGTCGGGATCAGAAATAAAGGCACGTGGGACATTTAAAGCAGGTAATTAAAGGCACGTGGGACATTTAAAGCAGGTAATTAAAGGCACGTGGGACATTTAAAGCAGGTAATTAAAGGCACATGGGACATTTAAAGCAGGTAATTAAAGGCACGTGTGGGACATTTAAAGCAGGTGATTAAAGGCACGTGTGGGACATTTAAAACAGGTAATTAAAGGCACGTGGGACATTTAAAGCAGGTGAATAAAGGCACGTGTGGGTCATTTATAGCAGGTAATTAAAGGCACGTGTGGGACATTTAAAGCAGGTGATTAAAGGCACATGGGACATTTAAAGCAGGTGTTTAAAGGCACGTGTGACATTTAAAGCAGGTAATTAAAGGCACGTGGGACATTTAAAGCAGGTAATTAAAGGCACGTGTGGGACATTTAAAGCAGGTGTTTAAAGGCACGTGTGGGACATTTAAAGCAGGTAATTGCGTCTATTTTTAATCCATTATGGTCTAAAATTGTCATTATTATTTCCTTTATTAGTACTAAGGTGTAGCAAGAGAACAGCCCTAGAATATGATCCAGTCACGAAGAAGTGCTATGGAAAGGATGCAGAGCCATGCTATTGTCTTTTTGTCATTAAGCTTTGGGGAATAAGCTGCACAGGTACAGAAATTTGGGCCAGCTTGAATTAAAAGGAGTGTAGTCAAGTCTTTGATATTCCAGCATATGTTCGCACCCTGTCAGTATTTACATGGACGTGGCCAGTAAAACACATCCACACTGTCATTTGGCCTTGGGTTCCTTCTTCCTGAGAGAAATATACACATACCCCTCAGTGATTCGTACCTAGCCAGCTTCAGGAAGGAATTAATCTGGTCATCACTCTCCCACAGTAAGGGTGAAGTGTGGCTATACAGGTTCGTTCTGGTTCTCCATGAACTCCACTTTTTATCACAGTGAATAAGTGTGAGAGGATAGTGTGTAAGGTGAAATGATTTTGGTGTGGGGCTGTGAAGGATTAGTGTTGAATAATACATACATACACTCGCACACACAGACATAACATCTACATCCATCCATAGATACATACAGAACACACACACACAGATTCGTAATATAGATACGTACATACGGTTCACACACACACATACATATATAAATACGTACATACATTTCACACACAAATGTATGCACACACAAACAAACACAAACACACACCTTCCTCCCTACCACTCACCCCCTCCTCCGTCCCTGCCCCCCCCAACATACCCCCCTCGTCCTTCCCCCCTTACCACTCACCCCCTTCTCCGTCCCTGCCCCCCCCAACATACCCCCCTCGTCCTTCCCCCCTTACCACTCACCTCCTCCTCCTTCCTCCCCTCCCTATTACTCACCCCCTCTCCTTCTTCTCCCCTCCCTCCCTACCACTCAACCGCTCTTCCTTCCTCCTCCTCCTTCCCTACAACACACCTTTCCTCCTTCTCATCCCTCCCTCCTTACCACATAGCTTTCCTCTCCCTCCCTCCTCCTTCCCTACCACACACTCCTCCACCATCTCCCCTCCTTCCCTCCTTTTCACCCCTGCTTCCTTACTACACAATCCTCGCCGCTCTCCCCCCTCCCTCCTCTCTCTCTCTTCCTCCTTACCTCACACCCCTCCTGTCTCTCCCCTCCCTCCCTCTCTCCCCCCTCCCCCCAGCCTCATCTGTTAGCCCCTGAGTGAGTTATCCCCAGCAGAGAGGGGCAAGCGTGAATAATTACATTTTTGCATGTTAGTATTTCCACACCGCGTTTTCTATGAGCCAGGCAAGAAAACTATTAAGGAGCAACTAAGCTATTTTGGGACCGCGCCTGAGATTCGGCTTTTTTTTTTTTTCTTGTTTTTCTTTTGTTTGTGGCGTCTCACTGTCATTTACGGGTTATTATTTTCTTCTCTTGTTTCTTTGCGTGTCTAATCATCTTATTCATCTCCCCCTGCATTTAGAGGGTTTGGTTCTCTCTCTCTCTCTCTCTCTCTCTCTTATGCAGTATATGGTAAGGCAGGTGTGTGTGTGTGTGTTTATAAAAGATTGTCCTTCCTTTGCATCTTCCTTCTAAACACACACACACACACACACACACACACACACACACACACACACACACACACACAGACCCGTACTTATGTAAACAAATGAACACACACACACACACACACACACACGGAGTACAATATGCATAATACATAATGGAAGGTAGTGATGCTTTCATACTGAGAAGCATACAAGGTCTGACAGAGAGAGAGAGAGAGAGGAGGCGGTGAGGAGATTAATGAGAACAGGTAGAAACGGGGCAGAATGATGGAGAATGGAGGAGAAATAGACGAGAGAGAGAGAGATTAACTGGAGAATAAGGAAGAATGAGAAGAGGAAGGAAATAAATGGCTAAGAAAGGAGTATGAGAAGTTACGTGAGAGAGAGAGAGAGAGAGAGAGAGAGAGAGAGAGAGAGAGAGGCTATTACGTATGCTAGTAGTCTAGGCTAAGGGGACATGGACGACCAATGTAAGGCTACCAAGGGCTACTGAGAGAGAGAGAGAGAGAGAGGGAGAGAGAGGTAACACCCAATCTCTCTCCAAACAACACCTTTACATATTTCATTTTTTTTTTTTTACTCTATTGGTGTGTTTTCATCTGACTTATGAGATAGGCATGAGTCTCCTTGGTTACTAGTCAAATCAGCCCCCCCAATCTGGTAATTACTGGCATAATGGGGTTAGGGATATTTGCCGGGTTAAACGAGCTGAATAATTACCCCATTATTAATATTATCCTCATCATCATCATCATCATCGTCTTCTTCTTCTTCATATTATTATCATTATTATTATTATTATTATTGTCATGATTGTTGTTGTAGTTTTGGTTGTTATTCTCTCCGACAAGAAGAGTATGTTTTCATCCCTGTTTGTTTGTTTGTTTGTGTGTTAATTTGTTTGTCTGTTAGCAGGATTACTCAAAAACTAAAGGAGAGATGTGGACCAAATTTGGTGGGTAGATGGCCCATGTCTCGGGGAACAATCGATTAACTTTCGGCACCGATCCGGATCGTATTACAGATTCTGGATCCGGAAAACACTTTCTTTGAAACCCTAATCGGTGATGAGAACAAACCTAACCCATTATGAAGAGTGGTTTGGATATTACGTGGCCCTTGTCGGAGAGGTACGCTCCATTGAGTGCCCCTCTAGTTGTTGATGTAGCCCCAGGTTCATCAGAATGTGAACTCAGTGGACTGCAGGCTGACGATGCAGGCCTGTTCTCTCTCTCTCTCTCTCTCTCTCTCTCTCTCTCTCTCTCACGTCATTTATTTTGCCTATTATTCCTTAACAGTCTCGTACATGCGTTTTATTACTTTTTAATATCAAGATAGTTTATTCAAGAGGATAGTGCGATGTTAGGTGCAAAACAAATCGCTAAGGAAGAGGTGTTAGGGAATGAAGCCACTTAGAATGACCTACAGACAGACAATTAGCCTCAGGTAATACTAATGGGTATTTAACTCTCTCTCTCTCTCTCTCTCTCTCTCTCTCTCTCTCTCTCATTTTTTATCCTTGCGTCTGAAATTTTCCATCTTGAACACTAAGTCGCAACAATACATTAACGCTGAAAATTACAATGCTAGTCACGAAGAAGTGCCATGGAAAGGACGTAGAGCCGTGTATGCCGCCAATGAGCTACGTGAAATAAGCCGCAACAGGACGAAAATCTGGGCCAAGTTGAGGTGAACGAAGTATAGAGGTTGTAAAACTTGGATTAAATCGCCAAGAAGCAGGAAATACGAAACAAAATGGAAGTCCTCGTGTTGAAGGGGTTTCAAATTCGTCTGAAATGAGGGATGTGGTGGTGGTGGTGATAGTGGTGGTGATGGTGATGGTGGTGGTGGCGGCGATGGTGGTGGTGGTGATAGTGGTGGTAGTGGTGGTGGTGGCGATGGTGGTAGTGGTGGTGGTAGTGGTGGTTCCTTCACCATTTCTTTTTCATCATTTTTATAGTGTACCATAGTGTAGTGTATTACAGTGTACGCTACCACAGTACAGTGCAGTGTGGTGTGGCTTGGTACAGGACAGTGTAGTATGGTATAGTGCAGTGTAGTGGATAAGTACAGTGTGGTGCAGTGTAGTGAATAAGTACAGTACAGTGTAGTATGGTGTAGTGTAGTGTAGCTCGTCCCAGTGGCGCCACCCTCTCAATAAACCCGCTACACCCAGCCTGCATCCCAATCACCAACCCTCCCCCTGCCCCAATCACTGGCCGGCAGGGGAGGTAGGGGATTGGCTAGGCATCCCCCCACCGCTTGGCCAATCAGGTAGGCAGGGCAGGTGGGCTGAAGATGGTGCCACGAGGAACAAGACAAAACCAGATACTGTCCTCTGTATTGTCCACTGAATGATTGGGTGGGGTGATTGATTGGGGACTGGTTGGGATTGATTGGGTGATGGGTGGGGTGATTGATTGGGGACTGGGATGGGATTGATTGGGTGATGGGTGGGGTGATTGATTGGGGACTGGTTGGGATTGATTGGGTGGGGTGATTGATTGGGGACTGGTTGGGATTGATTGGGTGATGGGTGGGGTGATTGATTGGGGACTAGGATGGGATTGAGTGAGGACTGGGATGGGACAGATTGGGGATTGGGATGTGACTGATTGGGGATGGGATGTGACTGACTGTGGATTGGGAGAGTGACTGGTTGGGATTGACTGGAGACTAGAATAATGACTGGTTGGAATTAACTGGGATTGGGTGGCTGATGGTTGGGACTGACTGGGGATTGGTTAGGGTTGATGAGAGAGAGAGAGAGAGAGAGAGAGAGAGAGAGAGAGGACCCAAAATGGATGGCAGGTACAATGAATTCTCTTCCCCAGATGCTTGTGACACTGGCATTCGACACACACACACACACACACACACACACACACACACACACACACACACACACACACACCATCAACTAGCTTATCTAAGGCTGTTTTCTCGTTAGCCATGCATTGTCTCGTTAACCAATTACAGTGTCGTTAACCTAGAATTAATAAAGGCAGTTATCTTAGCTCCAAACCTTAGACCAATGAGAGAGAGAGAGAGAGAGAGAGAGAGAGAGAGAGGACGAACGTAAGATAGACACAAGCCACAGGTGGTGGTGGTAGTGGACAGTGGTATGCTACAGATTTGGCTGAGTTGGCTCTTTGGTTATGAGTCTCCGTCTCCCTAAGTCAGTGGTATTAGGGGGGCTCGAACCCACTCCAGAGCGTCCTCCGAGCATAAGGCTAGTACCAGAGCGACCGAGCCACCTTCACCAGCCGTACTGCCCTCCATAATAAATGATTTAAGAGGAGACACATTGCCGCCCCTCGAGTGTGTGTTATTAATGTTAAAAAGCAATTGAAGGCAAGTGTGAGTGGGACCGCCTCGCATACTAACACACTTACCCCCCTTCCCCCCTCCTCCCCCCCTCTTTCCCCCTCTCCCCTCCCTCCCCTTCTCCCTTGCCCCCTTTCCTCCCCTTCCTTCTCCCTTTTCCTCTTCTCCACTCCCTCCCCCCTTCTCCCTTTCCCCCCCCATCTCCCTCTCTCCCCTCCCTCCCCTTCTCTCCCCCCTCCTTACCCCCTTTCCACCGACGGGGGGATGGAGTGGGGGGGGGCTGACTGACTACACCGCTACCTTGTTTGATATACTGCCTCAGCTGGCCAACTGACACACACACACACACACACACACACACACACACACACACACACACACACACACACACACACACGGCAATTACTACCCAGGGTAATATATATTCTGTGCGTGTGTGTGTGTGTGTGTGTGTGTGTGTGTGTGTCACTGTAGGACCGGATATACTCTTCAGCGGGAGAGTGACAGCCGGATTATACCCTTCCTCATGCTAGCAAAGTATGAGTCTTAAAGGGATATTTGTAGTGAGGACAGGGCATGTGATAGTCGAGGTGTGTGTGTGTGAAGTGTGAATATAAGCTAACATTTGAAAAGACATACTACCAACTCCCACTTATAATGTTCACCTGAATTTGTACTTTTAGCCGTATTATAAGTGACACGGGAACGTTCTTAGCACCTTTCTCTCTGCGATCTATTCTCCATTTTACACTCTTCATTTTATGTTTTCTTTATATTTCATTGTCCATCAGTAACGTGAAAAAGGATGTTATGTGTTGCGTACAGGATAAACCGCAAAGGAAGTGGAGTTAAGGAATAGAGCCACTTGGAATGAGGTACTTTGACATGCGAATTGCTGGTCGGGAGACGAACGCGGCAGCCACTGAGACACCCAGACTGCAGATTAATTGTATAGTCTGTACATCTACTACTACTACTACTACTACTATTACTACTACTACTACTATTACTACTACATCACAACAGATACTTAACACCCATCAACGTCCCGCTTCTGTAGCTACCTATCTATAAAATAATGACCACTACAGTAGGGTAAAATACCAGGTTATGTGGTATAGACTGGTATGGGGAATTCCAAATAATAATAATAATAATAATAATAATAATATCAATAACGTGAACAATGACAAAACTCTACGGTCAATACTTGCCAGATTTCACATAGTTTCCAGGTCAGAGGGGGTGGGGGAGGGGGAGGGGGAAGGGGAGGTAGGGAGAAAGAAGGGATTGGTGTAGAGAGGTGTGGTGATAGAGGGATGATGGAGAGGGGAGGGGGTAATGGAGGGGAGGAGGAAGGGATGATGGAGGGAGGGAGGTCAGTAGTGGAGTAAGAGGGGTTGAGAGGGAGGAGTGGGTGTGTTGGTGGAGTGGGAGGGAGGGAGGGGGAGTAGATATTGGGTGAGGGGGACATTGGAGGAAGGGGTGAGGGAGAGGGATGGTGGAGTGGGGAGGGGGAAGGTTTGGGGGAGGGGAATGAATGTTTAATCTCCACTGTCCTCCCCCTCCTCCCTCCCCCTCCCCCCTCCCCCACCCCTCGTGTGAGCTATACAGACACCGTAATTTTCACGTCAGCAACAACAACAACACCACCAACACCACCACCAACACCACCACCACCACCAACACCACCACCAACACCACCACCACCAGACCACCACCACCACCACCACCACCACCACCAACACCACCACCACCAACACCACCACCAACACCACCACCACCACCAACACCACCACCAACACCACCACCACCAACACCACCACCACCACCAACACCACCACCACCACCACCAACACCACCACCACCACCAACACCACCACCAACACCACCACCACCACCACCAACACCACCACCAACACCACCAACACCACCACCACCACCACCACCAACACCACCACCACCACCAACACCACCACCAACACCACCACCAACACCACCACCAACACCAACACCAACACCAACACCACCAACACCACCACCAACACCAACACCACCACCAACACCAACACCACCAACACCAACACCACCAACACCAACACCACCACCAACACCACCAACACCACCAACACCAACACCACCAACACCACCAACACCACCACCAACACCAACACCACCACCAACACCAACACCACCACCAACACCAACACCACCACCAACACCACCACCAACACCACCACCACCACCAACACCACCACCAACACCACCAACACCAACACCACCAACACCACCAACACCAACACCACCAACACCAACACCACCAACACCAACACCACCGACACCAACACCACCACCAACACCAACACCACCACCACCACCAACACCACCACCAACACCACCACCAACACCACCACCACCAACACCACCACCACCAACACCACCAACACCACCACCACCACCACCACCACCAACACCACCACCAACACCACCACCACCACCACCACCAACACCACCACCACCACCACCACCAACACCACCACCAACACCACCACCACCACCACCACCAACACCACCACCACCAACACCACCACCAACAACAACAACAATAACAACACTATCACCTCCACTGACAAGAACAACAGGCATCAGAGGCACCCAGCGACCTTGCGTAAGTGGCAGCAGGAGGGACAGGATTATTACAAGCAGAGGAAGCAGAATACAGTAGGCAACAGCAGCACAAGGAAGAAGTAGGGTACGCTGGTGATAGTACAGAGAGTGATGGGAGTACAGGGGGTGTTAATTGTTACTACTACTATTACTACTACTACTACTCCTCCACCCCCCCCCCTCCAGCCCAGCAAGTGATATGGGCAGTAACGTAACCTCAATATTATGTTAACCTTCTGGCCTGTCTCTCATGTGCCTTTTACCCCGCCGAAAAACACGATATCAAATCCTTTACCGCCCTACTGAGGTTACTTTGTAATGACATAATTAAAGGCTACAGTATAATTGACCTTTTGGAAGTGGAAAATAAGGAAGGAAATAAGGAAGTTGAAAATGTGGATAAATAAGGTTGTTGAAAATAAGGAAGAAAATGAAGAAGTTGAAAATAAGGAAGTTGAAAATAAGGAAGTTGAAAATAAGGAAGTTGAAAATAAGGAAGTTGAAAATAAGGAAGTTGAAAATAAGGAAGTTGAAAATAAGGAAGTTGAAAATACGGAAGTTGAAAATACGGAAGTTGGAAATAAGGAAGTTGAAAATACGGAAGTTGGAAATAAGGAAGGTGGAAATGTGGAAGTTGAAAATAAGGAAGTTGAAAATGTGGATAAATAAGGAAGTTGAAAATAAGGAAAATACGGAAATTGAAATTGTGGATAAATAAGGAAGTTGAAATAAGCTGAGAATAAGGAAGTTGATAAGGAAGTTGAAAATGTGCATAAATAAGGAAGTTGAAAATAAGGAAATTGAATTAAGCTGAAAATAAGGAAGTAGAAAATATCGTCAGTTTTTAATTTTCGCAGTATCAGCAAAATCAATAAATAGAGAAATAAATAAGTAAATAAATGTGGTGTGTAATTAGTCTTGCCATATATCAAGTACTCGCTGAACAATATCATGCTTCCATTTTGCCCTCAGTAAAGAAAGCACAGTATCAAGGACCGTCTATGTTTCACTGTGTTTTGAGAAATTGCTTAGTGTGGTGGTGTGGTGTGGTGTGGCGTGGCGTGTGGTGGTGAGGTGAGGTGGTGAGGGGTGGTGTGATGCATTGGTGTGGTGTGAACCGTGTTATGTGGTGTAAAGTGGTGGTGTGGTGTGATGTAGTGGTGTGGTGTGGTGTTGTGGTGAGGGGTGGTGTGGTGTGGTGAGATGTAATCGTGTGGTGTGGTGTGATATAATGGTGTGGTAAGGTGTGGTGGTCTGGTGTGATGTAGTGGTGTGGTGTGGTGTGTACCTTCGCTAGTCATGTCGGGAGTATAGCACCTTGCATCCGAAAACTGTTTGTGAGAAACTGACGGACAGGGCCGCTTTTAGACAGGCTTCCAGATCTAAAAACATCCCTGGGGCCAAAGGGTTAAGTTCAAGAGGCCCTCGTACTGAAGAGGCAAAGGGCGAGAGGTCAGGGGCGGTGTGGGGGGGAGGAATGAGGGATTGTCTTACTGTCCTGCTACACTCTTTTTACTTTAACTTGGCCAAAAATGCCATCTCTCCTAACGCTGAGTTGTGATGGTAGATGATGCTGAAATGCGATGTTAGTCACGAAGAAGTGATATGAAAAGGACGTAGAACCATAGTATTGTCTTTTTCTTGGCCCTGAGCTGCGTGACATGAGCTGCAAAAGGACGAAAATCTTGGCTAAATTAGGGTGAAAGGACCATAATCCATAATAAAGGTTGCAGTCATATGTAGGGATGGTGCTGATTTAGACTATATACAATCAACAAGTGGTGCCAGACACAGCAAACCTCGCCCGACATGCATTTGACCTTTTAAGGTCACTCAAGGTCAAAGGTCATGGTGCCAAATGAAAGCGTATATGAGACTTCCTATATCTTCATTATAGTAAATATCTCTGTCTTCAGTCAGTTTCGAGTTATAGCCCCCTGAATAGGCCTGTCCTTGACCTTGAGTTTGACCTTTCAGGATCATTTAAGGTCAAAGGTCATGGTACCAGTTAAAACCCCATATGGGCCTTCTATGTTGATAATAGTATATGTCTGTCTTCAACCAGTTTCGAGTTACAGCACCCTGAATGTAGCCTGTGTGAACTTCAGTTTGACCTTTCAGGGTTGCTCAAGGTCAGAGATCTTTGTGCCAAATGGAAGCCCAAATGGGAGTTCCTATATGTTGATAATAGTATATATCTCTGTCTACAACCGGCCTCAAGTTAAAACCCTCTGAAAATACGTGACCTTGATTTTGAGCTTTCAAGGTCACTCGATTACCTCCAGATTTTAATCACTTCCATTTGGGATCTGTGCCCACATATCCTCAAAATTTTATGTAATTTCATTCTGTCGTTTTTCCGTAAATTTGCAAACAAACAAACAAACAACCAATCTCTCTCAAAAACAGTACCTCGTTGGACTCCTTCCCGGGCTAGTTAATAATCATGGTTGCAATCATATGTAGGGATGGTGCTGGCTCAGAATGGCGTCCCGTATATAGGTATAGGGGCGAGCACCAATATGCACACGAAGCCCAGTTTTAAACATTGGGATTAAAGCGACCAATGTATGTACACAACTATCGCAAAACCCCGCTATCCTTCGTATGAAACTTGAAATCGGGTCGCAGATATCAGTTTCTCTCTCTCTCTCTCTCAATGAAGATTACGTGATTTACCGCTTAAATATATTCCCTAGCACTCACACCTCTTCCACGGGACGATGTAAAACTCCACGGATTTCACTTGCCCTATCTGAACACATGTAAAACTCTACGGATTCCACTTGCCCTATTTTACTTAACCATTTTATGAACGGTATTCTGCACTAGTAATCATGGTAACTATTATCATGCTATTAAATGTCGTGTCATAGTAACGCTAATGGGTATTTGGTAACTAGCTTCCATTAAAAGATCATTAACTAAAAAAAACAAAAAAAAAACAGTATGTTCTAAAATGATTAAGGTGTAGAGATGGAGAAATTGCAACAACGAGAGAGAGAGAGAGAGAGAATGTGTGATTGGGTGAGCTTCAGAGGTCTTTATCCATCACTACATTCCACCAGCTACAAACCATTTTTTTTGTGTGTGTGTGTGTGTGCGTGTGTGTGTGTGTGCGTGTGTGTGTGTGTGTGTGTGTGTGTGTGTGTGTGTGTGTGTGCTTAGTGACGTCACGTTCAAACTCTGACCCTGACCTTTGATCTTGACCTTTTTTCCTCATATTTCTCATCCCTACATCTCAATAATATTTTGGGAATAGCGAACATTTCTGTCTTCTAATCTGATGATGATGATAATGATATTGGTGATGATAATGACGATGTTGATGGTGATGATGATGATGATGATGGTGGTGGTGATGATGATAATGACGACTACGATGATACTGGTGATGGTGATGATGATAATTGATTACGATGGTGATAATGATGATGATGACGACTTACTCGCTCTAACTCATTACTAGCTTGCGGTTGTACTCTCTCTCTCTCTCTCTCTCTCTCTCTCTCTCTCTCTCTCTCTCTCTCTCCATTCACAATTCCCTCGCTCTCGTGACCTTTACTCAGAGTCATTTTCGCTCACTTTCGTTCGCTGTAATACGCACTCTATCTTTATTTGCTTTCGCTCAATCGTTCATTCATTTCCCCTTGATGTCTTCGTCCTTTCCCTTTCCTTCACTATTGTTTTCATTTCTTCATTCACTCACTATTCATCTCTCCCATTCACTCTCTCTCAGCCCTTTCATTGTCTTTCTCTCATCTTGCATAATCCTCAGTCCTTCCCCCATTCACTGCTCACATTCATTTCACGTTCACTCAATGTCTACACCTTTGTCAGCTGTCATTCACTCCCTCATTCACCGCTCACCCCCATTCATTTCCTTCCCCCGCCGTTCATGACTCATTCACTCCACCATGCATCATTTTCATTCATAATTCTGATTCACTTTTTTTTTTCATTTACTCCCATCCATTTCATTCCTTCTGCGACTCTCATTCATTCCTCCATTCACTGTTCTCCTCCTCCCCTCCCCCATTCACTGCTCTCCCCTCCCCTCCCCTCTCATTCACTCCCCCATTCACTGCCTTCCCCTCCCCTCC
>NC_137035.1:18021564-18041564 GCF_032717465.1 Coenobita brevimanus | reverse complement strand
ACCTGTATACCTGTCTACTTACCAGTGTATTTGTGTCGTCTGCCCTACCTACAATACCTACCTGCCTACTTACATATTTACTTGTATACCTCCCACCTACGTATCTACCTACCCACTGATTAACATACTTACTATCCTACAACACTACCTACTTACATACCTCCTACCCCACCAGTCACCCATCCTACCTACTTGCCTACCTACTGACGTACTTTCTGCCTACCTACCTACCTACTTATCTGCTCCCCTCCTAACAAACCTGCTAACCTACCAACCTACTTACACAGATACCACATTGCCTGCCCTCCTGCCTACCCTGCCTACTCTCCTGCCTACTAACTTGCCTGCATCCGGGCCGAGTGCAGGCAGGAGTAGAACTGGCTGATTGGGATGCAGGCAGTGTTGTGGGGGGTAGGCAGGGTAGGCAGGAGAGGGGATAGGCAGAAGAGGGGAGAGGGTAGGCAGGAGAGGAGGTAGGTAGAAGAGGGGAGAGGGTAGTTAGAAGAGGGGAGAGGGTAGGCAGGAGAGGAGGTAGGTAGAAGAGAGGAGAGGGTAAGCAGGAGAGGAGGTAGATAGAAGAGAGGAGAGGGTAGGCAGGAGAGGGGGGTAGGTAGAAGAGGGGAGAGGGCAGGCAGGAGAGGGGATAGGTAGAAGAGGGGAGAGGGGGTAGGTAGAAGAGGGGAGAGGTTAGGCAGGAGAGGGGGTAGGTAGAAGAAGGAAGTGGATAGGCAGGAGAGGGGGTACGTAGAAGAGGGGAGAAGGTAGGAAGGAGAGGGGGTAGGGGGGTAGGTAGAAGAGGGGAGAGGGTAGGCAGGAGAAGGGGATAGGTAGAAGAGGGGAGAGGGTAGGCAAGGGATAGGTAGAAGAGGGGAGAGGGTAGGCAGGAGAAGGGGATAGGTAGAAGAGGGGAGAGGGTAGGCAAGGGATAGGTAGAAGAGGGGAGAGGGTAGGCAAGGGATAGGTAGAAGAGGGGATAGGGTAGGCAGGAAAGGAGAAGATAGGTATAAAAGAGGTAGGCAGGGAGAATTCAAGAGAGGGGAGGGGAGGTAGAAGGGGTAGGCAGAAGAGAGAGGCAGGAAGGGGAGAGGGTAGGCAGAGGAGGGAGAGAGGAAGGGGTAGGCGGGAGGAGGAGGCAGAAGGGGGAAGGGGTAGGCAGAAGAGGGAGGCAGGAGGGGGGAAGGGCTGGGCAGAAGAGGAAGACAGGAGGGGGTAGGCAAGAGGGATGTGGCTAGGCATGAGGGGAAGTTGGAGGGAGAGTGGGTAGGCAAGAAGGAAAGGGGAGTCAGGAGGGGAAGAGACTGGGCAGGAGGGAAAGTGGGTAGGCAAGAAGGAAGGGGGAGTCAGGAGGGGAAGAGAGTAGGCAGAAGAGAGAGGCAGGAGGGGAAGAGAGTAGGCAGAAGAGAGAGGCAGGAGGGGAAGAGGGTAGGCAGGAGGAGGATGGAGTTGAGGATGACAAGGGGAGGTAGACGACGCGAGAGAGAGAGAGAGAGAGAGAGAGGAAATTATCAGGATCATGTTTTTGCAGACTTCCCCTCTTCCTCCTCTCCTCCTCCCCTTTCCTTCCCTCCCCATTTCCCTCCCTCCTCCTCTTACCTTCCTCCCTCCTCCTCTTACCTTCCTCCCTCCTCCTCTTACCTTCCCTCCCTCCTCCTCTTACCTTCCCTCCCTCCTCCTCTTACCTTCCCTCCCCTCTTCCCTCCGTCCTCCCCTTTTCTTCTCTCCCCTTTTACCCCCCCCTCCTCCTCCTCCTCTTTCCTTCCCTCTCCTCTTCCCCTCATCTGCCCCTTACCTCTCTCTCTCTCTCTCTCTCTCTCTCTCTCTCTCTCTCTCCATTCTACCACCTTCCCTTCTCATCTCCCCTTTTTCTAACTTCCCCTCCTCCTCTGCCTCTCCGTCCTGCCTCCCCTCTCTCCTACCTCCCCTGCCTACCCCTGCCTCAGTGTCTGCTAGCCTGTCTGCCTACTCCCACTGCCTGTCTACGTGCTTCCTTGATTGCCTGCCTGTGTTCTCTTTAAATACCTACCTCCCCTCCTGCCTGCCTACCTCCCTGCCTACCTACCTTCCTGCCTACCTTCCTTCCTCCATCCTTGATTACCTACCTACTTTCCTACCTCTTTTCCTATCTGCCTACCTCCTTACCTACCTGCCTACCTCCTTACCAACCTGCCTACTTCATTTCCTACCTGCCTGTCTCCTTACCTACCTGCCTGTCTCCTTACCTACCTGCCTATCTCCTTACCTACCTGCCTATCTCCTTACCTACCTGCCTATCTCCTTACCTACCTGCCTATCTCCTTTCCTACCTGCCTACCTCCTTACCTACCTGCCTACCTCCTTACCTACCTGCCTGTCCTTACCTACCTGTCTACTCCTTACCTACCTGCCTATCTCCTTACCTACTTGCCTATCTCCTTACCTACCTGCCTGTCTCCTTGCCTACCTGCCTATCTCCTTACCTACCTGCCTATCTCCTTACCTACTTGCCTATCTCCTTACCTACTTGCCTATCTCCTTACCTACCTGCCTATCTCCTTACCTACCTGCCTATCTCCTTGCCTACCTGCCTATCTCCTTGCCTACCTGCCTACCTCTTTACCTACCTGCTACCTCCTTTCCTACCTGCCTACCTCCTTGCCTACCTGCTACCTCCTTGCCTACCTGCCTACCTCCTTGCCTACCTGCTACCTCCTTGCCTACCTGCCTACCTCCTTACCTACTTGCCTACCTGCCTACCTCCTTGCCTACCTGCCTATCTCCTTGCCTACCTGCCTACCTCCCTACTAGACTTAATTTTTTCGTTCCAGGGAAGATGACTGAATTCCTGTTTATTTATTTATTTATTTTCTTTATTTTATTTATTTTCTTTATTTATTTTATTTATTTATTTATTTTATTTATTTATTTATTTTCTTTATTTTATTTATTTATTTATTTTCTTTATTTTATTTATTTATTTATTTTCTTTATTTTATTTATTTATTTATTTTCTTTATTTTATTTATTTATTTATTTTCTTTATTTATTTTATTTATTTATTTATTTTCTTTATTTATTTATTTATTTATTTTCTTTATTTTATTTATTTATTTATTTTCTTTATTTATTTTATTTATTTATTTATTTTCTTTATTTATTTTATTTATTTCATGTATTTTCTTTATTTATTTTATTTATTTTCTTTATTTATTTATTTTCTTTATTTATTTTATATATTTCATGTATTTTCTTTATTTATTTTATTTATTTATTTATTTTCTTTATTTATTTTATATATTTCATGTATTTTCTTTATTTATTTTATTTATTTATTTATTTTCTTTATTTATTTTATATATTTCATGTATTTTCTTTATTTATTTTATTTATTTATTTATTTTATTTATTTATTTATTTTCTTTATTTTATTTATTTATTTATTTTCTTTATTTATTTTATTTATTTCATGTATTTTCTTTATTTATTTTATTTATTTATTTTATTTGTTATTTATTTATTTATTTATTTATTTATTTTTTGAAGCATCGAAACCTTTAAAAATGAAGCTAACTTTAATGTCAATATTATCCTCTCTCCCTCTCTCTCTCTCTCTCTCTCTCTCTCCCCCTTCATAGATTAAGTTAGTTTTGAATGTAGTTTTTAATCAGTCTTTCCTATAAAATTTCCATGGATTTTTTTTTCTGTTTTGCGTGGTGGTCCTTCTCACTTTTTCCTGCCAGCTTCGTCTGGAGGGTTTGGTAGGCAGGGAGAGAGGGCAGCATTCTCTCTCTCTCTCTCTCTCTCAGGTATTTTCCAGGTATTTTGGTATTAACAGGACCCAAATTGGAAAAACCCAACTACCCCCATTTCTACATTCCTGCCTACCTCCCTGCCTGCCTCCCCCTCAGCGTAATATCTTGCCTATCCCCGTGGCCACACCTGCCTACTCCTACCTGTGTATTACCACCTGCTGATTAATTACCATCTCATTAAGCCACCTGTCGCTGCCTACCTGCCTACCCAAGAGATCCTGCCTACCTTTGTACTTCTCTGCCTGCCTACCTTTCTGCCTCTCTTCCCACCTACCTACTTACCTTTGTACTTCTCTGCCTACCTACCTTTATGGTTGTATTATATCTACTTACCTACTTACAGTAACTACCCACCACCCACTTACCTGCCTACCTACCTACCTACCTACCTACAATAACAACCCACCGCCCACTTACTTGCCTACCTACGTACCTACACCTACCCACCACCCACTTACCTGCCTACCTACCTACAATAACTACCTACTACCCACTTACCTTCCTACCTATCTGCCTACTTACAATAACAGCCCACCACTCACCTCCCTACAGACCTACCTACCTACCCACTCACCTGCCTACCTACCCACTTACCTGCATACCTACCTACTTACCTGCCTACCTACCTGTAAGTATTCAAGCAGGAGTTTATCACCGGCTAATGAACGGGCCGGGAGGGAGGGAGAAAAAGAAGGGAGAGGGAGGGAGGGAGGGAAAGAGGGAGGGAGAGAGGGAGAAAAAGTAGCCGAATAAGTAAGTGGGTGGAGGGGAGAAGAAGGAGGGAGGGAGAGAGAAAAAGGAGAGAGGGAGGGAGGGAGGGAGAAAAAGGAGAGAGGGAGGGAGGAAGGGAGAAAAAGGAGAGAGGGAGGGAGGGAGGGAGAAAATGGAGAGAGGGAGGGAGGAAGAAAAAGAAATTGGATAAGTGAGTGGGGTAGAGAAGAGGGAGGGAGGGAGGGAGGGGAGACAAAGTAAGGAGAGGAAAAGAGAGAGAAGAATGTGGGATGAGGGAGGGAGAAAGTAAGGACAGGGAGAAGAAAATGAGAGAGAGAGAGAGATGTGGAAAAGAAGGGAGAGAGAGAGAGAGATGTGGAAAAGAAGGGAGAGAGAGAGAGAGAGAGAGAGAGAGAGAGAGAGGAAGGCAGGCAGGCAGGTAAGAAGCCAGGCAAAGAATTAAAACAACCAAAGAAGCGGCGTGAGAGAGTGACTGAGGAAATGAGTGAGTGAGTGAGTGAGTGAGTGAGTGTGTGTGAGTGAGTGAGTGAGTGAGTGAGTGAGTGAGTGAGTGTGTGAGTGAGTGAGTGAGTGAGTGTGAGTGAGTGAGTGAGTGTGAGTGAGTGAGTGAGTGAGGCAGGCGCGCGTCACAGAGTCATCTCTACCCCTGTCCTCATGTCCTCTCACTGTGACGCACGCCAGAAAAATGAAAGACAGTGAGAGAAACAAGAGCGTCACATTGTTCACTTGGCGATTTATTTTATGCCCCTTCAATGGTGGGGAAGAGTCTAGTAAATGGGGGGCAGTTTTTCAGTAAGACGGTTTTTCGATTTTTGGCTAAAAGGTGATTGGATGATGTTGAGAAGAATTTGTGGTTCTCTCTCTCTCTCTCTCTCTCTCTCCAGTTTTTCTAGTTATATTTCTCCTTTCCGTCAGTGCATTCCTTCCCTCCGTCCGTCCGTCCTTCCTTCCTTCCTTCCTTCATTGCATACCTACCTACCTACCCACCTACCTGCCTACTTACCTACCTACCTACCCACCTACCTACCTACCTTTCTTCACTACCTAACTGCCTCCCTTCATCCTTCACTTCCTACCCATCTACTCACTGTCCTTCCTTCCTCCCATCCATCCTTTCCTCCCTCCCTCCCTGGTCCTATCAATGCCACCACATGAAGGCGTCCAATACATAAACAAGTTACGATATTCACAAACATGATAATTTTTATATATTCATCTTTTAGTTTATAAATATGACCAGCAACAGTTTTATCTTTCCTTCACAAGATAAGTTTAAAAAGTGGTTTGAATTCAACGTTTTTGTTTACCTACTTCCGTTTTCGTTCCCCACCTCGCTTCCCGTTTTTCTTCCTCCTTTTTCTGTTTCTCTTCCTCTCTTTTTCTGTCTCTTCCTCCTCTCCCTGTTTCTCTTCCTCCTCTGTTTCTCTCCTCCTTCTGTTTGTCTTACAGATACCTTTACATTCCTGGATTTTTCTTCGTCCTCTCCTCTTCCTCTTCCTGTTTCTTCTTCCTCCCGTATATTCTTTCCTCCTCCTTCCTTCCTTCTTTCACAGCCTCCCTCCCTCCCTTCCTTCCTCTTCCTCTTTCCCCTCTCCTTCTTCTCCTTTGTGTTCTTCTTTCTCCTTTCCTTTCATCTTCTTTACCCCTTCCTTCCATCCTTCTCTCTTCCCCTCTCTTCTTCCTTTTTCTTCCTCCTGTATTGTGTCTATCCTCTTCCTTCCTTCCTTCCTTCCTGCCTTCCTCATCTCCATCTTTATTGTCGTCTTCCTCTCACCTCCTTCCCTCGTGGCCGTTCCTCCTTTCTTTCCCTCCATCATTCTTCTCTCCTCTTCGTTCCTCTTTTTCTTCCTCCTCTCTTTCGTCTCTCCTCCTCTTTCTCCATTCTCTCTCTCTCTCTCTCTCTTTTGCTTTCCAGTCTTCTACCACCTACTTCTCTTCCATCCTGCCTCTCTTTTCATTTACCTTCTTGCCTACCGTCCTGCCTCTCTACCTGTCTCCCTGCCTACCCCTGCCTACTCTCTCCTTTGTCACCCTGACTACCGCTTACCTCCTTCCCTCTGCCTCTCCCCCTTCACCATCTTGCCTGCCTCCATGCCTGCCCCTGCCTTCCTGCTTGCTCTTCCTGCCTCACTGCCTGCTATCCCTTGCCAACCCCTGCCTCCCCTCCTCTCCTTGTCAGGCTCCCCACCCACTGCCTGTCTCCTAAATTCCACTCCTGCCTTCCTCATTTAAACCCCTACTTCCTTCATACATTTCCCCTCCTTCCTCGTGCCTACCCTCTGCCTGCCTTCCTGTCTGCCTTCCTGCCTCACTGTCTGCCTTCCTACCTGCTTTCTTGTATGCCTCCCTGCCTACCACCATGCCTAC
The DNA here is from genome assembly GCF_032717465.1 of Coenobita brevimanus. Classification (NCBI taxonomy): domain Eukaryota; kingdom Metazoa; phylum Arthropoda; class Malacostraca; order Decapoda; family Coenobitidae; genus Coenobita; species Coenobita brevimanus. The sequence goes on along the minus strand of NC_137035.1, from coordinate 18,034,677 downwards.
CCCGTCTTACCTCTTTATCTTCCCCCTACCTACCCTCTGCCTGCCTCCTACCTGACCTTCAAGCCTATCCCTACCTACCCCAGCCTGTCCTGCCTACCCCCTTCCTGTCCTGTCCACCCCCTGCCTGCCCTATCTGTCCCTTACCTAACCTTGCCTGCCATACCCTGCCTACCCTGCCTACCCTGCCTGTCCCTTACCTAATCTTGCCTACCCTGCCTGTCCCCTGCCTGGCGCCTCTCGTCACCTCATCTTGACCTTCTTCAACCAAATTGCAGAGTTGCATTTTTAGTAACGTGACGCCTCTCTCTCTCTCTCTCTCTCTCTCTCTCTCTCTCTCTCTCACTTATATTGGCTTTTGTTTCAGTTTCTTTAGTTTTTTTTTTTTTGCTCCATTTTCTCTCTCTCCCCCAGTTTCTCTCTTCCCTCCTTCCCTCTCATTCTTCCCTCCTTCCCTCCTCCCTTCTGCTTTATCTGTCTTCCCTTCCTTCCTCCCTCACTCCTCCTCCTCCTCCTCCTCCTCCTCCTCCTCCTCCTCCTCCCTTAGCAACCTAACACCTTTGTTGCATCATTGTATACTACTCTCTCCCTCCTCCTCATTCTCCCTCCCTCCCTCCCTCCCTCCCTTCCTCGCTCCATTCTCTCTTCCTCCCGCTTTTCATCTCTTCCTCCTTGCATCCGATCCTCCCTCTGTCCCTCCCCTCCCTTCGTCCTTCCCTCCCTTCGTCCTTCCCTCCCTCCTCTCCCTCCATCCTTTCCTCTCTCTTCATTTTCCCTTCCCTCCCGCCCTCCCCACCCCCAACCCTTCCTCCCTCTCTCCCTCCCTCTCATCCTTCCCTCCTTCCTTCCTTCCACCCATCCTCTCTTCCCCCCTCTCTTCCTCCATCCATTCTTTCTCCCTCAAACTCCTCATCTCTTCCTCCTAGCATCCCTCCCTCCCTCTTTCCTTCCCTTTCCTCTTTCTTTCTTCCCTCCCTCCCTCCTTCCTTCCCTTTCCTCTTTCTTTCTTCCCTCCCTCCCTCCCTTCCTTCATTCATTCATTTCTCCTTCCATCCCTCCCCTCCCTCTCATCCTTCCTCTGCCTCCCTCCCGTCCTTCTTTCGTTCCTTCCTTTCTTTTCTCACTCTCGTTCCCACCCTCCCTCTGCTCCCTCTCCCTCCCTCCCTCCCGTTCATTCTCTTCCTTCATCTTCCTTCCTCCTCCCTCCCCTTCATTCTTTTCCTTCATCTTCCTTCCTCCTCCCTCCTGTCATTCTTTCTCCTTCTCTCTCATCCTCACTGTCCTCATTCTTCCTTCCTCCTTCCTTCACCTTCATTCTTCCCTCTTTCATTTCTCCATTCATTCGCATCCTCTCTCTCTCTCTCTCTCTCTCTCTCTCTCTCGAGGAAGAGGAAGAGGAAGAGGAAGAAAAGAGGGGAGGGGAAGAGGAGGAGAGATGGAGAGAAAGGAAGAGAAAAAAAGAGAGAGACAGAAATGGGTGTAAGGAGAGGAAATTACGTGATTAAAATGGAGAGAGAGAGAGAGAGAGAGAGATTCTGACTCATCCTTCTCCCCTTCCTGCCTGCTGCCTAGACACTGAGTAGGCAGGGATGAGGCAGGCAAGCAGACTGATAATTAGGCAGGGGTGAGGCAGGCAGACAAATAAGTAGGCAGGGGTGAGGCAGGCAGACATGTAGGCAGAGGTGAGGCAGGCAGGCATAGGTGAGGCAGGCAGGCATTTATATAGGCAGAGGTGAGGTAGGCAGACAAGTAGGCAGGGGTGAGGCAGGTAGGCAAACAGTGAAGTAGGCAGGGGTGAAGCAGAAAGACATATAGGCAAAGGTGAGGCAGGTCGGCAGACAGTTCAGTAAGCAGGGGTGAGGTAGGAAGGTAGGCAGACAAATATGTAGGCAGGGAGAAGTGACAGAGGAGGTGAGAGGTTATAGATGTAGGGGGGAGGGGAGGGGGAGGAGGAAGGGAGGGGAGGGGGGAGTAGGAAGGAGGAGGAGGGGGGAGTGGGAGGAGAGGGGGAAGGGAGAGGGGGTCCGGTCAAGAGGTGTACAACATTAAGTGGTGGGGGTGAGGTGAGGGAGGGGGGTTGGGTAGGGGGTGAGAGAAAGGGTAGGTTGGGGTGAGGTTGAGGGGAGGGGGTTGGGGAGATGCTGGGGGGAGTACAAGGGAGCTGAGTGGCAAAGACAAGGATAGCAAAGGAGGAGACGAAGGGGGGAGGGGGTCTGGAGGGGAGGGGGTAGAAGGTAGGGGGAAGGGGATGGGGAGGAGGGATGGGATAGGGAAAAAGATGAAGGGGAGGAAGGGGAGAATAGAGAGGAGGATGAGATATGATGGAGGGTTGGAGAGACTAACGTGGAGAGACACAGGGATGGATGGAAGAAGGGGGGGGGGCAGTGTTGTGGTGGTGGAATAGGTATAGTGGTGGTTGTGGTGGTGGCAAGGTGTGGAGGCCCCCCCCCTTCTCGTGTGTAGCGCGGCACGTGGCAGTCACATCCCAACACGTGGCACGTCCCTTCCCTTCCCACACCTGACTTTCCACGTGCTGTCTCCCCATATTAAGTTATTGGATTAAGTTATGCATATTATTAACCAAGAAAATAGTAGTAGTAGTAGTAGTAGTAATCGAGATAATAATAATAATAATAATAATGATAATGAGAGTAGTATTAGTAGCAGTAGTAGTAGTAGTAACAATAATACTAATCATTACAACCATAAAAATAATGATAAAATAAAAAGCAATTATTCTTGTGGTTCTCAGGTCGTAGTCTCGAATTTCCTGGTTGAACTTTTTGAGAAGACGAGATGAGTTTTTGTGGAGCAGCCTCTGTACACTCGTAAGGTGTGTGTGTGTGTGTGTGTGTGTGTGTGTGTGTGTGTGTGTGTGTGTGTGTGTGTGTGTGAGAGAGAGAGAGAGAGAGAGCATGGTGACCTTCGAGACAGCTGGCTCCCTAAAGAAACTGGGCAGGTTAGATGGGTGGCGCCAGCTGGAGGTCACGGGGTCATCTCACCTGGACTCACCTGATCCCACCTGGTCCCACCTGATCTCACGTGGGCTCACCTTCACCTCATCTCAGTCATCTTACTCACCATACTCCACCTGTCCCACCTTACTTCACCTCACCTCATCTCATCAGCTTACTCATCTCACCTGGCTTCATCTCTCTCTCTCTCTCTCTCTCTCTCTCTCTCTCTCTCTCTCTCTCTCTCTCTCAGCATCTGTATATCTACCTACCTACCTATCTATTTGTATCCATCCATCTATCTGTCTATCTATCTATCTGTGTACAATTATCTGTCCATATATCTATCCATCTTTCCCTGTCTATCCTTCTGTAGTAGATAGATAGATAAACAGATAGATATAGCGTCGTTCCCCCACCACACACCTCACCTCATAGTACATATACATATTTTTTTTTTTACTGTTTTATAATTAGCACCAACTTATACAGAAATTTGGTCCATTTTTCCGTTTATCAAAATATCTCCCAAGTGCCCTCCCTTGTAGCAGTTTTTTTTTTTTTTTCTATGCATATTTTCACCACAAATTTATTCCATTATCATTTAGTCTTTCTTTTCTTCTTCTTTTTTTATTTTTTATTTTTTATTTTTTGAGAGAGAGACAAACAATACACCCCCCCTACGGCACTCCACTTGTATTTTCAATCTGTTTCTTGTGTTTATATTACCTGAGTCACTGATCCCTATTCCCTAACACCTCTTCCTTAGCGATTCATTTTTGGCTGTGGCTGGTTAATAAAATTCCATACGTTGCCACCCCCACCATTATTCCTTATGGTGGGATATGGGAATCGCCCCTGTCTGTCCGTCTTTCCGTCCGGGTCTGGATCTCGGAAACTACCTGGTGGATAAGCGTCATATCACACAGAAAGATAGAGTATGTGTCGTAGCTGATGTCCGTATGTGTAAAATTGCCATATTGTCTGTACTTTAGGAGCTGTGGCCATATAAGGACAAATCTGTCTGGTTGTGTCTACTGGAGATTTCATTCCGACTTGCACAAGGAATCTGAAGATGAAACTTGGCTGACCGATTCCTAAGAGTTTATTATTATTATTATTATTATTATTATTATTATCATCATCATCATCATCATCATCATCATCATTATTATTATTATTATTATTATTATTATTCGTGTACCAGTCCTAGTTTATGCCCCTATAAATGAAATTGCCGTACTTACTTATGCATATCTATATATTCTTTACCACGGTGAGGATACGTTTTTGAAAAGGCTTGTTGATTTGTATTTATATTGCGTAAGTCATTGATCCCTATTCCCTAACACCTCCTCCTTTGCGATTTATTTTTAAGAGATGGTTAATATAATTTTGTACGTTATTTATGTACTTTGTGTTTATATTCCCTAAGTCATTGATCTGTATTCCTTAACACCTCTTCCTTAGCGATTTATTTTTAGAAATCGTTAATATAATTTTGTATGTTATTAACTTTGTGTTTATATTCCGTAAGTCAGTGATTCGTATTCTTATCGGTTAAGGAAGCTCCCTAGTACCTCCCCTTAGGCAATTTATTTTTGGATGTCAGGTTAAAATAATTTCGTACGTCATTTACGAAAAGTGTGATATTACTAGATTGGTTTGAGTAACACAGAAGACAGCAAGGTGAAAAAATAAGCAGAATAAATCGCTGAGGAAGAGGTGTTAGGGAGCTTCCTTCACCGATGAGAACACGGTCAATTATCAATTCATCTGAGTACACCCAAACATCTTCTATTATTATTATTATTATTATTATTATTATTATTATTATTACTACTACTACTACTACTATTATTATTATTATTATTATTATTATTATCATCATCATCATCATCATCATCAGCATCATCATCATCATCATCATCATCATTATCATTATTATATTGAAGGTTTTTTTAGGAGCAACTTTTTTGAAGCGTTTTAAGATCGAAATAAATACGAAAAGAAATTATATTTGGTCATAGAAAATTCATGTCAAGAGTGATTATTCCGAAACTAACTAGGAGAGGAGAAAGAAGAAAAGAGGTGAATAGAAAATGAGAATGAAGAGGAAGGAGAGGAGAAGGAAGAGGAAGAAATGGGAGGGAAGGGAGACGTAAGGAAGGAAGAGGAACAGAAGCCAGAGATAAGAAGCTGAGAAAGGAGGAAGAAAAGAAAGGAAGTGAGAGAGAGAGAGAGAGAGAGAGAGAGAGAGAAGGATGGGAAACTGTCTCATATAACGTAATAGTCGGTGATTCTGGCCTCATTCTCCTCTCTCTCTCTCTCTCTCTCTCTCTCTCTCTCGTTTTTACCTCTTCATCTTTCTCTCATGCTTTTACCTTCCTTTTTTCTCGGTCCCTTCCTTCCCTCCTTCCTACTTTCCTCCCTCTCTCCCTTCCTTCCCTCCTCCCTCCCTCCCTTCTTTCCTCCCTCCCTCCCTCCCTTCCCTTCCCTTCCCTTCCCTCTTTCTCTGTGTCACCTTGTTTTCTCATGTTCTAGCTCTCTATCTGTGTGTGTGTGTGTGTGTGTGTGTGTGTGTGTGAGAGAGAGAGAGAGAGAGAGAGAGAGAGAGAGAGAGAGAGAGAGAAAAGGAAATCAAAATATAAAACATACACACACACAGAAAGAGAGAAAGAAGAGAGAGAGAGAGAGAGAGAGAGAGAGAGAGAGAGAGAGAGAGAGAGAGAGAGCGCATCCCCAGCACCACCAATGTTTGCTATAATTCCTTCCACAAATATATTCCTGTTAAAATAGCGATCTGATTTTGCTTCCAGAATATCAGATCAAAATTATACCGTAATCTGACGAGCCAAATGATCTTACTATAGGAGCATTAATAAAGGAGGAGGTGGTGGTGATGGTGCTGGTGGTGGTGATGATGATTGGTGATGGTGATGGTGATGGTGGTGATGATGGTAGTGGTAGTGATGATGGTGGTGGTGGTGGTGATGGTGGTGATGATGGTAGTGGTAGTGATGATGATGGTGATGGTGGTGGTGGTGGTGATGATTGATGATGGTGATGATGATGATGATGATGATAATGATTAATGATGATGGTGATAATTACGAAGTGCTGTGGAAAGGGAATGAGAGCCATAGTATTATCCTTTTCTGCCACTGAGCTACGTGGAATAATTGCAAAAGGACGAAAATCTAGGCCAAGTTAAGGTGAAAGGAGCATAGATTAAGGAGACCCACACCTGTGCATCACCTGAGCAGGAAGGGATCAGGGAACGTCGTCAGGTGAGAACGAACGCGCAATACTTCAGGAAAGGTCAATAACAATACAATATTCATAGGGCGCATACCTCCACCAGCACCGATTTATGACCTACTGCTTCAATTCCTCGTTTTTTACCAGACGGATGCTTTTACGAGTTCACACAGTTAACTCTACGTTCTTTGTCTGCCTTGTTACACAGATTCAGAGACGCATACCTCCTCGAACGCCAATATAATTTATGACAACGCTGTAATTCCTCTTTCTGTCCAGACGAATACTTTTACGAGCGCATATTTATTAACTCTACGGCCTTAAAAACCCAATCAACTCATCCTTGACCCTCTGCCTACCTGTCCACCTGATTTTATTGAATTCTGACTGACATTTTGAGATATCTTACACTCAAACAGACCGACAGACACGGGTGAATTTGGCTCTCAATTATATCATGTTTGTGTCTTTTCTTGGAGCATTCTTACCGGCTTCTGGTTTAAAAAATAAATAAATAAATACAAATAGTTGGCGGAGGTAACGAAGGTACCATGACGGGAAGAGAGACGTGTACTCCCCCCACGACATACCAGGAGACACTGAAGGGGTAGGCATAAGACGTGTGCCTTATATTTATTCTCTCTCTCTCTCTCTCTCTCTCTCTCTCTCTCTCTCTCTCTCTCTCTCTCTCTCTCTCTCACACACACACACACACACACACACACACACACACACACACAAAACCCTGTACAGTATCTTCCAAGTCACACACACACACACACACACACACACACACACACACACACACACACACACATTTGCATAATTGGTTGTGGACGCCGTGTGATTTGGGGGCTGCATAATGGTCCCCGGAGCTGCACTTGTCTATGTGGTGTTTGAGGGATTGGGACAGCTCAAGGACTGTGTGTGTGTGTGTGTGTGTGTGTGTGTGTTTGTGTGTGTGTGTGTGTGTGTGTGTGTGTGTGTGTGTGAATTGGAAGATATATATGCTGTACAGGGTTTTGTGTGTGTGTGTGTGTGTGTGTGTGTGTGTGTGTGTGTGATATAGCGTATAGGAATGCATGTGTGTATTTGTTTATTTGTGTGCGTGTGCATGTGTGTGTGTATGAGCTGGGAGATATGTATTGCATGTTAATTTAGGTATACATGTGTGTGCTTCTGTAATTATGTGCACCTGAAAGAGAGAGAGAGAGAGAGATAACTTCTAATATCTTTTGATCTTGAGGAAGGTGGAAAGTTAGAGATAAGAGAGAGGAATGCTGCGAGAAAGAAGAGGGGGAAAATAAAGATAGGAGAGAGAGAGAGCGAGAGAGAGAAGAAATTAATGGAGAAAAAGGAAATTGAAAACAAGGAAGGGAAAAGTGAAAGGAAGGAGGAAGGAAAAGAAGAGTGGAAGGAAGTGAGAGAAGGGAGTAGGGAAGGATGGAGAAGGAGAGGGAGGAAGGAAGGATGGAGGAGAAGGAGAGGGAGGAAGGGAGGATGGAGGAGAAGGAGAGGGAGGAAGGGAGGATGGAGGAGAAGGAGAGGGAGGAAGCAAGGATGAATGGAGGAGGAGGAGGAGGAAGGAAGGATGAAGAAGAAGGAGAGAGAAGGATGGAGGAGGAGAGGAGGGATGAAAGAGAGGGAGAGGGAAGAGGGACAGAGGAGAGGGAGGTAGGAAAGATTATGTATAGGTAAAGTAACTGAGTAACGATGGAGTAACTGAATACCAGGAAAGGGAAACGAGAGAGAGAGAGGGAGGGAGGGAAAGAGAGAGAGGAGAACCACATGTAAACAAAAGGGAAAGAAAACGGGGAGGCAATAAGGAAGAACAGAAGGGCAAACTCAAGAAATTCAGCTCGATAGAGACAGACGGAAAATTCAAGAAGTAAAAGTGGTTATTAAATTGCCACAAGATCCGTCAGAGCAGGGAAACAATAGGGATACGCGATACTGGTTGCTGCAGTGTGGTAGTTGTGGTAGTGGTTGTGGTTTTGGTGGTGGTAGGGGCCGCTCAGTTGCTAGGGATGGTGGTAGTTGTGGTAAGGGTCCTGGAGTTGAGTGGTGTGGTGGTTGTGGCGGTGGTAGTTGTGGTTGGGGTGTGGTGGTGGTTGTGGTTGTGGTAGGGGTCCTGGAGTTGATTGGTGTGGTGGTTGTGGTTGTGGTAGGGGTCTGGGAGTTGATTGGTGTGATGGTGGTGATGATAGTTGTGGTAGTGGTAGTAGTTTTTATAACGTGTTGGTGGTAGTGATGATGGTGGTGGTAGTAATGATGATGATGATAATGATGGTGGAGTTTAGAGAGAGAAAGTGCGTGCATGCGTGCGTGCGTGCGTGTGTGTGTGTGTGTGTAAGAAGGTAAGAACATGTGGTGAACTGTTTTAATTAACCTCAGGCATCCTTCTCTTCTCTTCTCTTCTCTTCACTTCACTTCTCTTTCCATTGCTCTCCTCTCCTCTCCTCTTCCTTCCTTCCTTCTTTTTCTTCCGCTTCTCTCCTCTTCCTCCATTCTTTATCCTCCTCTTCTCTCCTCTCACTTCCCTCTTTCTCCTCTGCTTCGCTCCTCCCCTCTTCCTTCCTTCTTACCTCTCCTCTAGTCACTTCTCTCTCTTCCTCTTGTCTCCCCCTCCTTCTCTCCTTTCCTCTTTCCTCTCCTCTCCCCGCACTTCCTTCCTTCCTTCTCTCTCTCTCTCACTCTCTCTCTCTCTCTCTCTCTCTCTCTCTCTCTCTCTCTCCTTTTTCCCCTCCGTCTCCTTCCTTTCTTTGCCTCTCGTAAAAATCACAAATTACCCTGTCCCCTGCCTTCCCCTGCCACCACCACCACCCTCTGCCTCCCTCCTACCCTGCCTGAATTCTTGTGCCTGCCATTCCTTACCCTGCCTGAATTCTTGTGCCTGCCTTCCCTTACCCTGCCTACCTTGCCTGAATTCTTGTGCCTGCCTTCCCTTACCCTGCCTGCCCCCTGCCAATTTTCTCTCATACCCCTTATATGCCTTTCTCCCATTTCCCTGCCTCCCCCTGCACTCTGCCTGCCGGCTTCACCTGCCTCACCTTTGCCTCCCACCCCTGCCTTACTCTGCACCCTGCCTTCCTGCCTCTCCTGCCTCACCCTGCGTGTCTGCCTTCCTTTCCTGACCCTCCACCCTTCCTCACCCTGCACGTCTGGCTCCCTGCCTAACCCAGTACGCCTTTCTCACCCTGCACTCTGCCTACCTGCCTCCTCTGCCTCACCCTTCACCCTGCCTGCCTGCCTCCCCTGCCTCACCCCTGCACCATGCCTACCGCTCCTGTCTCACCTCTGCAAAATGCCTGCCTCCCCTGCCTTACCCTTTACCCTGCCTGCCTCACCCTACACCTTATTCTCTCACCCCTGCCTGCCTGTTTGACGTATCGCTCTGCCTTTCACCAACCTGCCTTATCTCTGCCTGCCTTCCTCATTGCCTTGCCCCCTCCTGCCTCACTCCCCTCCCTTTCTGTCTCCCTCTCCTCGTGTGCTATCCTTGTCTTATTCTAGTAGTGTAGCTGCTTCCATGGGCCACCCCGCCGGCTGCAGTTATCATTTTCTGTTCTTATGTTCCTTGTTAACTGCCTCCCCTCCTTACCTCCCTCCTGCCTTACCTTCCTGCCTTCCTACCCTCCCTCTTCCCTCTCTCCTCCCTTCCTGCCTGACTCCCCTCCTATCTCCCCTCCCCGCTCCTCATCCTCTTCTGCAAACTTCCCTTCCCTCCACTCTTCTGCCTCCCTGCCTCTCCCCTCCCCTCCCCTCCCCTCTTACCTTGCCCCCCTCCCCCCACATCACCCCGGCGATGACTCACCCACAGACGTGACTGACCCGCTGAGGCTCTGGAATGTAGGTGTGGGGGAGGGGGAGGCAGGTGTGGGGGAGGGGAGGCAGGTGTGGGGGAAGGGGAGGCAGGTGTGGGGGAGGGGAGGCAGGGTGTGGGGGAGGGGGAGGCAGGTGTGGGGGAGGGGGAGGCAGGTGTGGGGGAGGGGGAGGAAGGGTGTGGGGGAGGGGGAGGCAGGTGTGGCGGAGGGAGAGGCAGGTGTGGGGGAGGGAGAGGCAGGTGTGGGGGAGGTGAGGCAGGGTGTGGGAGTACAAAGGAAAACAAACAGGATTATACCAATGATATCAAATTCTCTGAGGGGAAGACAAGGAGGGGAAGGCAAAAAGACTCCCCCCCCCCACCGGACCCCCCAGTCGAAGCCGGCAAGGGGAGGTGAGGCAGGGTGTGGGGGAGGGTAGGCTGGGTTTTGGGTGAGCCAGGATGTGGGATAGGCAGGCTGTGGTATGAGGTAGGGTGTGGGGGAGGCAGACAGGGTGAGGCAGGGTGTGGGTGTAGGGGGGAGGCGTATGGGCTGTAGCATACACCATACACCACCCCACCCGAGAGAGAGAGAGAGTAGCAGGCAGTGTGTTTGAAGGGGTGGGTGGGTAGGCAGGGAGGAAGGCAGGTGGGAAGTAGGTACACAAAAACAAAATATTGAGTAACTGAACTAGTCCATTTCTAGCTACCTGCCTCATACTTGCTACTTCATACTTGCTACCTGCCTCATACATGCTACTTCATACTTGCTACCTGCCTCATACTAGCTACTTCATACTTGCTACTTGCCTCATACTAGCTACTTCATACTTGCTACTTGCCTCATACTAGCTACTTCATACTTGCTACTTGCCTCATACTTGCTACTTGCCTCATACTAGCTACTTCATACTTGCTACTTGCCTCATACTTGCTACGTCATACTTGCTACCAGCCTCATACTTGCTACTTGTCTCATACTAGCAACTTCATACTTGCTACTTGTCTCATACTAGCTACTTCATACTTGCTGCTTGCCTCATACTAGCTACTTCATACTTGCTACTTGCCTCATACTTGCTACCTGCCTCATACTAGCTACTTCATACTTGCTACTTGCCTCATACTAGCTACTTCATACTTGCCACTTGCCTCATACTTGCTACTTGTCTCATACTAGCAACTTCATACTTGCTACTTGTCTCATACTAGCTACTTCATACTTGCCACTTGCTTCATACTTGCCACTTGCCTCATACTTGCTACCTGCCTCATACTAGCCGCTTCATACTTGCTACCTGCCTCATACTTGCTACCTGCCTCATACTAGCTGCTTCATACTTGCTACCTGCCTCATAATAGCTGCTTCATACTTGCTACTTGCCTCACTAGCTACTTCATACTTGCTACTTCCCTCATACTTTCTACTTGCCTCATACTAGTGTGTTTTCATCTGACGGAACCGAACCATTGCCATACTAAGTCTTGGTTCCATGACATTCAATAGGCTTAATTATGAGGTAGGGCTGCGTCTCCTTGGTTACTAGTCAAATCTACGCGATAGTTGTAGTAGTAGTAGTAATAGTAGTAGTAGTATTGATGGTGGCTGTGGTAGTAGTAGTAGTAGTAGGTAGTCCACATTTTGTCCGTTCCACATTTAGTCCGTATTCCACCTTTGCGAGGCGGGGTGAGGTGGTTACGTGTGGGGGTGCAGGAAGAGGAAGAAAGGAGGCCGTAGCAGGAGGGAAAAAGGTAAGAGGAGGAGGCTGGAGGTGGAGGAGTGAGGGAGAGAGGGATGAGGAATGAAAGGAGGAAATCACCATATATATATTTTTTTTTTGTTTTTTAATCTAAGAACGACTGTAAAGATTCTGCATTTTACATAAGAATATTTCATCACGAATTCGGACACTTAAACGGCGCTCAGATTTGGCATCCCATAATTATACATTCCACGGTTTAAGTATATCTGTCTATCTATTGCCAGACGCCTTCATCCCTTATACGGGGTGGCCACAAACAAATCGCCTCCACGTCACCCTGCCCCCCTCCATTTCACAGCCCTGCTCCCAATTCACATACCCCTCTCTCCTATACCTCTCCACTCCATCCCTCTTTCATTTTTTTATGCAACTCACGGCCTTTAAAAAAAAAAAAAAAAAAAAAAAAGTATTCGACCATTAATTTCACTGTGTAGTAGTAGTAGTAGTAGTAGTAGTAGTAGTAGTGGTGGTGGTAGTAATAGTAGTAGTAGTATGGGGAGGAGGAGGAGGAGGAGGACGCGGTACACAGGAAGGCAAGAAGACAGGCAAGGGTACACGTGCATGGTACAAGTTTAGGCAGGGTAAAGGGTAGGCAGGAAGGTAGGTAGGCAGAAAGGAAGATTGGCAGAAAGGTAGGTAGGCAGGAAGGAAAGTAGGCAGAAAGGTAGGTAGGTAGGCAGGAAGGCAGGTGGCAAAGCGGGAAGTGAATTAGGTTGAGATGAAGAAACTGGGGAAGGAAGAGGTGACATAAGTGTGTTTTGAGAGAGAGAGAGAGAGAGAGAGAGAGAGAGAGAGAGAGAGTGCCACAGATGGATAGGCAAGGTAGAGAAGAGGAAGAAAAAAGGAAGGAAGGAAACAGTTGGAGGAGGAAGAAAGGGAGAGGAGGGGGTTGGACGTAGAGAAGGAGTGAAGGGGAGAGGGAGTGAAAGGAGGAAGTAGTGAAAGGAGAGGGAATGAGGGGGAGAGTGAGAGGAGGAAAGAGGGAGAGAAGGAGAGAGAGTGAAGGAGTAAAGTGGGCAAGTAGAGAAAAGCAAAAACAAAAAAGAAAAAGAAAAAAAACCAATTCTACCAAAGATGAAACCAGTGAGAGAGAGAGAGAGAGAGAGAGAGAGAGAGAGAGAGAGAGAGAAGAGGAGGGAGGGAGGGAGGGAGGGAGAGAAAAATAGGTGGGAGGGAGGGGGGAGGGGAAAACAGGAGAAGGAGGGAGGGAGGGAGGAGAAAAATAGATGAGAGGGAGGGAGGGGGAGGGGGGAGGATAGCTATTTTTGAGGAGAAGAAGGAGGATAATTGGGAGAATCATGAGGAGGGAGGGAAGGGAGGGAGGGAGGGAGGAAAT
>NC_137035.1:17991564-18014064 GCF_032717465.1 Coenobita brevimanus | reverse complement strand
AATACTCCTTTCACTCCATCTTGGCCTAAAACTACTCTTTGTCCTTGAATGCAGAGTTGTAGCAATAGATTAACACTAGAGTATGGTACTAGTCACGAAGAAGTGCTGTGGAAAGATGTAGAGACTGATCATTACCCCCCTTCGTCTCTCCTGCTGTTGCCTATACTCCTGTCACTCCAACTTGGCCTAAAATTTCCCCCTCTCCCTCCTGAATGCTCGGCTGTAACAATTTTTTAACACTGGCCTTCCTTCCTTCATCCTGCAAAAACCAAGCCTTTTTTTCCCCATCTCTTGTGCAGTATATGTGGCCATTTATTTATTGATTTAGTTATGTGTTTGTAATTACAGGATTTTCTATGACGGTCCCTTTACTACGATGGCGTTTCTCTCTCTCTCTCTCTCTCTCTCTCTCTCTCTCTCTCTCTCTCTCTCTCTCAGAAATTCTATACTTCGCTCACTCCTACTTGTCAAATATTTTCGTCTTTTTGCAGTCACCTTCCCGGAGCTCAGTATTAAGACGGTACCATAGCCCTGCAGCCTCTCCGTAGCACTTCTTCGTGACTAGCACCGTATTCCAATTTGAGGCCTCAGCATATAGGATGGAGAGATGGCAGCTTTATGCCTGGCTAAATAGGATAATGATGATGATAATAATAATAATAATAATAATAATAATAATAATAAATCTTTCAGCTCTACTTCCATCCTCTTCATTTCTTGGTAGTAGTAGTAGTAGTAGAAGTAGTTGCAGTAGTAATAGTAGCAGCAGTAGTAGTAGTAGTAGTAGTAGTAGTAGTAGTAGAACAAGAAGAAGTAGTAGTAGAATTTGTAGTAGTAGTAGTCGTATAGTAGTAGTAGTAGTAGAACAAGAAGAAGAAGAGGAAGTAGTAGAGGTAGTAGTAGTAGAAGTAGTAGTAGTAGTAGTAGTAGTTGTAGTTGTTGTATTCTACCTTTATATTCTTTGTTTACCTGTGTTGTTGGATTTGTTATTGTTTATGCGTCCCCCTCCCCCCCAGCGGTACCTCCTGACTCCTTTATTTGGACCTGCCCTTTGCCCTCACCCCTCCCCTCCCCTCCCCTCCCCTCCCTTACCCCTCCCTCACCCTTCTTCCATCACCCCTTCCTCCCCTCCCTCACCTCTCCTCTCGTTCGCCCCTGCCCTCCCCTCCCCTCCCTCACCCCTCCCTTCCCCACCCTCACCCCCTCCCCTACCCTGCCACCCCCTCCCTCACCCTTGCCCTTTCCTGTTGCCCTTTGCTCCCTGTTTACTAAGGTTAATCCCTGAGTCACCCCGGAGAGAGAAAGAGAGAGAGACAGTGAGAGAGAGAGAGAGAGAGAGAGAGAGAGTTGATAGATAGACTGATAGGTCGATAGATAGGAGCTGGGAGCAGGTTGGTGAAAGGGATGACCATAAGTAGACTGATAGATAGACAAGTAGATAGATAAATCCCCAGTACTGATAGCTAGGTAGATAGATAGATTGATGGGCTATAGATAGATAGGCAATATAGGGATTGTTATTGATCGATAGGTAGGTAGGTAGGTAAGTCGGTAGGTAGGTAGGTAAGTAGGTAGATAGATAGATAAATAGATAGATAGGGTTTAGACTGAAGCTTGTGAAGAAATCCGTATAGATAGATAGATAGATAGATACAGGCTGATAAGAAAACAACCAACCAGATAGATATAGTAGTAGATTAAATAGATACGAAGATAGATATAAGGGTAGATAAGGAAGCTGATTATCTCGTCTCGCCATGTCTCTCTCTCTCTCTCTCTCTCTCTCTCAGTATATATTTCTACTTACCTACCGAACATGGGTGAATGAATGAGAGAGAGAGAGAGAGAGAGAGAGAGAGAGAGAGAGAGAGGCTAAAGTAAAGGCTATGCCGGTAGTTACAGGATTCGGACACAGCGAAAGTTTAAGTCGGAATGGTGTTAAATGTGAACCGAATCTGATTTTCTCCCAGTATTTTCCCTTCCCCTACGACACCCCTAACCTTCTTTGACCTCCCATTTGGCATAGTTCAGGGGTCATTTACGCTCCAGTGGGTCGGATTTGTTGATGTTTTGGTCCATAAATTAGAGAGATAAGGAGGCCCAGTTCACCCATATTTGTTACATCAAGGCGGGAAACGTAGACGACAGCATGGCCGCGTTCGTTTCCCTCCCCCTACCGCCACCGGAGACACGTAATTCAAACCTGCTTCCCTCCCTCCCTCACTAACCCTCTAAGTATTTCCCTGTGCTGAGATGCTTATTATTACCTTATTTTCATCCCTATACCTCTCCAGCCTCCATATTTCCCGGGACTTGGATGGTATATGAGATGGTTTTACAGGGATACGGAGAGAGTCTAACCTTCTGGGCATCGCGCCAAGACGCGGCCGGTGACGAAACTCACTCTTATTTTTCCTCTGCCCTAGCATCATTTTACGTCTGGCACGGGTCGCCATCTCTCCCTCTATTCCTTAAACTCCTAATTTTTAAACCCGACGCCCCCCACGAGCGACGGGGAAAGAGGGTACATAGGAAACGCGATAAACTAAGAATGTATGCTCATCCCCCCTCCTCTCTCTCTCTCTCTCTCTCATCGTTAGCCTAATTTCCCGCGGGATTGCCGGAAAAAGGAAGACGCCAGTGAAAAAACAAAACAAAACCGTTTTTCTTCTCCCTTCCCTCTTCTCTGCCTCCCTCTCCTCATCCCTCCCTCCCTCCCTCTTGCTCCTCTCACATCTCAAGGTTTTTACCGACGCTTCTGCCACGATGAACGATAAGCTGAAGGTGACATGAGCGGTGCGGGGGAAACAGGAAGATAATTGAAAAGAGAGGGACGCTTGATTTAAAAACGGAGGGAGGGAAACGGTCACTCGCAACACATACGCACACATCTCACGTTTTCCCGTTTTTGTTGCGTAAGGATTTTTTGGGAGAAAGCCGGACCACGTAAAAAACTAGAAGAATCCGGTATTGTTCTTATAAAAGGGTTTGGGTCGCGCTGTTGGGAAATAGAAGTACATTATTTCAAACGGTAACGGTGCTGGGTCTTGAGCGAGCAACCCAAGATGGCGTCACCGTGTTTGCATATCATTATCAAGCCACACAAAGCAAACTTGAGTCGGCCAGTCCAGCCCGAAAGAAACTTGAGCTTCGTCTGATAGAGAAGATAACAAACACGCTCTTTAAAGTGATCGATGGCGACATTTTCATCGCCGCAGTCAATTAAATAGCCGTTAAACGCGAAGAGGCGGTACGGCGGCCATATTGAACCACCCACAGAACGTTTGATTTCGTAACATCTTATCTTCAGCTATTTATTTTGCCCACTACACCTTTGTATCCTCTGGTACGTAGAGGGGGAAGGAGAGGGGGAGACCGAGGATGAGAGGGAAGGATGGGATAGAGATTGAGTGTTATGAGAGTGGGAAGGGTGAGTTGGAAATAGGACACCCTGATGACGGAGGAGAGGTTGACATGGAGGCTTTTTGTTTGTGGCGACCCCTTCAAAATTTAAGGTGTCTGGCAATAGATATAGATAGGTGGGTAGATAGATTGATATTACGGATGCAGATCATTGATATTATATAGATATTAGTTACCTCTACTGTCTAACTCCATCCATCCATCTGTCAGTCTATTTATCTATCTATCTATCTATCTATCTTTCTATTTCTCTGTCCCATAAGGGGTGACCACAATCAAATCACCTCCAAGTCACGCTGCCCTCCCTCCAACTCCCTCCCCTCTCTCATGTATCAGTAACAAGAGAGAGAGAGAGAGAGAGAGAGAGAGAGAGAGAGAGAGAGAGAGAGAGAGAGAGAGAGAGAGCGAGAAAAGGATTGCATAGAGACAAAAACCCTACAAACAAGAGGGAAATTACTGTGTACATAAACAGTAGTGCTACGGTGCCACGTCTCGGTGATGGATGGGGGAGGGAGGGGAGGGGAGGTGGAGGGAGGAGGATGGAGGGGAGGGAGCGAAGGGAGGGGAGGTGGAGGGGGGGAATTAGAGGGAAAGGGGGATGACGGAGGTGGGCATGAAGGGAAAAAGAGGAGGGAGGCATAGTTAGAGGAGGGGGAGGGGAGGGGGAGGGAGCAGGATGGAGGGGAGGTGGAGGGGGAAAGTTGGAGAGGGGAGAGAAAGGGAAAGGGCGATGGAGGAGGGGGTGAAGGGAGGGAGAGGAGTGGAGGGGGGCATAGTTAGAGGAGGGGAGAGGGAAGGAAAAATAGGGAAAGGGGGATGATGGAGGGGAGGGTAAGAAGGGGAGGGGTAGGAGGGAGAGGGGAGAGGGAAGGGGGAGGGGAGATATTTGACACAGCCCTCCGTTATCACCTGTCCTCGTTTAATAAAGATTTCCACATTGTAATTCCCAGGATAAACAGCCCTCATTACAGATAACTGATGATGATGATAATGATGATGATAATAATGATGATGATGATGATAATGATGACGACGAAGATGATGATGATGATGGTGATGATAATTATGATGATGATAATGGTGACGATGATGATAATGATGACGATAACGATAATGATGACGACGATGATGATAATGATAATGATGATAATAATGGTGACGATGATTCTGGTGATGATGATGATAACGATAATGATGAAAATGATAATGATGATGATGATGATGATAATTTTCATCATCGTCCATCATTTGCTCTCCCAGGATGATCTATGACGCTTGGCAGTAAAATATTAGCATTCGTATTTACACCCGCGCCCCCGAAGTGATAGCGGGTGTTATGATCGACGTGTGTGTGTGAGAGAGAGAGAGAGAGAGGAGAGAGAGAGAGAGAGAGAGAGAGAGAGAGAGAGAGAGAGAGAGAGAATGAATATAATTAAACTTTTTTCCCCCCGGTTTGGACCAGCCTTGAGGGAATGGTTGAGGATCAGACAAGGGTTTGACCTATGGGTTTTCTAAAATACGGCAAAGGTCAAAGTCACATGGCAATTTCAAAGGTCAAGGTCACAGGAAAAGGTCAGAGGTCAGTCACAGGAAAAGGTCAGAGGTCAAGGTCACAGGAAAAGGTCAGAGGTCAAAGTTACAGGAAAAGGTCAGAGGTCAAAGTCACAGGAAAAAGTCAGAGGTCAAAGTCACAGGAAAAGGTCAGAGGTCGTCAAAGGAAAAGGTGAGCTTAAACAGTTTCGATCCGACTTGAACCCAAGTTAGTGGAAGTGTTGAGGGTCAGGCAATAATTAATTAACTCCAATTTGAGAGTACTGGGTCAGAGGTCAAGGTCACAGGGTAAACAGATGGTCCAATTATTATTATTATTATTATTATTATTATTATTATTATTATTATTTGACTCGTGGTCCTGACACCTACAGTATGCTCTTATGACCCTACCTGACCTGCCCTACCGAACCTAACCTACCCTAATGACTCCTGATATGCTCTGCCCAACTGCCCTATCCAACCTACCCAACCCTAGCCCCTAGCCCTAACCTGCCCTATCCAACCCAACCTACTCAACCCTAGTGACAGCTATCCTGCTCTACCCAAGCTAACCTACTCAACCCTAGTGACTCCTATCCTGCCTTATCCAACTACCCTATCCAACCTAACCTACCCAACCCTGATGACTCCTATCCTGCCCTATCTAACTGCCCAATCCAACCTACCCTATCCAACCTCAACCTAACTACCCCTAACCTATTGTGTCTAACTTCACCTAACAAAGCCAAGTGTAAGTGACCTAAATTACTTAACCTGTTACAACCTAGCATCCCAGCCTGACCTAATCTAACCTAGTGTGACCTCCCTGTCCTAGATCCTCCTGAGAGAGAGAGAGAGAGAGAGAGAGAGAGAGAGAGAGAGAGAGAGAGAGAGAGAGAGAGAGAGAGAGAGAGAGAGTCCTTAGGCAGAGCTGGTCTAGGCGGAAATTCTTAACTAAAATCCACGTAAGAATATATTGAGCTTCATCTGATCTGTTGTTAAGGTCACAGCAATGGTTTTCCTGAACTCTGTTTACTCTGACATGGCTTAAAATTGTACTCTTTATATCCTTAGAACTGGGGATAGAACAATAACAAGAACAGCATAGGTGTAATTAGGAGCATAGGTGTAATTAAGAAATGTAATTAGGAGCATAGGTGTAATTAGGATGGGTGTCATTAGCATAGGTGTCATTAGGAGCATTGGTGTAATTAGGAGCATAGGTGAAATTAGCATAGGTTTTATTAGGACTACAGGTGTAATTAGCATAGGTGTAATTAGGAACAGGTGTGTAATTAGGAGCATAGGTGTAATTAGGAGCATAGGTTTTCAGTTTTATTCTCTCTCTCTCTCTCTCTCTCTCTCTCTCTCTCTCTCTCTCTAAGTATGCATATATGTGTGTGTGTGTGTGTGTGTGTGTGTGTGTGTGTGTGTGTGTGTGTGTGTGTGTGTGTTTGTCTAGATTACAAAGGAAACTGTAGTTCTGAAAGCGTTTATGTAGCCTTTGTATTATCCTCGTTTGTTTGTGTATCGTATTCTTGTAGGCTTTGTATTTTTCGTAATGCCTTTCCCTTTGTGATTTATTTTGCGCCTTACTTGAATATGCTTTTGTGTGATGGAGGAGGACAGGGTGACATGGAGGCGATTTGTTTGTGGCCACCCCTTACAGGATTTAGGCGGAACTTAAATAGATAGATAGATGGATAGATAGATTGACAGACATATAAGTAGATAGACGGAGATAAACAGATTGACAGACGGATAGATAAAACTACTGACAAATAGATAGATAGATAGTTACTGATGCAAATTCTGTTTATGTGATGCAGATTATGTTGGTATGTGGCTGCCCTTGGTTGTGTGTTTGTGTGGATGTGCTTGTAATGATGTTTGTTTATCCTATGTGTGTTTGTTGTGGTGATGTTGTGTGTTCAAGATTGCAGCGATGTTGTTGTTCAGGATTCTAGCGATGTTTTTGTAGCGACGGTATGATGTAGTGTGTTTTTGTGTTTGTTAGATGCGTTTTTTGATGTTGGTAATGATGTTGATGTTTTTGTCGGTGTTGGTGATGATGTTGGTGATGTTTTTTGTTAATGTTGGTAATGATACTGATGTTTTTGTTAATGATACTGATGTTTTTGTTGATGTTGGTGATGTCGATGTTGGTGATGTTCTTGATGGTGATGTTTTTGTTAATGTTGGTGATGTTTTTGTTAATGTTGGTGATGTTTTTGTTAATGTTGGTGATGTTTTTGTTGATGTTGGTGATGTTTTTGTTGATGTTGGTGATGTTTTTGTTAATGTTGGTGATGTTTTTGTTGATGTTGGTGATGTTTTTGTTAATGTTGGTGATGTTTTTGTTGATGTTGGTGATGTTGTTAGTGATGTTTTTGTTGATGTTGGTGATGTTTTTGTTAATGTTGGTGATGTTTTTGTTGATGTTGGTGATGTTGTTAGTGATGTTTTTGTTGATGTTGGTGATGTTTTTGTTAATGTTGGTGATGTTTTTGTTAATGTTGGTGATGTTTTTGTTAATGTTGGTGATGTTTTTGTTAATGGTGATGTTTTTGTTAATGGTGATGTTTTTGTTAATGTTGGTGATGTTTTTGTTAATGTTGGTGATGTTTTTGTTAATGTTGGTGATGTTTTTGTTAATGGTGATGTTAGTGATGTTTTTGTTAATGTTAGTGATGTTTTTGTTAATGTTGGTGATGTTGTTAGTGATGTTTTTGTTAATGTTGGTGATGATGATGGTGATGTGTTTGTTGATGTTGGTTATATTTTTGTTAATGTTGGTGGTGATGTTGGTGATGTTTTTGTTAATTTTAGTGATGATGTTTTTGTTAATGTTGGTGATGTTTTTGAAGTTGGTGATGGTAGTGATGTTTTTGGTGATGATGATGTTTCTGTGGATGGTGATGTTTCTTATAATGTTGGTGATGTGTTTGTTAGCGTGTTGACAAATAGGGGGTGACGATGTTTGTGTGTTTGTTTTTGCGACGCCGTGTTTTTGTCAATGGCGTACCTGTCGCCACCACCACTCACCCTAGGCGCCACACAGTCCACACACACACACACACACACACACACACACACACACACACACACACACACACACACACACACACACACACACACACACACACACACACATTCTTACTGGCATACACATACCTCTATATTAAATTTGTTCTCTCTCTCTCTCTCTCTCTCTCTCACACACACACACACACACACACACACACACACACACACACACACACACACACACACACACACACACACACACACACACACACACACATTCCTAGATATATTTGCCTAAATTGTCTGGCATCGTAGGCATTTTCACCCAGTAATTCTCTCTCTCTCTCTCTCTCTCTCTCTCTCTCTGAAGCCCAGCATTCCCAAGTTCCACACACCTTCACATGTCACCACTTCGATGCTAGTGCCCACCGTCTATATTGAATACATACCAGGGGTCCCTTATTGCCTCCTGGTGTGGTGGTATAAGGAATTTCAGATAATTGTTCCCTTCCTCAGCTTGATCGAACCCGCGTCCCTCTAGACAGCCTACCACTCCTCTTACCACTTCACCTCCTCCTCCCCTGACCTTCACCTCCTCCCCCACGCCATACCTACACCTCAATCTCCCCTACTGTACCCTACCCCATACACAACTACGCCTTAGTCTCTCTCTCTCTCTCTCCTGTGTCTATCTACCTGCCTGCCTTCCTATCTACCACTCATTTATCGATCTGCCTGCCTGCCTGCCTGCCTATCTACCAGTCCCCTACCTGCCTGCATGCCTACCTGTCTCGTCCTCCTGTCCCTGCCTAGGCGCCGGTCTACCTGTCTGGTTCATGTGCGTCGGCGTGTGGACTCAGTGACTGCAGTGTGTATGTGTGTCTGTATGTATATGTGTATGTATGTGTATTAAGTGTGTATCTGTGTGCTTGTATGTGTTTATATGTGTATGTATATCTGTTCATGTTTGTGTATGTATGTCTGTGTCTGTGTATGTATATATGTATGCGTTTATTATGTATGTATGTATCTGTGTCAGTGTCAATCTCTTTGCTTGTGTATGTGTATGTGTATCTGGTACGTACCTGTATGTGTGTATGTGTACGTATGTCTGTGTGTATGTGGGATGTCAATGTATGGATGTAGGTATATATCTGTGTATGTATGTAGGTATGCATCTGTGTAATTATGTATGTATGTACGTATGTGTATGTATGTCTGTATGTATGTATGTACGTATGGCTCTGTATGTCTGCATGTACGTGTGTGTGGCGCCAGGTCAGTCCATCACGGCAATTACTACCCAGGCCAGCACCTGCCGTGGCGCCACCTGCCCACCACACACAGCCTTACCTGCCGCTCCTGACACCCACCTGGCGCTGTTTATATTAGAGGGATTTACCTGCAGAGAAGTGTGAAGTTAGGCAGACTGTGAGAGTTTGTAGTGATGATGGTGGCAGTATAGTAGCAGTAGTAGTAGTTGGTAGTAGTGTGGGAGTTGTAGTAATAGTATTAGTAGTAGTCAGCCAGCAGCAATAACTTTAATAACTACATTAATAACAAGAACAACAATAAGAACAGCAGCAATAATAATAATAATAATAATAATATCATCATCATCATCATCATCATCATCATCATCATCACCTTATCCCCACCACATCAGTATTCATACATAATACACTGCCAGATAACAGAACCAGTAGCCAGCCCTGAAGCCCTTGACACTGTAAGAGAGGGCCATGTAAGCTTTGTCAGGGGAGGTGAAATGGGGGATTGTATTGTATTCTGTAACTCACTTTTTTTTCTTTAGAACACAGACACTGGCAGAGGGAAGGTGTTGTTGTTGTTGTTGTTGTTGTGTTTCTTCTTTCTACTTTTTCTTTTTTCCTTCTTCTTCTTCTTCTTCTCCTCCTCCTCCTCCTCCTCCTCCTCCTCCTCCTCCTCCTCCTCTCCAGACGATTTTGTTCCAATCTAGGAAGACATCGATCTGGTGGGGTTAGACACAGCCTTAACCCCTTCACTACGAGGCCTCCCTTTAATTACCTCCGCCACCGAGGTTGGAGGAGGTTATGTAGTCACCTGTGTTTGTCTGTCTGTCTGTCCACACGATATCACCAAAAGTTCTCTATGAATTTCAATGACATTTTGTGAAAGGGTGGGCCGTGGGCCAAGGAAGAACTGATTAAATTTGGGGTCGGCTTCGGATCCCGATTCTTTTTAATGGCAGTGGCAGTGGCGGAGGTGTGCTGTCTGTGAGTGCTGTGTAGACATGACACGTCCACGGCTGCCTGCGATCTTCATTACCTACACCAACGGAATTGGTGAAGGTTATGCATTCACCCCTGTTTGTTTGTTTGCTTGTTTGTCCAGGAGATGCCTCAGAACGTTATTGATGGATTTCAGTGAAATTTGGTGTATATTGGACCTCGGGCCAAGGAAGACTTGTGTATACTTTAGTGGTGATCTGAGTTCCAGTCCCGGTTCAGGACATTTTTTTGTTTGTTTGTCCACAAAATACTTCAAAAACTTTTTGATGGATTTTATTCAACTTTTTTGGATATATAAATCATGGGTCAGAGAAGACTTGATGCAGCTTTGGAGGTGATCTGAGTTGTCTGGTGTAGGCGTGGGCGGAGGTATGCGCCCTCTGAGTGCTGTCTGGTTATGGAAGTGTGTTCAGAATGTAAAAGAAAAGAATGCAGGAATATGTAAGCGTAGCGAAGGGGTGAATAGCAGGTGTGTGGAGTGGTGGGCGATGCTGTGACCGTATATTGTACACACACAGGCTTACATACGTACATACATACATACATACATACATACACACACACACATACATACATACATAAATAGACACATACATACATACACACATACACACGCACGCAGAGAGAGAGAGAGAGGGACACACACACACACACACACACACACACACACACACACACACACACACACACACACACACACACACACACACACACACAGCTTATCATCCTACCCTCGCCTCGTCCAAGTGAAAGGCAGTTGCAGGGTCTTGCATCGGGTCGTTTTGTTGTTGTTGTTGTTTTCGTGGTTTGCGTGATGGATGTTGCAACACTCAATTTAACCTTTGCAAATTTCGTCATTGCCTCTTTTTCAATATATTTTTCAGATTTCGCTTTAACATTATTATTATTATTATTATTATTATTATTATTTTTATTATTATTATTTTGCCTGTTCAAACTTCGTCCTATCCTTTTTTCAATATATATTTTTTTATTTCGCTTTAACATTTATTATTATTATTATTATTATTATTATTATTATTATTAGTAGTAGTAGTAGTAGTAGTAGTAGTACCGGTAGTAGTAGTAGTAACATTTTTTTTTTTTTTTTGCCCTTTCAGATTTCGTCATATCATTATTTCAATATATTTTTCAGAGTTCACTTAAAGATTTTTGAGTATTTTATTATTATTATTATTATTATTATTATTATTACCACTACTACTACTACTACTACTACTACTACTACTGCTACTACTACTACTACCACCACCACCACCACCACCACCACCACCACTACCACCACCACCAACACCACCACTACTACTACTACTACTTTATTTTTTGACCTTTGGAATTTTCGTCATACTTATACCCTTTCAATATATTTTTCACGTTTCACATTGTTTTTAGTATATTATTTTTTTTTTGCCTTTTTTTTTATTTCGTCATACTCATTTTCTGTTTTCCCTTTCATATTTTTAAGTATGGCCTCTACGTATACCCCTTTCACCTTAACTTGGCCCAGATTTTCGTCCTGTGGCAGCTTATTTCACGTAGCTCAGTGCCAGACGTGGGCAGTACTACGGCTCTGCATCCGTTTAGTAGCACTTCTTCGTGACTAGCATCGTATTCTAGTGCTAATCTACTGGTATATCTCAGCATTCAAGATGGAGGGATGACAATTTTAGGCCAAGGTAGGGTGAAAAGGGTGCAGGAGTAAACACTGAAAGAGGGTGCTAGTCACGAAGAAGTGCCGTGGAAAGGAATGTAGAGCCGTAGCATCGTCTTTTATCGCCACTGAGCTACGTGAAATAAGCAGCGAAAGGACAATGATCTGGGCCAAGTTAAGGTGAAAGGAGTATATTTAGAGAGCAGACGTGAGGATATTAATGCTTAAAAAAAAATTATCTGGGGTAAGTTAAGGTGAAGAGACTGAATCGCAAAAGAGAATGTGTTGCGTAATTTGCCAACCTTGTGTCCTCTGTTTAGTGGCACTGTTTGAGGGAAGGCACTGTTTGTTTTCCTTTCCCTTCCTGTGTTTTTGTGGTCAGAGGGAGAGAGAGAGAGAGAAATGGTGGTGTGGAAAGAAGGGTCGTTGTTGAGGAGAGAGAGAGAGAGAGAGAGAGAGAGAGAGAGAGAGAGAGAGAGAGAGAGAGAGATGAAGGGCACAGGTATATTGCATCCGAAAATCCTGAATCGAACATAACTCAGCCACATTGAACGTGTCATAGAGAAGACTGACGCCTGTGTGCTGGAAAATCAAACCTACATATCTCACAGACGGCACACCTCTTTAACTTATCCCCCAGCAGCTAAACACGCCACAGAAAGGTGCAACTGGAGGGCTTGAGAGTTTGGAAGCTGTTTTTAAGTTTGGGTGTTTTTCTCGTTAGTATTATTTAGAATTCCACATTGCTACCATTGGCTTACCGTTTGAGCTGCAGCCTTCGTTCTCTGCCACGTCATCTGTAGTACTTTTTGAGCCCACAGCATTCATTCTTTGCCATATGTAATTTTTAGTACTGGCTGGCCGCTTCGTCTGACCAGTTATCATCCTCATCCCACTACCGGAACGTGTGCTGAGTTTGTTCCTTTCCCGTTGCCGTCTTTGTCCGTGGGATCCGTAGTCTGATTGGCGAATATCTTGCTTTTATTTTTTCTTTTAACACACACACACACACACACACACACACACACACACACACACACACACACACACACACACACACACACACACAGTAGACCAGAGGATTGCTTAGTTTGTGTGTGGGATTCGAAACGAGGCGCGTGTTTGTAATTCTCGGGATAATATTGTGTTTTTATGTAGAAAGGCAGCCACTTGGGTCTGGGTATTGTGTGTGATTTATGGTGATTGCTTGTGTGTGTGTGTGTGTGTGTGTGTGTGTGTGTGTGTTAGGCGATGTGTATGTTTATGTATTATCTGTGTTTGTGTGTTTTTTTAAATTCGGTGCATATATGTGTGTGAGTCTTAATTCGTTGTTTACGTGTATTATCTTAGTGTATATGTTTGTGTTTGTTTGCGTGTGTGTGTGTGTGTGTGTGTGTGTGTGTGTGTGTGTGTGTGTGTGTGTGTGTACGTGTCGGCGGCATTCCTCACCCAAATCAAGACGTTTTTTGTGTCTTGTAAAACATCTTTGCCTGAAGGAGGATGTCTTGGGTCTGGCGTTGGTCCCGGGGCTAAGACGGGCCCCATAACCTCGACCTTGGCGGGAGTCTGCTGGCCAGTCCCTAACACCTCCTCTTTAGCGATTTATTTTTGAATTTGGGTGGGTAGTATCCTTTTGCACGTTACCTATGCAGAGAATGGTGATATTGGAATGATTTATGTAACACGGAGGACAGTAAAGTGTAATTAGGAAAATGAGAATAAGTCGCTTAAGTAAAGGTGTTAGGGAGCGTATAACCGAGGAGGATAAGGGCAAAGGAGGCTTTCTTGGCGTTAATAATTTCGTGGTATTGTTTTTTTTTTCTTTCATCTACTGTCATTTTGTTAATTTACCCTTTTTCGCTAGTGTGGCCTAAAGTTGCCATATCCATCTAGAATGAAGAGTTATAACTAGAGATTAACATAAGTGTACGATACTAGTCACGAAGAAGTGCTGTGGGAAGGATGCAGGACCACGGTATGGAGTCACTGGGATGCGTGAACTAAGCTGCCAAAGGATAATCTGGGCCAAGTCAAAGTGAAAGGAGTGTACAAGACATGTAGATTGATTTATGATTTGGATTGTGCTCTCATCTGACGGAACTGTGCCACTTCCCTGACAACCGCCAGATTAAATTAATTCAGAAATTATTTTTTTTATCTCTTACATGGTGCTGTTCAGTTTACGATGAACTGGGGACGGCACTCACATTAAATTAATTTACGATGAAGTCCATGTTGTATATATATATATCTTAGGTAAGGACAAGGAAAGAGTAAAGAATCTCATATCTTGTTCTTCCTCCAAAAAGTAGGTAAGTAAATATGTGTGTGTATAGCCAGACGCCATAATCCCATAAGGGGTGGCCGTTTGACTTTTGAGTTATAGTTATTTTATTGTTTTGAGTTATAGTTGTTTTACAGGGAGGGGCACTAACCCTCCGCCAACTCACTTGTTGACACGTAGGGAACACATATGGGTTGGTTATATGGTTACCATCCAACATTGTAAATGGTTTCCTGTAGGCCAGGAAACCATTAGGTTTGTCACTCAGTGTAAAGCCACTTGAAAAGAAATGAAGAGTAATAAAAAGCAACAGGAAGATGGGAGATATAGGAAGGTTGGAGAGCAGACACTGAAAAAGAATGATAAAAAACAAAGGAAAAAGTAGGCAAAACTACATCAAGTGAGTGGATATTGGTGAGAAATAGGAAGAGAGGAGAGCAGACACAGAAAAAGAGTAATAAAAGGTGAAGGAAGTAGGGACCACTACATCAAGTGAGTGGATGATGGTCGCCACCACCTTAGGTACGCGTGGCAATTTACTGTAGTGTCGTCCTGGAAGTAGTTGGTCGTGCCGTGGCTTTATATGCTTTTCTGAGCACTTCTTCGTGACTAGCACCATATTCTTGTGTTAATCTTGTGGCAGCTCAGTAGTAGACTAAAATAATGCTGCCACTCTGCTTCCCTTTCATGACACTTCTTCGTGATTAGCATAAAATTCTGTCAAGATGGAGAGATGGGAATTGTAGGCCAGTTGAAGCGAAGAGAGCATTGTTATGACGGGAAGTTTGTGTGTGTGTGTGTGTGTGTGTGTGTGTGTGTGTTGTACCCCACCCCACCTCTCCACACTTTTCTACACTGTATGTGTGTGTGTGTGTGTGTGTGTGTGTGTGTGTGTGTGTGTGTGTGTGTTCGCTGTTTTTTCCCTAATTTGCGGCTGTACAAGATGCAGTCATGATAAAAGCGTAGTTGAGTTTGTTTAAGCAAGAAGTTTGTTTGGATTCCTCGTGTTTTTAGCAGAATTATTATAAGGAGGACATCAGGAGAGGACCCCAGCGAGTTGAGATGGGCTATAACTAGTCCTCGGTGGGAGTAGAAAGTAAACAAACAGATATCCCGTCTCTAGGAACGGTCTAAGAGTGCTCCGTGCTCCTTTCTCTCAGTTCTTGGGGAGCAGAGGATAAAGGAACGAATATACAGTCTCCTAGAGGTGTTCCGTGTTACTTTTGTTTATTTCGTGGAGAGTAGAAAGTAAAGAAACCAATATCCCGTCTCTAGGAACGGTCTAAGAATGTTCCGTCCTCCTTTCTTTCGTTTCTTGGTGAGCAGAGGATAAAGGAACGAATATACAGCCTCCTAAGAGCATTCTGGAGGCGTTCCGTGTTCCTTCGTTCCTTTCTTTGGAGAGTAGATGGTAAACAAAACAGAAGTACAATGTGTAGCGGTGTTCCTTGTTCCGCGTTTCATTTGTAGGGGAGTGGAAGGTAAACAAAGCCATAAATAATCTCTGCAGACCAATACACAATCCCTGGCTGTGTGTGTATGTGTGTATGTATGTGTGTGTGTATGTATTTATGTGTGTGTGTGTGTGTGTGTGTGTGTTTGTGTGTGTGTGTGTGTGTATGTGTGTGTGTGTGTGTGTGTGTGTGTGTATGTGTGTGTGTGTGTGTGTGTGTGTGTGTATGTATGTGTGTGTGTGTGTGTGTGTATGTGTGTGTGTGTGTGTGTGTTTGTGTTGCTTTTTCCATTTCTGTATCTTTAAGCGACCGTCCCCCACCTTGAGACGGCTCCATGAGACAGCCTTGAGTCATTAACCGGCGATACTGAAGGGGTTTGTGTGGTGGTGGTGGTGGTGGTAGAGGTTGTGGTGGTGGTGGTGGTGATGGTTGTAGTTGTTATTAATATTGGTGGAGGTGGTGATGAAAATTGTTGTTGTTGCGGTGGTGATGAATGTAGTTGTTATTGTTGTTGTTTTGTGGTGGTAGTGGTGGTGAAAATTGTCGTAGTTGTAATGGTGGTGAATGTGGTTGTTGCTGTTGGTGGTGGTGATGTTGTTGTTGTTGTTGTTTTGGTTTGTGGTGGTGGTGATGTTGATGATGATGTTGGAAATGACGGTAGACCATGACATGTACTCAGTTACGAGGGGGGGGGTAAAGAAATGGGCGTGGTGAGCAAAGGAATGGGCGGGATGGACTGGAGTGTTGGTGGGCGGTGGGGCTGGGACAGGAAAGTATACCCTCTGAAAGTAGGCATTGTAGGGTAAAGATGTTCTCCTAGAATTAAAGTGTCGGGGGGGGGGGATAAAAAAAGTGGGCGTAGGGGACAAAGGAGTGGGTGGGATGGGCTGAAATTTTGGTGGTGGGTGGGGAGGGGCCATGGGAGTATACCCTGTGAAATTGGATGCTGTAAGATTAATGGTTTGAGTGCAGTGAAGGTTCATTTAAGATTTTTCTCCAGTGATAGGAAGATAAGCACGCGTTGCCCTCATTTACCCATCATATTGCGACGCAGGTGAGAGAGAGACTAGCGGAGAAATAAAGCAGTAAAGACAAGAATACAATGTGAAGACCTTTTTAGTTAGTAAAGAAAGGTAGGAGACGTAGTAAAGACACACCTTACTTCTAACCCTTCCCAAGTTCAGTAAAATCTTAATAGAATCACAATAGCCTTGGACACAGAAATAAGGCAGTAAATACGACAATAATACGGCTTAGGCATTGGTTTGTATCAGTAAAGGTAGTGGCAGGAGCAGCGTATTTTATTTTGGTGCATTGAGGTGGTTTGGTCATGTGGAGAGGATGGAGTGAGAGACTGACGAGGAGAGTGTATGTGAGTGAGGTAGAGTGGGGAGGGGGAGCGGGAGGTCGAGGATGAGATGGAGGGATGGAGTGGAGAGGTATATGAGTGAGGGGAGTGTGAGCTGGGAGCAGGGCAGTGAAATGGCGGGGGACAGGGCGACATGGAGGCGATTTGTTTGTGGCCACCCCTTACGGGATTAAGGCGTCTGGAAGTAGATAGGTAGATAGCATTGGCATTTCTTTGAACGAAAAAAAAATAATAATGTAATTGGAGGCGACAGTACTCTTTATTTGGTGAGTTAAAATAAAGTAGTGAGAACGATTTTTTTTTCAATAAAGAAGGAACCAAAGGCCAGGAGCCCCCAAATTGTTCCCTCCAAGAAAAAAAAAAAACAAGATAAGAGAGCCAAATTATCTTAAAATCTTATCTATAATCAAGTAGAATGGGATAGAACCATCTTGAATAATCGTTTGCGACTGTATTAGTAATTTTGGTTAGGTTAGGGTAGGGTAGGGTAGAGTAAGGTAAGGTAGGATGGTATTGGATAGGGTAGGGTAGGGTAGGATGGTATTGGATAGGGTAGGGTAGGGTAGGATGGTATTGGATAGGGTAGGGTAGGGTAGGGTAGGATGGTATAGGATAGGGTAGGGTAGGTTAGGTTAGGTTAGGGTAGGATAGGTTAGGATTGGGTAGGGTGGGGTGGGGTAGGGTAGGGTAGGGTTGGGTAGGGTAGGTTAGGATAGGGTAGGGTAGGGTAAGGTAAGGTAGGATGGTATTGGATAGGGTAGGGTAGGGTGGGATGGTATAGGATTGGATAGGTCAGGATTTGGTAGGGTAGGGTAGGATAGGGTAGGGTAGAATAGGGTAAGGTAGGGTAGGATAGGGAAGGGTAGGGTAAGGTAGGGTAGGATTGGATTGGATTGGATAGGTTAGGTTAGGTTGGGTTAGTAATGATATGTTGGCGCCAAATGAAGTGGTATACTGGCGCCAAATGAAGTGGTATACTGGCGCCAAATGAAGTGGTATACTAGCGCCAAATTGAAGTGGTATCCTGGCGCCAAAAGTGGTATCCTGGCGCCAAAAGTGGTATACTGGCGCCAAAATGAAGTATACTGGCGCCAAAAGTGGTATACTGGCGCCAAAATGAAGTATACTGGCGCCAAAAGTGGTATACTGGCGCCAAAATGAAGTATGCTGGCGCCAAAAGTGGTATACTGGCGCCAAATAAAATACAGGCGACAGGCAATGTGGCAGTAAAGACATACACCCCCCTTGAAGCCCCCCTAAACACGCGTAAATAAAGCAGTAAAGACGACAGTAATACTGGTTGAAGACATTATTTTATTAGTAAAGGAGATACATTATTAGTAAAGATACATTAGTAAAGGAGAGAGATTATTAGTAGAGACGTTATTAGTAGAGACAGTGTTATTAAAGGGGAGACATTGTTAGTAAAGGAGAGACGTTATTATTAAAGGACTCATTATTTTCTTTTTATTAGTAAAGGAGAGACGTCATTTTTTTTTATTAGTAAAGTTAGTGGCGGGAGATGCAGCAATAAAGGCGGCCCTCTCGCCCCCTACAGCGCCACCCCCAGCAGTTTTATTAAGATGTGAGATTACCAGGCGACCCCTCCAGATAGCAGGACCCCCCCCCCCTACACCGCAGCCTTGAGAGAGAGACAGAGAGAGGGAGAGAGAGAGAGTATTTCTTTTCTCATTAACTACCTAAGTTGGATCATTTTATTGAGAGAGAGAGAGAGACTGATAATGCTTTCTCAAACCACTTCAGTTCAATCATTTTATTTATTATTTATTCGTAAAAAAAGACGCGTTTATTTTTTCTCTCCACCAGTCAGATTATTTTTACTGTTTATCTATTTATGTCTGTTTATCTATCTATCTATCTATTTATTTTACTTGCAATTTTTTTCATCTATCAAGCGACCGTCCTAACCTTGACAACCAAAAAAAAAAGCCTGATATTTTTTTTCCATTTCTCCTTCTTAGCCCGTCACTTCCATCATTTATTTACTTATTATATATTTATTTATTTTATGTCCAGTGTGTGTGTGTGTGTGTGTGTGTGTATGTGTGTGTGTGTGTGTGTGTGTGTGTGTGTGTGTGTGTGTGTGTGTGTGTGTGTGTGTATTTTGTATGTGTTGTGTTGTTTTGCGTTTGTGTGTGTGTGTGTGTGTGTGTGTGACGCTGTTCACCTTTTGTTAACCCCTTCAGTCCGATGTCCTGCTGCAAGAAAAACAAACAACAAAAACAACATAACAACAACAACAACAACAAGGCATATCACAGCCACCACCACTACCACCACCACCACCACAAACAACAACAAACAAACACACAAACAAACAGGTCTGCATTTTGTCGGTGTAAGGGGGGTCGATTTGTTGACGGGGGGGAGGGGGAGAGGGAGCCCCGGAGACCCACCCCCTGCCGCGGAACAAGACGCGCTGCCACCCACCCTTTGTGTATATACGGATTCAGTGGACGCCTTCACGTGATGGCACTGATAGGACTGGGCGGCTCCACTGCCCGGTTATATATGGATTATTTGCCTATCCACCCCCCCCTCCCCCGAAGAGGATGGTGGACTACTACTACTACTACTACCACCACCACCACTACCACCACCACCACCTCCTCCTCCTCCTCCTCCTCCTCCTCCTCCTCCTCCTCCTCCTCCTCCTACTACTACTACTACTACTACTACTACTACTACTACTACCGCTATTATTATTATTATTATTGTTATTATTATCATCATCATCATCAGCATTATCATATTATTATTATTATTATTATTATTATTATTATTATTATTATTATTATTATCATTATCATATTATTATTATTATTATTATTATTATTATTATTATTTTATCATCATCATCATCATTATCATATTATTATTATTATTATTATTATTATTATAATTATAATATTATTATTATTATTATTATTATTTTATCATCATCATCATCATCATCATTATCATATTATTATTATTATTATTATTAAGGGAATGGCCAGGACAGAGATGGATGGGAATGTATGTGTTCTTGACGTGTTTACATTTGGCGGTATCCCTTTGACTTGGGTGGGTACCTAACGCCTTTATATTAGCGATTTATTTTGCTTATTACACTCCAGTATCCCCTTGCATCCCACCGATAAATATTGTGTTGATATCAGAGAGAGAGAGAGAGAGAGAGAGAGAGAGAGAGAGAGAGAATATTCAGATAGATTAGTTGTTAGAGAGAGAGAGAGAGAGAGAGAGAATTTTCAGGTATAATACGGAAAATTAATCGCTAAGGAAGAGGTCTTAAGAACCGAAGGAAGACAGAGATCGAGAGGGATTGAAAAGACGCGTAATTCCACCAACGTTAAAATAAGATGGAATATATAACATTTTATTTTTTATTTTTTACGGCTTTTTTCACTTTAATTCAGCTGGGATTTTCGTCCTTGTGCACCAGTTTTCTCGTATCCCAAGGGCGGAGGTAATACTATGGTTCTACATCCTTTCCATAGCACTTCTTCGTGACTAGCATCATATTTTTTTACATTCTTCCCATAGCACTTCTTCATGACTAGCATCATATTCCTCCACATCCATTCCAAACTACCATCATAGTCCTCCATACCCTTTCCATAGCACTTCTTCGTGACTAGCATCATATTCCTCTACATCTTCCCATAGCACTGCTTCGTGACTAGCGTCATACTCCTCCACATCCATTCCATAGCACTTCTTCGTGACTTGCATTATACTGCTCTACGTCCATTCCATAGCACTTCTTCGTGACTAGCATCATATTCCTCTACATCTTCCCATAGCACTTCTTCGTGACTAGCGTCATACTCCTCCACATCCATTCCATAGCACTTCTTCGTGACTTGCATTATACTGCTCTACATCCATTCCATAGCACTTCTTCGTGACTAGCATCATGCTCCGCTACATCCTTTCCATAGCACATCTTCGTGACTAGCACCATATTCTTCGACATTCTTCCCATAGCACTTCTTCGTGACTAGCATCATACTCCTTTATATACTTCCATTCCATAGCACTTCCTCGTGACTAGCATCATATTCCTCTACATTCTTTCCATAGCACTTCGCGACTAGCATCATACTCTAAATCCTTCCCATAGCACTTCTTCGTGACTAGCATCATATTCCTCCACTTCCTTCCCATAGCACTGCTTCGTGACTATAGTCGGAATCCCGGCCGTTTGCGGGTGAGGTGTGGCTCGCACCTGTTTACAATGGTGCCACGTTTCCTCAACTTGCGATGTGAAACGGAAGCTATTTATGTACAAGGCATCACAAATTCGATAAATTCAGATGAATAAAACTTACACTTGTGTATTTTGATGGATGAATCAACAGTAATCTTATTATGCATAAAATATTTATACAGTAACACAGAAACATGGCATACATATTGTACAGTGTTGCTAAAAGATATTGTAGTCACTTTTAATGGTTTTTAGCGTAGTTTTAGGGTGGGTAGTAATATCACAGTTATGGATATAAGATAATGAGCCTGAAAAAAGAAGAAATATGCCAATATCCAAAGTAAAAGAAATAATTCATGTAATTCTTGTGAGTGGCAATACACATCCATCTGGCCTAAAATAAATGTCCCAAGAGAGAATGAGGAGATTCAATGTCCCAAGAGAGAGAGAGAGAGAGAGAGAGAGAGAGAGAGAGAGAGAGAGAGAGAGGCATGCATTGAATGCATTGTCGGCATCACTAAATATAACAAAACCAAATTAACAAATGAAAGCACAATTATAAATAACTTATAAAAAGAATCAAAAGTACTCAGGGTGGCTCACATTTCCCACCACGTGGTAGGTGAATCCAGCCCCCCCGGCCCCGTCCCTCCCTTCTTAATCCCTCCTGGGTGTCTCAGGTCAAATCCCCCTTCACACTTCCCCTCCCCCCTGGACCACCACCCCAACAAACCCACATCCACACTCCCACCCACACCTACACCCACACCCCACTACGTCGGGGTGTATGAATCAGTAACGTAACAAACCTCTCAGCAGACAGTAACTTTGACACTCCATCTACTACTAAATATAACAAAACCAAATTAACAAATGAAAGCACAATTATAAATAACTTATAAAAGAATCAAAAGTACTCAGGGTGGCTCACATTTCCCGCCAGGAGAGAGAGAGAGAGAGAGAGAGAGAGAGAGAGAGAGATAACGGTATAGAAAACGTGGCAACACTGTACACAGGTGCGAGCTACACCACAGCCGCAAACGTGCGCGAGTCCTACTATAGCACCGTATTCTAGAGTTAATCTCTTGTTACAGGTCAGCAGTCAGTTGGAGAGACGGTAATTTTAGGCCAGGTTGAGGTGGATGGAGGAGACGTGAATAAACAAACAAGAAAAGAATAATAAATAAACAAACGAGAAATAAATAACCAAATAAACAAACGAAAAATAAAATAT
>NC_137035.1:17976564-17989064 GCF_032717465.1 Coenobita brevimanus | reverse complement strand
TAAAGAGAGTGGGCGATAAAAGATGGCTCAATATCTATCTATCTGTCTATTGCCAGACGCCATGATCCCGTAAGGGGTGGCCATTTGACTTTTGAGTTATTTGTTTTACGGGGAGGGGCACTAACCCGCCACCAACCCACTTGTTGAGACGTAGGGAGCACGTATGGTTTGGTTATATGGTTACCACCCAGCGTTGTAAATGGTTTCTTGGCTTACAGGAAACCATTTGGCTTGTCACTCAATGAAAAGCCACATGTAAAGAAAAGAAAAGCAATAAGAAGTGACAGGAAAGAAGGGAGGAATAGGAAGAGAGGAGGGCAGGCACAGAAAAAGAATGACGAAGGCCAAGGAAGAAGTAGGCAGCACTACATCAAGTGAGTGGATGATGGTCGCCACCACCTACCACTAATATAATATCAAAATTTAATCTGTATAATCTTAAATGTTGGTCTTTAAACTTAGCGACACCCAAGATGGCCTCACGTAATCTTATAAATGTCAGGTGAAAAAGGTAAAGAGACACTAGGTAGCGCTGTAGGTTCGTTTAATTTAATCAGCGTAATCTTTCTTGTCAGTTTAAAGAGATAGAAGGTGGGATGGTAATATAATAAGTATAATCTCTAGTTTGTGTGTGTGTTGGTGTGTGTGTGTGTGTGTGTGTGTGTGTGTGTGTGTGTGGTAGTAGTAGTAGTGGTGGTGGTGGTGGTATTTTTTAAAGAGATAGTGAGATGAAAATGAACTCACTGCAATCTTTAAAAACTTCCTTTTCCCAGAAGCGACCTCCCGTAGAGCAGGACCGCCCAGAGCCTTATCGCAGACGTAAACAAAACTCAATGTATAATCTCAAGGTGTGTCTGGATTGCCTAATTATGTTCCTGTCAGGTAATTAGAGGAACATACGGGCGACAGGTGTGCAGCGTGGGTGGGTAAACAAGTAGCTGGTGAAGTTGAGAGTTTTGAGAATTAAAGGTGAATGTGTGAGGTTTGGAATGTGGGGAGGTGGGATGTGGTGGAGAGGGAAGGGTGGGGTTGGGATGGGGGATTTTTTGGGGGGTGGTGTGTGGGGGGGTTTGTGAGGGAGGGTGGGGTTGGGGATAGGGATGAAGGGGTTTGTGGGGTGGTATGTTTGGGGGAATGGGGGTTATGTGTGTGTGTGTGTGTGTGTGTGTGTGTGTGTTCACGTGTATGTGTTGGTGTTAAACGCTTACCCATGGAAAAAGAAAAAGAAAAAATCTTTAATCACTCCAGTCATCTTAATCGCCCCCTCATTAGCACCAATTACACCACTGTGATAATTACCCCTAATGATTATACACACCAGCATCATCAACATCGCCATCACCTTCATTACCTTACGATAAATAGGTGAAGGAGGAAGCAGAAGTTAGTTAATAAATCTCAGTGTGTTGCGTTCTTAATTGCCCTGTATCTTGCAAAGGGTCAAGTCTCAATCTTTTCTTCAAGGCAGTGGAAATTCTTGGAAGACATTATGAAGAAGGCAGGTGAGGTAGGAGGTGCTCTGGCCGTCGGGGGATAGGGATAGACTGAGGAACGAAGGATGGGTGAAGACGAAACAGAAATGACAGGTGTGTGTGTGTGTGTGTGTGTGTGTGTGTGTGTGTGTGTGTGTTTGTGTGTTATTCTCTCTCTCTCTCTGAAAAAGTGTACATAGGGAAATCAGAGAAAAGGAACAGTGGGAGGAAATGAGATGGTTTGGTGGTTAGATAGATGGATGGATGGATGGATGGATGAGTGGGTGGATGGATGCGTGGATGGATGGATGGATGGATGAGTGGGTGGATGGATGGATGGATGGATGGATGGAAGGATGGATGGATGGATGGATGGATGGATGAGTGGGTGGATGGATGGATGGATGGATGGGTGGAAGGATGGATGGATGGATGGATGAGTGGGTGGATGGATGCGTGGATGGGTGGGTGGATGGATGGATGGATGGGTGGAAGGATGGATGGATGGATGGATGCGTGGATGGATGGGTGGATGGATGGATGGATGGTTGGATGCGTGGATGGATGGGTGGGTGGATGGATGGATGGAAGGATGGATGGGTGGGTGGATGGATGGATGGATGGTTGGATGCATGGATGGATGGTTGGATGCATGGATGGATGGATGGGTGGGTGGATGGGTGGGTGGATGGATGGATGGATGGATGTACACACACACACACACACACACACACACACACACACACACACACACACACACACACACACACACACACACACACACACACACACACACAACCAGTACCCACGCCCATACCTACACCTACGCCCATACTTACATCCATACATTTATCCACGCCCACGCCCTGACTGACGCCCGTGTTAGCCCGCCCCTGGCATTGTGGTGGAGGGCGCGGCTCCTGACACTCTGAAGGTCAGGCAGGATGGCAGGCAGAGAGGTAGGCAGGCAGGCAGGCAAGGGATAAGTATGTAGGAAGGCAGGTAGGCAAGCTTGGATAGGCAGACATAGAGGAACTGGGATAGGCAGATATGCAGGCTCAGGGGTAGGCAGACATAGAGGCACTGGGATAGGCAGATATACAGGCACAGAGGTAGGCAGACATGCAGGTACTAGCAGGGTAAACAGGCAGGCAAAGAGTGAGGCAGGAGGGGAGGCAGACAGAGAGAGGAAGGTAGAAAGGCAGGTAGACAAGCTTGGAGAGGCAGGTGTGTAGGCACTGGCAAGGGAGGCAGGCAGGAAGGTAGGAAGCCAGGCAGGGAAGCGTGGGTAGGCAGGTGTATAGGTAGTAGCGGAAGATAGGCAGGCAGGCAGGGAGACAGGAAGGAAAGTAGGCAAGGCGGTAGGGAGTGAGAGAGAAAAGGAGGTAGACAGACTGAGAGAGAGAAAGATAAGTAGAGAGAGAGAGAGAGAGAGAGAGAGAGAGAGAGAGAGAGAGAGAAAAAAAAAAAATGAACGACAGGAGTAAAAGGGGGGGGGGGCAAAGGATGAGAGGAAGGAATGGAGGAAGAAAGAGAGGAGATAAAGAAGGAATGGGGGAAAGGAATGATGGAGGGAAGATGAAGGAATAGGGGAAACAGTGGAGAGGAAGGGAAGGAGAGAGAGAGAGAGAGAGAGAGAGATTAAAGAAAGTGAATTAGCGCCCTTTATCCACATGAAAATATATGCAGGTGGGAGGCAGATGAAAGGCAGGCAGGGGAGGCAGGCAGGTGATCAGGTGAGGAAATCAGGCAGGATAGACAGCGATGATTCTGGTGAGGCAGGTTTGTTTAAGATGAGGTAGGCAGGTGTGTTTAAGGTGGGGTAGGCAGGTGATGCAAGTGTTTTAAAGGTGGGGTAGGCAGGTGAGGCTGGTGTGTTTAAGGTGGGGTAGGCAGGTGAGGCTGGTGTGTTTAAGGTGGGGTAGGCAGGTGAGGCAGGTGTGTTTGAGGTGGGGTAGGCAGGTGAGGCTGGTGTGTTTAAGGTGGGGTAGGCAGGTGAGGCAGGTGTGTTTGAGGTCGGGTAGGCAGGTGTGTTTAAGGTGGGGTAGGCAGGTGAGGCAACAAGTAGGCACTGTGGCAGGGAATAAAGGCAGGATATTATCAGGTGAGGTAGGCAGGGTGGAGAGTGGTGAGGCAGGCAGATGAGACGAGGAGTGAGGCTGGCGGGTGAGGCAAGGAGTAAGAAAGGCAGGTGAGGCAGAATGAGGCAGACAGGTGAGCAAGAATTGAAGCAGGAGCGAAGAAGGCAGACGAAGCAAGGGGTGAGGCAGGAGCAGGGGAAGAAGACAGGTGAGGCAACAGGTGAGACAGTCAGGTTAGGCAGGGGGTGAGGCAGGCCCACCCTCTGGTCGCCTCACCCCGACACCCCGGCGCCACACACCAGGCGTCTCACATGAACCCTGCCTGCCTCACTCTGCCTATCCTTGCCTCACCCTGCCTCACTCACTTGTCACTCTTTCGGCTGTAACTCACACTCACTCACTCACTCACTCTCTCACTCACTCTCTTCCTCACTCACTCACTCTTTTCCTCTCTCTGCATCATTCACTCATTCTTTTCCTCACTCTGCCTTACCCTCCCCCACATCCATCCTCATATTCACATCTGCTTACCTATGTCTGCCTTACCTTCCTCTGCCTCACCCTGCCTTCCCTTCCTCACTCTTTTACGTTTCTTACTACATTCTGCTGTCTTTCTCGGCCCACCACTCGACTCTCTCTCTCTCTCTCTCTCTCTCTTTCTTTTTAGTGCTCTTTAATTTTCTCTCCCAGCCCTACCTAGCCTACCTCATTCTACTCCTCTGCCTACCCTGCCTCACTCTACCTTTCTGCCTACCCTGCCTTACTCTACTCTGCATACCTGCCTCACCCTGCCCCTGTGCCCACTCTGCCTCACTCTACCCCTCAGCCTACCTTGAGTCATTCTACCCCTCTGCTACCCTGCCTCACTCTACCCTGCCTCACTTTGCCCCTCTGCCTACCCTGCCTCACTTCTCTGCTACACTGCCTCACTTTGCCCCTCTGCCTACCCTGCCTCATTCTTCCCCTCTGCCTACCCGGCCTCATTCTGCCCCTCTGCCTACCCTGTCTCACTGTACTCTGCCTATCCTGTCTCACTTTACCCCTCTGCCTACCCTGCCTCACTCTACTCTGCCTATCCTGCCTTACTCTGCTAGCATGACCTTGCCCCACATCTACATCTGCTTTGCCGTACCTCTTCCTACTTCATCAGACACGTTGTACTGCCTCACCCACCCACCCCACCCCACCCTGCCTCACCCGCCTACCTGCCTCACCCACCCAACCCACCCTGCTTCCCACCCTACCTCACCCACCCCACCTCACCCACCTACTCCACCCTGCCTAACTCACCCACCCCACCCTGCCTCACCCACCCACCCCACCCTGCCTCACCCTCTTACCATTTCTTTTTATTTCAACCACTTCAGCACGAGGACTCATTGTTTTCGTCTTCATATGCTATTTATATTTATGTTATTTTACTTGCGCGCTCTCTCCCTCTCTCTCTCTCTCTCTCTCTCTCTCTCTCTCTCTCTCTCTCTCTCATTCAGGAGGTGGGATCAGGATATTTTGTTCCATAGTTTTCAGGTTGCTTGTCTTCTTAGGTTTGGATTTTGCGCCACATTATCACTCCATCTGCCTGCCTCCCTGCCTGCCTGTCCTTCTGCCTACCTCCCTGAGTACCTACCTGCCTTACTCTCAACCTATTCTGTCTTTGCTTAACCGTGCCTGGATTTCTCTGCCTAACCCTGCCAACCCTTCCTCCCTGCCTGGTTCTCCCTTCCTCCCTGCTTTACCCGGCATCCCCACCTAGCTGTCCCTGCCTCCCTGTCTTACCCTGCCTCCCTACCTGATTCTTTCTGCCTCCCAGCCTTACCCTGCCTGCCTGTCCCTGCCTGACCCTGCCACCGTGTATCAGGTTGCCTTACCACTATCGCTCGCCATTTCACCTGAGGGAGTGAATTTAATCTCCTTATCTCTCCTTCCATCCCTACCTGTCCCCCTTCCCTACCTGTCCCCCTTCCCTACCTGTCCCCCTTCCCTACCTGTCCCCCTTCCCTACCTGTCCCCCTTCCCTACCTGTCCCCCTTCCCTACCTATCCCGCTTTCCTACCTATCCCCTTCCTTACCTGTCCTCCCTACCTGTCCCCTTCCCTACCTATCCCCCTTCCCTACCTGTCCCCTTCCCTACCTATCCCCCTTCCCTACCTGTCCCCTTCCCTACCTATCCCCCTTCCCTACCTGTCCCCTTCCCTACCTGTCCCCCTTCCCTACCTGTCTCCCCTACCCAACCCTACCCTACCCTCTCTTCCCTTCCCTTCCCTTCCCTACTCTACCCTACCCTACCCTACCCTACCCTACCCTACCCTACCCTTCCCTACCCTACCCTTCTCTACCCTACCCTACCCTACCTTCCCTTCCCTTCCCTTCCCTTCCCTTCCCTTCCCTACCCTACCCTACCCTACCCTACCCTACCTTACCCTTCCCTACCCTACTCTACCCTTCCCTACCCTACTCTACCCTTCCCTACCCTACCCTACCCTCTCTTCCCTTCCCTTCCCTTCCCTTCCCTTCCCTTCCCTACCCTACCCTACCCTACCCTACCCTACCCTACCCTTCCCTTCCCTACCCTACCCTACCCTACCCTTCCCTTCCCTTCCCTTCCCTACCCTACCCTTCCCTACCCTACCCTACCCTACCCTACCTTACTGTTTCCTGGATTCCCCTCGTTCCTGCCTAACTCTCTACCTCTTCATCTTTCCATCCATCCATTCTTTCCTCCATCCCCATCCTTTCCTCTCTCTCCATGACTCCAACTTTCTCTCCAGCCTTCCTCCTCTCCCTCCACCAATCCCTCACTTCCTCCATCTACTCTACTTTCCTCCATTCTTTCCCTCCCCACTCCTCCCTCCACTCTCCTCCTTCCATACCTCAACCCCTCCATCCTTCCCTCCCCTTCCCTCCATTCTTCCACCTTTCCTTCCCTTCCCTTCACCTTCCCTCCACCCATCCTGTCTCCTCCTCCCTTCCCTCCACTTTTCCCTCAAGTAGTTCAGATTGTAATTTCCTTTCCCTCTTTCTTATAAAATTTCCCTGGCAGTTTTCCTCTGCTGCCTGATGGTCCTTCTCACTCTTTCCTGCCGGCATCGTGTGGGGGGGGGGCCTTCCTGCTTGTCTATCTTTGTCATTAACTCATATTCCTTTGTACCCATTCCGTTCCTTCCTCCATCCTTCCCTCCATCCCCTCCTCCCTTCCCTCACTTCTTCCATTCCAC
Organism: Coenobita brevimanus; assembly: GCF_032717465.1. NCBI lineage: Eukaryota > Metazoa > Arthropoda > Malacostraca > Decapoda > Coenobitidae > Coenobita > Coenobita brevimanus. The sequence continues at coordinate 17,982,296 of NC_137035.1, read as the reverse complement.
CCATTCCTTCCCTCCATTTCTCCTCTCCTTCCCTCGCCTCTTCCCTCCACCCATTCCTTCCCTCCTTCTGGCCTTCCCCCCACCCCTTCCTGATCACTTCCCTCCCATTCCTTCCCTCCTTCCCTCCACTCCTTCCACCCTCCCTGTAGAGAGTCTGGAGCGTCTGTATGTATGTGTATGTATGTATGTATGTGTGTATGTATGTACGTATGTATGTATGTATGTATGTATGTGCAGGAATTAGTGTGGGATGAATAATGGAAGTAGACGGGGAGGGAGGGAGGGAGGGAGGGGGAGGAGAGAGGGAGATGGGGAGGGAGGGAGAGGAGAGAGGGAGATGGGGAGGGAGGGAGGGAGGGAGGGGGAGGAGAGAGGGAGATGGGGAGGGAGGGAGGGAGGGGGAGAGGAGAGAGGGAGATGGGGAGGGAGGGAGGGAGGGAGGGGGAGGAGAGAGGGAGATGGGGAGGGAGGGAGAGGAGAGAGGGAGAGGGGGAGGGAGGGAGGGGGAGGAGAGAGGGAGATGGGGAGGGAGGGAGGGAGGGGGAGGAGAGGGAGATGGGGAGGGAGGGAGATGGGGAGGGAGGGGGGGAGAGGAGGGAGGGAGAGGAGAGAGGGAGATGGGGAGGGAGAGGAGAGGAGGAGATGGGCAGGGAGGAAGAGAGGGAGGGAACGGAGAGAGGTTGATGGGCAGGGAGGGAGGGAGAGGAGACAGGGAGATGGGCAGGGAGGGAGAGGAGAGAAGGACATGAGGAGGGAGAGGAGAGAGGGAGGGAAGGAGAGGAGAGAGGGAGGGAAGGAGAGGAGAGAGGGACATGAGGAGGGAAGGAAGGAGAGGAGAGAGGGAGATGGGGAGGGAGGGAAAGGAGAGAGAGAGGGAGGGAGAGGAGAGGGGGAGATAGGGAGGGAGGGAAGGAGAAGAGAGAAGGAGATGGGGAAGGAGGGAGGGAGAGGAGAGAAGGAAATGGGGAGTGAAGCAGGGTGAGGAGAGGAGATGGGGAGGGAGGAAAGGAGGGAGTTACAAAGGTAGAAAGAGGAGAGAAATGAAATAAGGGAGGAGAGGAGGGGAGTAGGGAAGAAAGGGGGGAATGAGGGGGCTGTGGAGGGAGGAAGGTAGGGAGATAGGGTAGGACGGAGGTAGGGAGGGAAGGAGAAATGGAGGCAGGAAGGATAGGTAAGGGAGAGAAAGGGAGGTAGGAAAGAAGAAAACAACAGGAGAGGAAACAAGGAAAGAAAGAGAAAGAAAAGAAGGAAGGAAGAAAGAGGAGGGAGGCTGTGAGGGAGGAGAGCAGTCAGAGGGAGGGAGGAGAAGGGCAGTCAGAGGGAGGGAGGGAGGGAGGAGAAGGGCAGTCAGAGGGAGGGAGGGAGGGAGGTGAAGGGCAGTCAGAGGGAGGGAGGGAGTATCGTTAAGAATGAAGGTAAATGAATAAGGAAGGAAGAGGTAAAAAAAGTTAATTAGATCACCTTCCATGATCCACTCTCACACGCCTCTTCCTCCCTCTTCCTCTCTCTTTTTCCCCTCCCTCTCTCTCCCTCTTCCTCTCCTTTTCCCCTCCCTCTCCCACTCCCTCTCCCTCTCTCTTTTTCCCCTCCCTCTCTCACCCTCTTCCTCTCCTTTCTCCCCTCCCTCTCCCACTCCCTCTCCCTCTCTTTTTCCCCTCCCTCTCTCTCCCTCTCGCCTTTGTCATTACCTCATGTGTACCAGGAAGAAATATAGGTCCATGGGGGTAACAACGGTCCATGGGGGTAACAGGTCCATGGGTAACAGGTCCATGGGGGTAACTGGTCCATGGGGGTAACAGGTCCATGGGGGTAACGGGTCCATGGGGGTAACGGGTCCATGGGGGTAACGGGTCCATGGGGGTAACGGGTCCATAGGGGTAACGGGTCCATAGGGGTAACGGGTCCATGGGGGTAACAGGCCCATGGGGAACGGGTCCATAGGGGTAACGGGTCCATGGGGGTAACAGGTCCATGGGGGTAACAGGTCCATGGGGAACGGGTCCATGGGGGTAACGGGTCCATGGGGGTAACAGGTCCATGGGGGTAACAGGTCCATGGGTAACAGGTCCATGGGGGTAACAGGTCCATGGGTAACAGGTCCATGGGTAACAGGTCCATGGGGGTAACAGGTCCATGGGTAACAGGTCCATGGGTTAGAATGGGTGGATGGGGTGGTGTGGTAGTAAATAAATAATAATAATAATAATAATAATAATAATAATAATACAATAAGGAAAGACGAAGAAGAAATGAGTGGCGTCATCGTATTGAGAGAGAGAGAGAGAGAGAGAGGAGGAGGAGGAGGAGGATGGAGGGCGCCTAAGGATGGAATGGAGGGCAGTTGCTGACTCAGGATAAGGATGGCGTGTTTTTGTCATTCTTTTTCTTTTTTTTCTTTTGTTTTTTTCTTTTGCGGTCACCCTTTTGAACCCAGTGGCGACCAGACAGGCAGACAGACAGACAGACAGACGGACAGACAAGGGGACAAGTTTTTTCTTCGTTAAATAAGTCGCTTAGTGGGAGTGTTTGGTGGTGGTGCAGGGACGCCTTCACGTGATGGCACTGATGTGGCTGGTCGGTGGTGCTGCCTGGTTATATAAGGTTGCTCAGACCCCACCCCCTCCCCCCATCCACCAAAAGGGGGATGGTGGAGTGGGGGAGAAGGGAAGTTTTAACCACCACCACAACCACCACCACCGCACTACTACTACTACTACTACTACTACTACTACTACTACTACCACCACCACCACCACCACCACCACCACCACCACCACAGTATTTTTCAGTCCTTAAACGTCAGTCTCTCTCTCTCTCTCTCTCTCTCTCTCTCTCTCCAGTGTGTGTGTGTTTCGCTTCTGTAGACACACATGGCTGTCTCCTACGTGCTCTAGGAACGGCTCAGTCTGCTGGTGTGGGCGTGGGTGCAGCATTGTGAGCAGGAAATAAATAAATAATGCAGGAGGCTCCCCACATACAGCTCTTCTCAATAGGGTGGAGTCAAAGGCTTTTCGTCTCATTAACTCTCCTCCTCTTACTGACTCCCTTCAACCTCTGTCTCTTCGCCGCACTGTTGCATCTTTATCTCTTTTCTATCGCTACTTTAATGGTCACTGCTCCTCTGAACTGTCTGCTTGCATTCCTCCACCTCTACGACGGGCGCGTAGCACCCGTCTGGCAGCAAACTCTCATCCCTTTTCTGTCCAACTCTCTAATGCAAGAGTTAACCGTTACTCCCAGTCTTTCATTTATGCAACAGGTCAGCTCTGGAACTGTCTCCCTCTGTCTGTATTTCCTTCTGCCTATGATCTCCAGTCTTTCAAACGTAGTGTGTCCAGGCATCTCAAAATGATCGGATCTTGAATTTGGCTCTCTGTTGTATTTTATTTTTCTCTTGGAGGGAACTATCACTACGGGCTCATGGCCTTTGGTTCCTTCTTCCTCGCATAAAAAACAAACAAACAAACACCAATTGAGGCGTCCCCACAAAACACAAGAAAAAAATTGGCCCAGATATTCGTGGAGGCGATTTGTTTGTGGCCACCCCGTATAGGATTGAGGCGTCTGGCATTAGAGAGAGAGATTTTCGTCCCTTTGTAGCTTATTTCACTATGGCCTTATATCACTTCCATAGCACTTCTTCGTGACTAGCATCGACCCTCCAATATTCACCAATTTTCATGTCAGTATTTAAGATGGAGAGATGGCAATTTTAGGCCAAGTTAGAGTAAAAGGAGTATTGATTTTTTTTTTATATTGTACCTAGTCGTGGTGTACATGTATGTGAACACTTTTTGTACATTTCCACTTGGTGCAATTTATATATGTAGTTTTTGTTTTTGTTTTGTCTTGTTACTCATTACAAGTATTTATTTTGATGTTATTTATGTCGTTTAGTAAAAATTTAATAATAATAATAATAATAATAATAATAATCGGTTTGTTAATTTGGCAGCTACGTATGTATGTATGTATGCATGTAGTGTGTTTGAGCATGTATGTATGTATGTATTTAGTGTATGTATATTTGTATGTATGTATTTGTATGTATGTATATTTTGTTAATTTGTATATATATGTATGAATGTATGTACGTATGTGTATGTATGTAGTTTATGACTGTATGTATTTAATGTATGTATTTTGTATGTAAATGTGTATATTTATGTACCCTTGCCGTTTAATACACTTGGTCATGTGGTCAGGCTTGTTGTTCAGTTTTGTTCAACGGCGTCTAGTACAAGTGTTCATTTGTACATGTTTTTATCTCATTGCATCATATAACTGTACAGTACCTTGCGGTGTGTGTGTGTGTGTGTGTGTGTGTGTGTGTGTGTGTGTGTGTGTGTGTGTGTGGTTTTGTTTTCGTGTGTACGTGGCGGCTCTTACGTGTTTGCTTAACCATGTACGTCTGCCTGTGTGCGTGGCGGCTTTTACTTGTGGCCGTGTGAACGTGGCGACGCTTACATGTGTGTGTGTGTATGTGTGTACGTGTGTGCGTGCTTCAGACTCCCGGGGATTTACCGAACCTTTGGTCACCATTGGGAACTTTCGATTTTATCCCCAAACTCGGCTCCAGACAACGAAATTTCCCGCCCCCGTCCTTTCTCCCTAAATAAACAACTACGTCACTGAATGGCCTTTATGGGAAAAATAAATAACTGATGAAAAGGAACGTCAGCAGCGCCAAGCCGATCCCGCCCTAGTGACCGAATCCTCCCGGGTAGAGTTGTCTGGGCTGCCGGTGTTTCCCCAGTACCCTGAGGCGCCCTTCCTCTCCCTTCCTCTCTCCCTTCCCTCCTCCCTCCGTCACTCCCTCCTCTTTCACCTTCAGAAGGCCACGTTTTCTCCCCCCTTACCCCCCTTCCTGCCTCCCTCCCCCCTTTCTCTCTCGCTCTTTCTCCACCGCGAGCAGGAGGGGTGGAGGGTTGGCAACAGCGCGTCAGGTAGGGTTACCAGACAGGCCTGCCAACCCTTCCTTACCTACACTGATCTAATTTCACGCTAAAAACGCCTTTATTTTACCTGTTACTAACCCAGATTCATCCTGTAGGTAGATAAAAATAATTCGATTCATTTAGTTCACCAGGTTTAAATGGAGGAAGGAAGAGAGAAACGGTTTGAACGAAATTTGAAAAAATCGGTGGGCATGTGACGTCATGGAAGGTATGACGTGGTTTGAATGTAATTAACCCCTTCAGGACAAGTACCTCTGATATTTTTGTCCCTGCTGCTACCGTTATTGCTATACGATTTTGTTAAGTTTTCTAGAAGATATGAATAGTAAATAAATAAATAAATAAAACAGGAAGTAGCAATATTTGAAAATGTTAACGGACATGTAGTAAATTTGGCAGTGGTGGTTAACCCATTCAGGACGACGATGTATAATTTTTTGCAGCCTATAGACGAGTTTTGTAATATTAGTAAATCCTCCATTCGCTGATTCCTCTCCCTAAGTTTAATAAAATCGTCTGACTGAAGAAATAATGCAGAATCGTAGTGATGGGGTTAACGGTTAAAATGATGACGGGTAACCATTGAGACCAGGAACCTGTGAGTGTCAAGACGGGCACACACAACCCTCTCATCGTTAGGACAGCTCTTATTTTTTTTATTTGTTTATCCCAGCTAAAGTCAGGCAGTTGTGTTTTGGCGGGAAAAATAGTGTAAGAAATGTTAATAGTTTGCGCTCTCTCTCTCTCTCTCTCTCTCTCTCTCTCTCTCCTATC
>NC_137035.1:17759064-17971564 GCF_032717465.1 Coenobita brevimanus | reverse complement strand
CGTTTATTGAGCTGGAATCGAGAGTTTACGTTACACAGCTCCAAGTGTAGGAATAATTTTGGTGTGTTTGCATGCCTCCGATTTTTTCGGGTTGCGTAATGGCTGCTCAATCCGATTCACATTCTTCATTCATTTTCTTTTTTGCATTTTTTACGGAAGATGCGTAGAGGAAAGACGGAAAGAAATTAAATCGAAAAGAAGCTAATATATGAAGACTTATGCACTTGCCAATCCTGATAAAATGTAGCTGTTTGTGGAAGTATATGTGCTCTAATTAGCGGAGTTAGCGTAGGGGTGTATAATGCGTCGTTGATGTGTTGATGTTTTAGTAGCGAGGAAGGGTGAGTGGGGGATAGGCACACGCTCGACACACATTCCACACTAAACCTATAAACACATCGCCGCCAAATGTTTACACTCCCTGGCTATCTTTTTTATTCCCAGTAAATGCTACACACTTGATTTGGTGTATATGCACTACATTTTTTCCACATGATAAACATACCACCTCTCTCTCTCTCTCTCTCTCTCTCTCTCTATGCTGGCGATGGACGAATGGGAAAGGGGTGTATTTAGGCTGTGATGTCTGAAGGTATAGATACTGGAATGTGTGTGTGTGTGTGTGTGTGTGTGTGTGTAAGTATCGCAAGGAGGCTACGCAAAACACCGACTCACTTCAGCTCCGGTATCCTTTTTTCTGTCTGCCCATATATCTATCTACCTATCTATCTATACCTCTGTGTATATGTGTGTCTGTCTGTATATATGTCTCGTTTTCTATGGCTGGATCTGTATGCCATTTTCTATCTGTCTGTCTCTCTATTTCCTCGTCAGCCTCGCAGTACAGCCCTACCGTGAGATACAATCCTTCCTCTTCCCTCCCTCCCTTCCCTTCCCCTCCCCTCCCCTCCCGCGCGTCTCCCTTTGACAAATGGCGGCAAGTGAGGTCCCGGTGGTTGTGTGAGAGTAATTGGGTAGTTAGGGGTGATGGATGGGGGCGGGTGATGTAACAAGCGGCGGGGTGTGTGTAGACGTGGTGTAGGGGTGAGCAAGGGTGTGTAGGGGTGAGCACAAGGTGAGTATGTAGGGTGAAAGATTGTGTGGTTAGTATGCTCAGTGTGATGGATTCTTTTTGGAGTATTTATTTATTTATTTTTTCTGCAGACTTCTTTCATTTCCCTTCCTAAAGCTGGGGAGATTTTTGCTATCATCATCATCATCATCATCATCATCGGTAGACTTCAGAGAGCGAGAAAAAAACTGATAGAAGATAAACTGACGAAAACTAGTCATTAAAACTAGCTAGGTAAATGGGCCACACACTCATTCACTCACCAGTCAGTCCCCCGGAATCCTGACACACACACACACACACACACACACACACACACACACACACACACACACACACACACACACACACACACACACACACATTCTAACAAGCTCTTAAAACTTTCCTACACACACACTCTCTGTGGATCTTATTATTTTTGACACTAGACCCGTAAAATATAATGAGGAAAAAAATAACAGCTCTTTTCCGTCCATGGGGAGGCCTTATCCCTGTGTATTTATCTTTATTTTTTATTCCAGATCCGTAATAAAGTATTGAAGAAAGTATATATATATATATATATATATTGTGTCCGACTCTGGGGCATAGGCTTCACAGCCTGCTCTCAAGGCCCAGTAGTCCTCCTACATACCATACACCTCTCTACATGTCACCACTTCGGCGCTAACACCCACCGTCCATACTGAATACATGCTAGGGCTGTCTCATACAGGACTGGTGTATTGGTACTAGCGGGGGTATTTTTACATGTCGGCGGGTCTTCTGGTAGATCAGTAAAGTCTGGTTTCATGAAATTCAAATCCTTAAACTGTTCCCTGCCCCATCGGGGATTTTAACTTGGGTCCGGTAGGACAGCAGGCCACCTCTCTACCGACTGAGCCACGGCCTCCTCCTTATAGGCCGGATTCGTAGGTGAAGAGAACGTGACCTTATGCAGTACGGTATCTAATGATGGTAGCTTACATATATTACTTTATTCCAATACTGCTACTACTACTTATACTACTGCTGCAACTACTACCACAATACATTCCAACTCTTAAACTAATCACTCTCTTTCCGTCTCCCCTACAGGTGCGACGTAAGCGGCGTGTGGTGGGTCGGGTGCGGTGTCGTAACGTTAAGACGGAGTGCCCTAAGGTGACCTGCGCCGCCCCCCTCATCCTCCCCGGCGCCTGCTGCAAGACCTGCCCTGGAGACGCCCCCCACGACGCCGTTCCGCCCCTCGCCCTCGACGTCATGACAGGTAGGGACCCACACAGACGCTGATGGGCGATGTTTGAGTCATTTCCCAAAGAGTGAGAGCAGTGGAAATGAGTTACCTTGAGTGCAAATGAATTACCTTGAGTGGAAATGAAGTAGATATGAGTTACGTTGCGAGCAGTGGAAATGAGTTACCTTGAGTGGAAGAGTGAAAATGAGTTATCTTGAGTGGAAGTAAGAGTGAAAATGAGTTACCTTGAGGGGATATGAAGTGGAAATGAGTTACCTTGAGTGGAAGAGAGTGGAAATAAGTCACCTTGAGTGGAAATGAGTTACCTTGAGTGGAAGTAAGAGAGTGGAAATGAGTTACCTTGAGTGGAAGTAAGAGTGGAAATGAGCTACCTTGAGTGGACTTGAAGTGGAAATGAGTTACCTTGGGTGGACATGACGTGGAAATGAGTTACCTTGAGCGGAAATGTAGTGGAGATGAGTTACCTTGAGTGGAAATGAGCTACCTTGGGTGGAATGAAGTGGAAATAAGTTACCTTGAGTGGAAATGAGTTGCTTTGAGTGGAAATGAGTTGCTTTGAGTGGAAATGAGTTACCTTGAGTGGAAATGAGTTGCTTTTGAGTGGAAATGAAGTAGAAGTGAGTTGCCTTGAGTGGAAATGAGTTACGAATGAGAGTGGAAATGAATTATCTTGAGACCAGTGGAAATGAAGTGGAAGTGAGTTACTTTGTGGAAATGAGTTATATCGAGAGGAGTGGAAATGAGTTATAGTGGATTGGAATTTAGTTTTCGTGAGGAGTGGAAATGAGTTATGGGAGATTTAGCATGTGGAGTGAGGTGGAAGTATACAGGAAATGAGGATGCAATGGTGGTGATGTGGATGTGGTTCAAAGCGGTAGGAGAAATACAGTGAGATGATTTGGCCATGTGGAGAGGATGGAGAATGAGAGACTGACTAGAAGAGTGTATGTGAATGCAGTGGAAGAGGAGACCAAGGATGGGATAGAGGGATGAGGTGGAGAAATATGAGGGCTTTGTGAGTTGGAGAGAGGGCAACCAAATGACTGAGGACAGGGTGACGTGGAGGCGATTTGTTTGTGGCTACCCCTTACGTGATTAAGGCGTCAGACAGATAGATTGATAAATAGATAGACAAAGACCACTGAAAAAATGTACTTTGTAATATTTACTTCCAAGTTAAATTTCGTGGTATGGTTAAGGACAAATCTCTCTCTCTCTCTCTCTCTCTCTCTCTCTCAGCAATACCTCTTTCACCTTAAGTTGGCCAAGATTTTCATCCTTTTGCAGCTTATTTCACGTAGCTCAGTGGCAGAAAAAGACAGTGCTGCGACTCTACATCCATTCCATAGCACTTCTTCGTGACCAGCACCATGTAGCGTTAATCTAGTGTTACAGCTGGGCATACAAGAGAGAGAAAGAGCAATTTTAGGCCAAGTTAGAGTGAAGAGAGTATAGAGTCGAAGTCAACTCATATCTCACCTGACTGCCATATTGTCCCTACTCATGAACGTGATGACAGGAAGGTTCAAATTCCTACAGACAGACACACATGATTGACACTTATAGCCGGGTGACGTCATAGCCCGCCCCTTCACTCCGAGGACGCCATGACAGGTCGGTGGGGACGCGAACTGAGAGAGAGAGAGAGTGAGAGAGAGAGAGAGAGAGAGAGTCACACGTCCATCAATATCCAAGTCACGTCAATTTATTTTTTTATCATTTATTTATTTTTTTATTTTTATTTTATTTATTTTTATCATGTATTTGTTTGTTTATTTATTTTATTTATTTATTTACTTTTGTCATCTATATATTTTTTCTTATTTTTGTCATTTTTTATTTATTTGTTTTTATCGTTTATTTGTGTGCTGCCTCAGAACACGTTTATTGTTACCTTCAGTCACGAAGTTGGAGGGAGGCTATGTATACACCCGTTTGTGTGTGTGTGTCTATATATATATATATATATATATATATATATATATATATATATATATATATATATATATATATATATATATATATATATATATATATATATTGTTACGGAACAGAGAAAGATAATGTACACTTTAAGTGAGAATACTAAGAGTCACTACTGTCCCGTAAAGTTCCAGGTTCAAAACAAAAGAGTTAGGTAAAATTGCAAGTTAAAGTTTAATGCTCAAACTAACAACAAAACATTCAGAACTCATAAGGATAATGTAATGGCAAATAAACAGGTTAAATATATGGTTAACTGCAATAGCTTCTATTAACACGAAATTAGCAAGAATAAATTTATCTAAGTCAGCCCTGATAAAATGAGATACCAGATAATACTCAGTGAATGCCAGATAAATTATTACAGATCCAAACTAGTATCAAAAATGACTGACATAAAACCCAACATTAATCACAAAGACCTCACTAGGCCTAAGAACTAACCCTATGCTACACAGCACAAGAAAAAATACAACAACAGTTATACTCAAATTACACACAGCTGCTAGATGTTTGGAGAGTTCTTGAGCACTCAAAATAATAATATCTGTACAGGGGAGGACAGAGATGTGAACAAAATGAGGAGCAGATCTAAGTGGCAATGATGCAGAGGCTGAGCTCATTATATAGGGGCCAGCAGAGCCTGATACAACTTGTAAGAAGGACGCGCAAATGAAGCCATGGGGACAAAGAGCTGAAAATCCCGCACTGTATAACAGAGAGAACGACTTTACTATAACGGTAGAAGGGGGGGACTGAGGCAGAACACGCTCGTGATCAAACATGCAGCAACTGTGCGTTAAAAATCACACAAAGGATGATGAAATCATAGGCTATGTAACACCTCCCCACAAAGAAAAAAGAAATTTACAAAGGAAATTTCTTATTACTCTAAAACAATCTGTACATGGCATTACAGAACATGCAAATGTCTTTCCTAATGTTACAAAACATGAGATCTCCCTAGCACTTTCAGTCATAGGTACTTGCCAGTATCCCTTTAACAAATCAAACTTACTTATGAACCTAGCCTTTCCGATCTTGTCTATGCAATCTTCCACACGAGGGAGAGGGTAAGTGTCTGTTTTGGTTATCTGATTAACACGTCTGTAGTCGATGCAAAGCCTCTGTGACCCACCTGGCTTAGGGACTAGAGTGACAGGAGAACTCCACTCGCTCTGACAGGGCTCAATCATCTTGTGGTCCAACAGGTAGCCAAGCTCCTTCTGGATGAGAGGAACTTTCACTGGGTTCACACGGTAAGGAGGCAGTTTAATTGGCTTTGCGTCTCCAACATCGACATCATGCATCAACACAGTGGTTCTTCCTGGAGTGGCACGGAACACTTGCGGGTACTCCTGCAGTAATGCCGAAAACTCCTGCCTTTCCTTGGGTGGTAGATGAGAAAGCTTAGTCTGGAGATCATTCATGATATCAGGATTCTTCCCCAAACTATCACTCAGGCTCATACTGCATGGGAGAGCTTCACTTGCAGACTCGGGTGGAACAGTTACAGTGCAGACTGGATTATTTTCGTCCCGCCTGTGATATAACTTTAGCATGTTGATGTGACATAGTTGCTTGCTCTTTCTACGATCTGGTGTGGCGATGACATAGCTGACATCACTGAGTTTCTTCTCCACGAAATAAGGGCCACTAAACTTGGCTTGAAGAGGTTGCCCATGAACTGGTAGCAGAATCAAAACCTGATCTCCTGGCTGAAAGTGGCGTAACCTGGACTTCTTATCATACCAAGTCTTCATCTTCTCCTGAGCAGCTCCTAAATTCTCTCTCGCCAGCTGTAAAGCAGTGGACAGCCGTTCTTTGAAATTCATCACATACTCCAGCAGGTTGACGTCATCTTCCTCCGACAGCCAGCATTCCTTGAGTAGCTTAAGGGGTCCTCTTACTTCATGGCCAAACAGTAGTTCAAAAGGTGAGAAGCCCAGTGATTCATTTGGAGATTCTCTTGCAGCAAATACAACGAATGGAAGACCTTTATCCCAGTCTTTCTGATATTCCAAACAGTATTTCTTGAGCATCGATTTGAGTGTTTGATGATATCTCTCCAACGCTCCTTGGGTCTGGGGATGGTAAGCTGAAGACGTGATCTGGGTGATGCCCAACTCTTTCAGAGACTGCTTGAAAACGTTTGACATGAAATTACTTCCTCGGTCTGACTGTACCTCCTTGGGCAAACCAAACTTTGTGAAGAACCCTAGCATTTCCTTAACCACGTTCTTTGCTGAGATATTTCTAAGTGGAATGGCTTCAGGATAACGAGTAGCCATATCAATCATGGTCAACACATAAGAAAATCCTGAAGAAGTCTTAGGAAGAGGGCCCACAATATCCACCAACACACGGGTGAAAGGCGCCTCAAAAGGAGGAATGGGAACTAGAGGTGCAACCTTTTCGGTCTGATTACACTTCCCCACAACTTGACAGGTGTGACAAGACTTACAATACCAGGAAACATCCCTGAAGATACCTGGCCAGTAGAAGTGTTTCAAAATGCGTGCCACAGTCTTCCTCACTCCAAGGTGTCCTGCCAAACTGGAATCATGAGCCACTCGAATGATATCCTGCCTACAAACACGAGGGATGACAACTTGATGTACAACCTCCCATTCACAGTCGGCTGATGCTGTTGGGGGTCTCCACTTCCTCATAAGTACTCCTGACTTTACATAATAACAAGTAGAAGCACCGGCTGACTCTTCTTCACTGTCAGCAGAGTTAGCTAGACCTTTCAACTCAGGGTCAGCAACCTGCAACTCAACCAACTCTTGACGAGACAAATTATCAACACTACGGGGTACTGCCTCATCTGGTGAGTGGTCCAAATTAGCAAGAAAAGTGTCAGCTAGGATAACATCATCATCATCATTATCCTCTAAATCACCAGTAACTTTAGACTTAGCCCTAGTGACAGCACATGCAGGGAACACATCAGGGACATCACAATCCTGGGACGCAGCCACTGGCTCACTAGACAACTGAGGAGCTGGACACACTTGACTTCCACCAATATCATTTCCAAGTAAGAAAGTTACACCTGACATTGGGAGTGTCTCAACCAACCCAACCATAACAGAACCATTAACAAAACCAGACTCTAAATTCACTCTGCACAGAGGGACAGAGAAGTAATTATTCCCTACACCTTGTAAGATTACAGTTTCATCAGAGGAATTAAAATTAGAGCCAAGAACACTGGTCAGCATAAGGGATTGGCAAGCACCTGTATCACGATATATTTTAACTGATTTCCTGTCATTACTGTCCAGAGGACTGACAAAACCTTCAGACAGGAAATTAGCACATGAACTCTTGAGAGTGTCACCCACGTTACTGCTCAAAAGAGGAGCTCCATCATGAGAATTTAAGTTACCCCTCAAAGCAGGTTCAGTTAACTCAGTTAAAGAATTCTGGGAACTCTCAAGAGTGGACACTAGACCAATTGACTGAATATTTAAAGACTCCTTTTTGTTCACATCACGCTGTCTCCTGAAACATCTCTCCGTAGTATGACCAAGCTTACTACAATAAGTACATTTACTTTTCTGAAATCTAGAGGTGAAGCTGGTATTTACTTCCTGAGAAACATCATCCTTATTCTCTTTCCTGTTACCTGTACTCTGAGTAGAGGCAACGTACTTACTCTCAGCTTTCCCTTTTTCTCTAGAATATCTCTTGTGAGTGAGAACATACTCATCAGCTAAAACTGCAGCATCAGACAAATTATCTATTCTTTTCTCATCAAGATATAGGCTTACATCTTTATAAATACACCTTTTGAAGTCCTCCAGCAAAATCATCTGCTTAAATTTGTCAAAATCAGAATCCACATTCTTAGAATTTAACCACTGCTCTAACAGATCTTCTTTGATTTTTGCATACTCAACATGGGATTGCTTATCTTGCTTGTAAGTTGTCCTAAATTTTACTCTATAGGCTTCAGGAACAAGCTCATAGGCCTTAAGAATCAAGCTCTTAACTACATCATAATTATCAGACTGATCCTGAGGCAAAGATGCATAAGTTACTTGAGCTTTACCGGTGAGAACAGTTTGAAGGAGTACTGGCCAATACTCCTTAGGCCAATTAAAACCTGTAGCTACCCTCTCAAACAACTGAAAATACTTTGTTAAATCAGATTCATTAAAAGAGGAGGGACAAGTTTAACATTTTTAGCCACATCAAAATCATCAGAGCTAGATGATCCAGTTCCACCTTGTTTCATGCGATACTCATGGTCTGCCTGAATCCTAGCAAGTTCAATTTGTGCCTGAAACTCAGCCTCCTTAGCACGAGCCTGAAACTCAGCCTCCTTAGCATTTGCCTGAAACTCAGCCTCTTGAATACGAGCTTTTGCCTGAAATTCAGCCTCCTTAGCACGGGCCTCCTGCGGGGCTAGCTGTAACTTAGCTAATTCAATCTGCGTTTGCTCATTTCGAGGAGTTACATTAAACAAGCTTTCATTAATCATGTCAACAATTTGATCTTTAGAATGATGAGAGCGAACAGCAATTCCCAATTGTTGAGCAACAAGCTCAAGTTCATTCTTTGTTCTGTTTTCTATATCACACACTGTTTGCACATTTGACAAAAAATCTTTGGCTTCATCAAGTGTAGTAATAGTAGACATAATGAATAAGTAACAGTCACAAAATATCAAGCAATATCCTTATGATAATATCCTGAATATCCTGATATGAGGTCGCCAAATTTATGTTACGGAACAGAGAAAGATAATGTACACTTTAAGTGAGAATACGAAGAGTCACTACTGTCCCGTAAAGTTCCAGGTTCAAAACAAAAGAGTTAGGTAAAATTGCAAGTTAAAGTTTAATGCTCAAACTAACAACAAAACATTCAGAACTCATAAGGATAATGTAATGGCAAATAAACAGGTTAAATATATGGTTAACTGCAATAGCTTCTATTAACACGAAATTAGCAAGAATAAATTTATCTAAGTCAGCCCTGATAAAATGAGATACCAGATAATACTCAGTGAATGCCAGATAAATTATTACAGATCCAAACTAGTATCAAAAATGACTGACATAAAACCCAACATTAATCACAAAGACCTCACTAGGCCTAAGAACTAACCCTATGCTACACAGCACAAGAAAAAATACAACAACAGTTATACTCAAATTACACACAGCTGCTAGATGTTTGGAGAGTTCTTGAGCACTCAAAATAATAATATCTGTACAGGGGAGGACAGAGATGTGAACAAAATGAGGAGCAGATCTAAGTGGCAATGATGCAGAGGCTGAGCTCATTATATAGGGGCCAGCAGAGCCTGATACAACTTGTAAGAAGGACGCGCAAATGAAGCCATGGGGACAAAGAGCTGAAAATCCCGCACTGTATAACAGAGAGAACGACTTTACTATAACGGTAGAAGGGGGGGACTGAGGCAGAACACGCTCGTGATCAAACATGCAGCAACTGTGCGTTAAAAATCACACAAAGGATGATGAAATCATAGGCTATGTAACAATACACACACACACACACACACACACACACACACACACACAAGATATCTCGAAAAGTTGTTATCGGATGTCAATTAAATCTGATGGACAGGTGGGCAGTGGGTCAGAGAAAAGCTTATTACCCGTCCCCACCCCGGAGGGGCTCGGGGACTGGTATTGTTTTCACTCGGCTTGCCTGTCTGTTTGTTTGTTTGTTTGTTTGTCTGCCTGTCTGTCTGTCTGTCTCTATTAACGACTTTGCGTGAAAACTACTGGTGCGATTTTAACTAAAATTACAAGGATAATAGGCTATGACCTTCTAATCATCTGATTAAATTTTGGGCCAGATTACACCAAGACCCAGGCCGTAGGCCCAAAAAAATGTAAAAAAAAAAAAAAAAAAAGCCGTAACTCCTTTCAAATTCGACATATCGACTTGAAAGCAAAACCTAAAGGTGCATCTTTCAAGTCTGCATCCTATAACATGCCTCATTACGTCAGGAGGGTCGGCAATTTTCACCCGATTTACTCCATATTTGATATGTGACATCTTTGATTAGACATCCTGTTGTGTTTATACGTCAGCGCTAAAATGATTGCCGGGGACGGGTTTGCCGTGCCTTGGCACGGCTTCTTGTTAGAATTTGAGGTTGATCGAATACAGGGGAATAAATTATGTGATATTGACGTAGGCGGAGGTATGCGCCCTCCGAGTGCTTTGTAGTTATTTGTATTATTATTCGTATTGGTATTAGTATTTTCATTATTATTATTATTATTAGTTATTATTGTTACATATTTTTATTAGTAATAGTAGTACATTATTATATTATTATTATTACTAGTAGCAGTAGTAATAGTAGTAGTAGTAGTAGTTGCATCCCAAGGCTCATCTACACACAAACCCAGTGGACTGCAGGCTGAAGCTACCCGTTTCCTACCCTCCACCACCCCATCCACGAGACAGGCAAGGGACGCCTGTATACCCTGCCCATCCCCCCGCCTGGGTATATCCGTGCCACCCCCTGAAGGCGTTCCGGGGCGAGGGGAGAGAAAAAAAATACAGAGAAGAATACAGAAAGCGGCTCTCCCCAACCCCCCCGTCCCTCACAGATAAATAAAATCATGTGTAGCACCAGGAGTGAAAAGATATGAAAAAATGAAATAAAAATGAAATGCATGATGGAATTTAAAGATTAATTTGTGTACTAAGATGAATTTTATCTCTTCAGGACGAGGAGCATTTTTTGTTTTTTGTTTTTATCTGCCCAAAAATATATATGGGGTTAGAAGATGGGGAAATGGGAAGTTGTCTCTCTCTCTCTCTCTCTCTCTCTCTCTCTCTCTCTCTCTCTCTCACTTTCACACCCTAACTCTCGCTGTCTCTCACATTCACTCACATTCACTCTCACTCATTTGTTCACACTTACTTTTAGAGAGAGAGAGAGGGAGAGAATGTGTGTGTGTGTGTGTGTGTGTGTGTGTGTGTGTGTGTGTGTTTGTGTATGTACGCTATAAGTGTATTTATAGTGTGTGTGTGTGTGTGTGTGTGTGTGTATATGTATGTATGTACGTACGGTATATGTACAAGTGTGTTTATAGTGTGTGTGTGTGTGTGTGTGTGTGTGTGTGTGTGTGTGTGTACCAGAGTCTTTGCCAAGGAAAACATATATAATTGTGAATATAGAAAACGGGTAATTAATTAGTGTAAATAGACGAAGGAATTTCTTGAATGGTGCCAGGAAGAGAGAGAGAGAGAGAGAGAGAGAGGATAAGGAGTAAAAAGAGGAAGTGGGGAGAGACGAGAAGGATAAGAGAAGATTAAGAAGAGAGGGGGGGGGGGGGCAGTGAAATGTGGTATGGCAGTCCCGTAGAGTTTTTAATATTGACCTAATGGTATGCTAGTGGAACCCCTTCAATTTGTGGTGAGTTATGCCAACCATGAGGGGGTTAGGGGAGGGAGTGGGGGAGGAGAAGGAAGGGGAAGAGGTAGGTATATAGGGGTGAATGAGGGAGGTGAGTCGGATGGAATGAGGGGTAATGGAGGGGATGATGGGTGAGGGGGGGATGGTGAGAGAGAGAGAGAGAGAGAATTTAGGTGGATAGGAAGAGTGGTCGTAACTGAGTAGGGACAGACACCTCCTAAATATTCTTTTGTTCAGGCCACCCCTCACTGGATGCGGCGTCAGTTGAGAGATAGATAGATAGATGGACAGATGGATAGGTACTTGTGCTTCTTCACGCAGTTCACGGTATGATGATGATGATGAGGAGGAGGAGGAGGATGATGATGAGGAGGAGGAGGACGATGGTGGTGATGATGTTTATGTTGATGTACGAGCATACGTGTGTGCGTGTGTGTGTATGTGTTTACGTGTTTGCAGTATGTGTGTATATGTAAGTTTGTGTGTGTGCACATGAGAGGGGTAAAGAGTTGTAAACACGGCAGTCACTGAGCAAATCTAGAAATACATAGTGTGTGTGTGTGTGTGTGTGTGTATTTGTATTCCTCTTTGACGCCTTGTATATTTCATCCTTTGTGTCCCAGGTTCATCTCAAATATAAACCCAGTGGACTACAGGCTAAAAATGTCATCCTTCAGTCCACCATCGTCCTTTCGGGGGATAGGGAGGGAGTTGAGGGACGTGTGTATAACCAGACAGTGGAGCCGCTCAGTTATATCAGTGCCACCACATGTAGGCGTCTGTCCACTAGGTGTCATCCTCGCTACCCACAGACGATTTCATTCAGCTTAGGAGGGATTTATAGAACTGGAGGGGTTAGCCAGAGCCTGCAGTAACCCCTTCACTACGAGTACCCCATCCTAAGTTCAATAAAGGTGGTACAAATATAAATTTAAAAAAAGCTAAGGGCAGGTGGTGACCCTTTTTCCACTCCCCAGGTCGATTTTTTACGTGTTGTGGAGATGCCTCAGTGTCAGAAAGGTCCCTCCTGCATCATTTATTCACTTCGTACTTCCACTCCCACACCTACACCCACACCAGCAGACTGAGCCGTCCCCGTGACACCCAAGATACCCGTTTTGAGTTTCTCGAGTAGCTCAAGTTACGAACCACCCCCAAAAATCGTCTGGAAGTTGCAGGACTAAACCACCGGAATTTAAAAGAATAGATCACCGGAATATAATCGTTTTGTTGGGACAGAATGGTAGAGTTGTGCCGGCCGTGAGAGGGTTAAGGAGGTGTAAACAGGGCAATCAGTGAGCAGATCTAGAAATACATAGTGTTTGGCCATACCTCGCGGCTGAGTCACCCCAGTATTCCTGCCCCGTTGGTAGGCTTGCTGACTCTCATTCCTTCGGTGTTTCGTGTTTTTCCTTTTTATATCGTATGGATTTATTTTTTCGATGTTTGTGTGTTTTGAATATGAGGATAACGAGTAAATAATATACAACAGGGTATAGTTGTGACAGATGCCACAATGAACCGACTAGGAGATAGGAGTGACAGTGCTGTTTTTGCCACATCTTCAGAGGCAGCCAGATACATTGCTTGTCCCTGGCTGTGTCACTCACTCACACTCTCTCGTTGACTTGCTCTTCTTGAAGAATGAGATCCAGGCCTTGAGCATTTGAAAAATGAAATATTGCACCGTGGCAAACCTCCCTGGCCAGGTTTCAGACAGGATGAGACCCCCGAGGACAGCCCCTCCAGGTGCAGCAGCCCCCGCAGCTCCCACCCCAAACCGGAGGACACGACGATATTTATAAACCCAGGGATACGAATTTTTGCGCAATGGCAGACCTTCACCCGTACCAGATCATAAGCACGGTGGGACCCCCGAATGCTGTCCCCCACGGGTCGTTCTGCATGACCATAGTTTTCAACCAATGTACATGAAAATTTGCTCATTGGTAAGCGCTTACCCGGGCCACGTTATAGGCTGGGTGACAACCCAAAGATCATACCCCGGGGGGGAGGGTGGCCCCCGAGGTCCTGGCCAAAGTCTCTATCAGCGGTCATGGATATTAACTTTGGGGCGTGGAATTTGCTTGCTAGTTGACGTTCACCCCGACCACGTTGTATGCAAGATGGGACCCCCGGTGGTCACCCTTCACGCAGGGGGGTGGGGGGTTGACTGCCCCCAGGGAAGACTGCGCCACATTTTTTTACGTAAGCAAACGAAATTTTGCATAGTACTAGACCTTTATCTGGACCAGAGTTCCTAAATGTGGGGACCCCTGGGGTTCGTCCCTCAGCTTCCCTCGTTGGTAATATTTTCTTTCGCCTGACACTGTTGGACGGGTGGGTGCGGCTAATACAGATGTCCTATGTCTTGTTTAACCTAGGAGGCTACGGGCTGGGGGCAGTGTAAACAGGCCACTCAGCGTGATAACACATTTAGAGGGCTGCAGGGGGTGGGGGAATACAGGCATGTATTTAAAGGTAGTGAGGTCACAGGGCAGTGCATGACTCACCCCCACATAAACACGCAGCTCACAACGCATCCCAGCCATTAACTCATTACCACACGTATTGTACAGTATATTCTAGACACTCCAGATTATATATTACTTATTGTAGACATTACATACTGAGATATTTAGACAGATGATTTAGATTCTGTTGTTTCTACCAATATACACGTGTTTTAGGGTAGATTATATAGATATTTAGGTATTTTAGATTATTATTCCTACCGTGAAGCACATGTTATA
This sequence comes from Coenobita brevimanus, assembly GCF_032717465.1. NCBI lineage: Eukaryota > Metazoa > Arthropoda > Malacostraca > Decapoda > Coenobitidae > Coenobita > Coenobita brevimanus. Next base: position 17,957,093 of record NC_137035.1, on the reverse strand, counting down.
GATCATATTTTAGGTATTTTTAGGTTACATATTTACATTTTTTAAAGTATTTTTATGGTAGATATTTACGTTTTTATTTTTGTTAGATAGTTAGATGTTTTTATTTATTTTAGGTGTTTTTTGGTTAGATATATAATTGTTTCCGACAAGGAGAGTATGTTTTCACCCCTGTTTGTTTGTTTGTTTGTTTGCCTGCCTGTTAGCCGGATTACTCAAAAACTAAGAGAGAGATTTGGACTAAATTTGGTGGATAGATAGCCCATGTCCCGGGGAACAATCGATTAACGTTTGGCACCGATCCGGATAGTACTACAGATTCTGGATCCGGAAAACACTTTTTGCGAAACCCTAATCAGTTATGAGAAAACCTAACCCATTATGAAGAGTGGTTTGGAAATTACGCTGCCCTTGTCGGAGAGATGCGCTCCACTGAGTGCCCCTCTAGTTTCATTTATTTTATGTTAGATATTTAGATGTTTTTATTTCGGTATTTTAATGTTAGATATTTTGATTTTTTTTTGTTTTAGGTATTTTTGTTTAGATGTTTTTATTCATTTCAGTTATTTCAGTGTTGTATATTTAAATTTTTTACTGTTTTTATCTTTATGTTAGATATTTTGATTTTTTTTTATATTAGATATTTTTTGTTAAATATTTAGATGTTTTTTATTTAAGGTATCTTTTTGTTAGATGTATTAGATTTTTTTTTTTTTTTTGTCATTTTTGTAATGTTTTTTATTTACGGTATTTTAGGTATTTTTATGTTAGACGTTTTGATTTTTAAAAGTTAGTTTATATATCTTTATGTTGGGTATTTGGATGTTTTATTTGCTTGAGGTATTTTTATGTTCAGTGTTTAGGTGTTTATAACTAATTTTAGGTATTTAAGATTTTTTATTTTAGTTTTTTTTTTAGATTTTTGTATTTAAGGTATTTTTTGTTATGTTTAGATTTTTGTGATTTATTTTAGGTATTTTTATGTTTAGATGTTTTTAAGTATTTTTCTGTTAGATGTTTATAGATATTTTATGCTTGGATGTTTAGATGTTTTTAGGTAATTTTATGTTTAGATGTTAAGATGTTTTTAAGTATTTTTATGTCAGATGTTTAGGTGTTTGTAGATGTTTTATGTTCAGATGTTTGTAGGTATTTTTAGGTTTAGATGTTTGTAGATATTTTGTTTAGATTTTTTTTGTATTTTTAGGTTTAGATTTTTTTTATGTAGTTTTATGTTTAGATGTTTTGAAGTTTTTATGTTAGATGTTTAGATGTTTTAAGTATTTTTATATTAGATGTTTAGATGAGAGAGGGGGGTGTGAGTTTGGAGCAGGGCAGTGAAATGGCGGGGTACAGGGCGACTTGGAGGCGGTTTGTTTGTGGCCACCCCAAACGGGATTGAGGCGTCTGGCAATAGGTAGATAGATAGATAGTTTAGATGTTTTAAAGTATTTTTATGTTTAGATGTTTTAAAGTATTTTTGTGTTTAGGTGCGTTTAAGTATTTTTAGGTTTAGATTTTTTTAATGTAGTTTTGTGTTTAGATGTTTAGATGATTAAGTATTTTTCTGTTTAGATTTTTTTTTTAAAGTATATTCTTGTCACCATCGTACTCTTTGATTCAGCTGAGGAGACTGATGTTCTTTTACGCTGAATTGGCCGTGATTTCTGTCGTTTAGCAACTTATTTTACGTTGCTCGGTGCCAGACACTACTACGGCCTTACATTCCTTGCCATAGCACTTCTTCGTGACTAGCATCATATCCTGGTGTTTATCTCTTGTTATAGGGGCAGAATTAGACACTACTACGCCCGTACATGTCTTTCAGTAGCACTTCTTCGTGACTAGCATCATATCCTGGTGTTCATCTCTTCTAACAACTTAGCATTCATTGTGGAGAGATTATTTTAGGCCAAGTTAGAGTAAAAGGGGTATATCTAAGGCCAGAGAGAGAGAGAGAGAGAGAGAGAGAGAGCGCTGAAAATTAATTATAATTTTTTTAGGCAAACATTCATAGAAAATATTATAACAGTTTCTAGGATAAAAAAAATCTAGTGTTAAATAGTGATTTAAAAAAAACTTCCATTAATACATGAATCAGTTAAAAAAAAAAAAAAAAAAAAAAAAAAAAAAAAGCTGAATAACTGCCTTTTCATTCAACATTAAATTTTCGAGTAAGGGGGGTGGGGCGGCAGATTTCGGTTTATATATATATATATATATATATATATATATATATATATATATATATATATATATATATATATATATAATATACCATTTTTTGTTTTTACGCGGATTTTGGTTTCGCATGATGATTGTTCTTTTATTTTTTCGTTTTACCTCCGCCAAGGAGGTCATGTTTTCACCCCTGTCCGTTTGTTTGTTTGTTGGTTGGTTTGTGAGCAAGATTACACAAAAACTACTGGACGGATTTCCACGAAACCTGGTAGAAGAATGGGCCTTGGCCCAGAATAGACTCCATTAAATTTTGGTGCGGATCCGGATGAAGGTGCGGATCCAGGATTTTTTTTTTTTTTTTTCACTTTAACATTGCGAGGTAGGGCGTTTTTCGACATTTTCGTTTTTTTTTTTTTTTTCTGTGAATATTGCATGGATCTTGGAAAAAAAAAAATCAGACATGTTTGGGATGTTGGTATCAACGAATGTGTACAGTGTGGCGCGGATCCATATAAAATTCCGGATCTAGCGGATTTAAATATGCTTTTAGAGGAGATAGATCTTTTTCCCGCTGCCGTACAGTAACAAATAGGACTTGACTGAATGAAATGGAACTGCATGTTGGGTCTTGGTGGAGGTATGCGCTCTACTGAGTCCCACTCTAATTCTTTTTTACTGTAACCCAACCTAATACTAAGGAAAGAAAACTGATACCAAGAAAACAAAACAAACCTGATACCGAGAAAACACACCTGATACCAAAGAAATACACCTGATACCAAGAAAATACACCTGATACCAAGAAAACACACCTGATACCAAGAAAATACCTGATACCAAGAAAACACACCTGATACCAAGAAAATACCTGATACCAAGAAAATACCTGATACCAAGAAAACACACCTGATACCAAGAAAACACACCTGATACCAAGAAAACACACCTGATGCCAAGAAAACACACCTGATGCCAAGAAAACACACCTGATATCAAGAAAATACACCTGATACCAAGAAAATATACCTGAAACCAAGAAAATATACCTGATACCAAGAAAACACACCTGATACCAAGAAAATATACCTGATACAAAGAAATACACCTGATACCAAAAAAATACACCTAATATTAACAAACCTAACCTGATACCGAGGAGACTAACTTACCCTAACTTAACCTAACCTAATCTAGACTTCCCTTCTCCCTTCCTCTCCCCTTCCCCCTTGGCTTCTTCCCTGGTGGGTGGCCACGTGAAGGCGGGCATGCAGCAACAATAAACAGGGAGAGACAGGGAGGATTGGCTGTGACTTCACATATACAGACAGTCTCTCCAAACACACACACATACCCTACCCAGGCAAACACACATACACGCAGTCAATACATGGGCCCAGAATCCAAACACACACACACACACACACACACACACACACACACACACACACACACACACACACACACATTCGGGTTGCTAGGGAGTTTCAGTTGCCGGGGGAAAAACACACACACACACACACACACACACACACACACACACACACACACACACACACACACAGCAGCCTGAGGGGGGGTGTCCGGTCGGGGGAGTGGACGCGCTTATCCGTTACGGTTTGAACCAAGGACGTGTTAATTGATTGATTGGTTGATTTGATTGATTGCTTGGTTGATTGAATAGTTGGTTGATTGATTGATTGCTTGGTTGATTGAATAGTTGATTGATTGATTGATTGATCAGTTGGTTGATTTGATTGATCAGTTGGTTGATTTGATTGATTGATCAGTTGGTTGATTTGATTGATCAGTTGGTTGATTTGATTGATTGATCAGTTGGTTGATTTGATTGATCAGTTGGTTGATTTGATTGATTGATCGATCAGTTGGTTGATTTGATTGATTGATCAGTTGGTTGATTTGATTGATTGATCAGTTGGTTAATTTGATTGATTGATCAGTTGGTTGATTTGATTGATTGATCAGTTGGTTGATTTGATTGATTGATCAGTTGGTTGATTTGATTGATTGATCAGTTGGTTGATTTGATTGATTTGATTGGTTCATTGGTTGATTGATCGGTTGATTGATTGATTAGTTGATTGATGGCATTTAAACAACGCAACCCCTTCAGCGTGATGAGGTAGTGTATATTCTCACTCTTGCTACCTCCAGATGATGTTATTCAGCTTAGGGGATTTATTTAAAGAGATAAATCCTAAATCCCTTCAGTTTAAAGAGGGAGATTTTAAGTATTCATTAATCCCTTTAGGACGAGGGTGATTTTTTGAGTGGATTATAAAAATACTATGGAATTTAGGTCCTCGGAGTGAAGAGGCTACGGTACACTACGCCCCCCTAATTCTACGTAGCCCCTTAAGATATAATAGTTCTCCTCTCTTCTACTTATTATTATTATTATTATTATTATTATTATTATTTATTATTTTTTCTTCTTATTATTATTATTGTTATTATTATTATTATTATTATTGTTCCTCCTCGTCTTCTTCCTCTTAATATTATTATTATTATTATTATTTTATTTTTCTCCTCCTCCTCCTCCTCCTCTCTCTCTCTCTCTCTCTCTCCCTTTACATAACGACAGGTGTCTTATTTTAAACACAAAAATACCAGATAAATGCTGAAGCTTCGGGGCCCTATAAGCGTTCACAAAATTCGGATTGACCGGTGTCCTAAGCGCCGTGGTTTCGAGTCCAAGGGGTGACTTTTTTTTCAGTCTCTAAAGATGCTACCAAGGGCGTAGGTCAGTCTCCGACCCGTAAATGATCTGAACTAATGGTAGCCAGAGATCGAGCAGAATTGGGGTTTGGGATGTTTTTATTAGTTTTACGGAATGGACTAACGGTAGCCAGAGATCGAGCAGAATTGGGGTTTGGGATGTTTTTAGCAGTTTTACGAAATGGACTAACGGTGGCCAGAGATCGAGCAGAATTGGGGTTTGGGATGTTTTTAGCAGTTTTACGAAATGGACTAACGGTGGCCAGAGACCGAGCAGAATGGGGTTTGGGATGTGTTTAGCAGTTTTACGAAATGAACTAACGGTAGCCAGAGATCGAGCAGAATTGGGGTTTGGGATGTTTTTAGCAGTTTTATGAAATTTGCAAAAGAGTACGGGGATAAAAAAGGAGAGTCTCAGCTGTTTAAGGGGCTTCGCTAAAGTCGCTGAAGTCTACGGGAATGAAGCACCTCGTTTCCCCTCCAAAAATGTTAGTAAGCGACAGACGGACAAGGCAGCTCCCAGAGAAGCTCCCGCATCTAAAATAATTATCAGCGGGTACCAAGTTTACGAAAATTATATCTGGGCTGAAGGGGGTAGAGATGAACTGGAGAGAGAGAGAGAGTAGATTCCACATTTTCTACAAGCCCCCCCTCGCCTCCCCGCAGAGTGCCACAGAAAACGGGCTGCGGACTCAATATTTAACCTTGATTTTTGTCCAGTTATTGCAAAGTGACCGTCATGCGCGAATTCCTGTCAATATGCATACTTTCGCGCATGCATTGAGGGTGACGCATGCTGCACGCTCAATTGTGTGTGTGTGTGTGTGTGTGTGTGTGAGGGAGGGAGGGAGCGTGGGTGTATGTGTGTTTATATTTGTGTATTTTTTTTATTGTGTTCGTCTGTCTGTGTTTGTTTATGTGGTGTTTGTGTATGTATATTATTGTTTTGTGTGTGTGTTTGTGTGTGTTGTGTGTGAGGGAGGGAGCGTGGGGGTGTGTTTATATTTGTGTATTTTTGTGTGTGTTCCTCTGTGTGTTTGTGTATATGGTGTTTGTGTATGTATATTATTGTTGTGTGTGTGTGTGTGTGTGTGTGTGTTAGAGAGAGAGAGAGAGAGAGAGTATATTTGTGTTTGGGCTTACATTGTTTGTTTGTGTGTGTGTGTGTGTGTGTGTGTGTGTGATCTGCATCGACTAGTACCGGAACTTTCAATTTGGTAGGTATGTGCGTTTTTGTGTGTCAGGAAGAAAACATTTGGGCTAATAGGACAGTGTGTGTGTGTGTGTGTGTGTGTGTACGTTGCAAAATGGTTGACCTTTGCATCAACTCCTTAAGGTTTGTTGCAGTAAGTAGGCAAGTTATGTGATTTTAATGCACTCTGTTAAAATTAAGTTGCTTATGGAACAGTGTAAGGAATCCAGCTATCCTTGTCATATCCATACAGTTTGCCAGCAGTGAAGTGGAGGAAGCTGGGTATTATTATTCTTACTATTTCTGCTCCTGTTTTCCTGCTCGAGACAGACTTGATATGCGGCATGCATCAAATGATTCATCACTTTTAATTCCTACCCGAGCTGCGGCATACATCAAATGAATATTCAGTTTTAAGTTATATACGATTTTGCGTCTTGTGTTGTTGTTATGGCAGCAGGTACTCGTTGTTATTAGTAAGTCACAAAGTTTTTTATTTTTATTTATCCTTAGTCTTTTCCTTTTATTTCTCTCTTTTTTTTTTTTTTTTTTACGTACGAGTCACAATATCCATTCTTTTTATTTATCCGTACACATTTCTTTTTTCGTTTTCTTTTTTTAATTGTATGTAGTGTTTATTTGCAGCTTTATTCATTTCAAAATTGGTATATAGCTTATTACACCCATCACACAGCAACACGACACACACCTGGCCTGAGAACACTGCAATTTGACGCGAAGAGTATACACAGAAACACGCAACTTGAATACCTAGACAAACTTGAACTGTCGGACACCATATCTGTCTGTCTATCTACCTATCTATGTCTGTCTAGTTACCTGTCTGTCTGTCTACCAATCTATCTGTCTATCTAAGTTTTGAAGGTAGTGGAGATAGAACTTCAAATACGTGATGTGATTGAAGCCGTTAAGGTACACAGTGCAAGGTGATGAGTGGCAGTGTTGAGCTGATGGACAGATGACGTGGGGGAGACTGACATGAAGGGTGAGGGGAGACAAGGCCATGAAAAGTGACAACGTGTGCTGAGTCTAACCCCGCATACCAAGCCAAACCACACTCCCTCATGCCACGGATTATGCACCTTATTCACGCCCCTTTGAGCACATCCCTCCACAATTTAGTGCTGGATATACATTGTCCAGCGAATTTATTTATATTTTAAGAAACGTGGTGGTTATTTTAGGGCGAATTTTGAGTAGAAAATATGCAACATCAACATGGGTGCAAATCTCAAGCGCTACGGACCTACAAATGCTGAGCACCGTATGTGTAAATTGTAGACCATTTTTCCCCATAAGGTCTTTAGTAATTCTAGGTCCTTATTAGTTGAGAATTGGTCCTTTCTTGATATAGTATTTTTCACTCAGAATTAGCGTTAGAATGACCTGGTTTCCAATTAATTATCTCTGGGCCTTATCTACCCCCCCCCCCAGTTCCAAAAGTCCTCAAAACTGTATAACATAATCTAAATTGGGTCTGACTAAAAACGAAAATGACGGTGTGTGTGTGTGTGTGTGTGTGTGTGTGTGTGTGTTTTAATGACTGACGTAATGAATTGTGAATGTGTGTTTCTATGTGTATGTGACTGATATAATAATGTGTGTGTGTGTGTGTGTTTGTGTGTGTGTTTGTGTTTGTGTGTGCTTTTCACATACTGCATTCCAAGCTAGAGTAGAAGATTGATTTGCCTAGTAACCAAGGAGATTGATAAAGATCCCTAACCCCAGATGCCTCAATGTAATCAGATTAGAGGGTTGATTTGATTAGTAACCAAGGAGATTGATTAAGATCCCTAACCCCAGATGGCCTAGTGTAGCCAGATTAGAGGGTTGATTTGACTAGTAACCAAGGAGACTGATAAAGATCCCTAACCCCTTCCAGCTGGGTTGATGGTCAGGTGTAGTCTTAAGGGAGATTCGAGGCCAGGTGTAGTCAGTTTGAAGGGTTAATTTGAATAGTAACCAAGGAGACTCACAACCACTTAAGACATTGAATTTTACGCAACCACAATATACCATTCAAGTTACGGGAGTGTGCCAGTTCCGTCAAATGAAAACAGACAAGATACATATATATATATATATATATATATATATATACAGTATATATACAGTATATATATATATATATATATATATATACACACACACACACACACACACACACACACACACACACACACACACGCAAGATTATACCAGAAAAAGCCTTGTGCATCCTATAACCCGTACCTCATATCGCCTGGTGTTAACTGGAATAAAAATACCAGTTTGATCATGCCAGTCTTAATGGTGGGTGGCATGCGGTGAGGTCAGAGGGGATTGTCAGCGTGAAGGGAAAAAGAGTGATGCAACATTTCGGCGGAGGGACACAGATTGGGTGGAATAAGTCGGAGGGGGAGAGGCGATGAGACGAACAGGCTGGATATTATCAGTCGCTTGCATGAGCCTAAAGGAATGTGTGTGCTTTTCATGTGTAGGGGGGATATCAACACACACACACACACACACACACACACACACACACACACACACACACACTAATCTTTCAGCATGATGGTCGTTTTTCGCTTTCCGACGATTTTATTCAGCTTAAGGGATCCCTCGTAGTGAGAGGGTCGAGAGAGAGAGAGAGAGAGAGAGAGAGAGAGAGAGAGAGTCCTGTGAGTCAGATAGAAGTGGGAAAATTTGTACGTGATTTTAGAGTGAAGGAGAAAATGGGAAATTGAAATTGGTACTGACATGGAAGGGCTGGTGTGTGGGGCTAGTATGTGTTATCGAGAGAGAGAGAGAGAGAGAGAGAGAAGGGAGGGGCAGTTACAAGGACAAATAGTACTTCAAAATCTCTTGCGACCCATACCAAGGAAGTACTGTTAGTAAAGTCGTCAGGAAGCAGCAAATAGCCAGGACAGATCCGGAAATGGCCAGGATATATATATATATATATATATATATATATATATATATATATATATATATATATATATATATATATATATACAGTAGAGAGAGAGAAGAGAGAGAGAGAGAGAGAGAAGAGGCGAAGTGGTGAGGCTGGAGCAAAAAGCAGACGATGAGGGAATACAAAGCAGTGTGGGTGTGAGAAAGACAGTGTAGGCGGCAGGAAGGAAAAAAAGATAGATGTGAGAGAGGCTGGAGTGAGGGGGAGAGGTCAGAGAGAAGAGGGAGAGGAGAGGGGAGGGAGGGGAGAGCGTGGGAGGGTTCAAGATAACTCCCGCTCTAATGAATGGCTGTGAACATGGGCGATAGGTCAAGTTGTTTATGTTGTTTTGGCGAGTTCATGGCCTTATCGAATTCGGCTCAGAATACCACTCCCGTTTATTCGAGCCGACTACGAGCTTTTGCTTTTATATCTCTAATTCAGGCTAGACGTGAGAGATAGTGAGAGAGGCAATCGAGGTTAGGGTAGGGGCAAATAGGCAAATATGGCCACATGGAACCGAATGTGGTGGTTTACCGAGTTGTCCCGCCTGGGTTTGTTTACATATTTTGGCGGGAGACTGGCGCCTGGGACCCGACAGACGAACACACCGACAGATACACACACTTTGCCCGACATTAGTTACGGTCAAGAGGGAGGGGGGGGAGAGAAGCAAAAGGGGAGGTGAGAGGGAGAGGGGGAAGAGGGTGTGGGAAGAAGGGAAAGGCTGTGGGAAGGCGAAGGGGTGAGAAAAAGGGTGTTGAAAGGGGAGAAGGGCAATGAGAAGCGGGGTTGGAGAGACGGAAAAGGGTGGGAGCGGGGGACTGGAGAGGGAGGTGGGAGAGAAAAGGGTGTGGAAGGGGAAGGAGGAGAGGAGATACGGGGGATGAGAGAAGGAAAAGGGTGAGAGAGGGAGAGGGTGAGAGGAAAGGTTGTGGGAATGGGAGGGGGACGAGGAGATAGGAGGAAGGAGGGACAGAGATACGAGGGAGGAGGTGACAAGCGAGTAGAGGAGGAGGAGGAGGGAGGAGGTTTGGAAAGGCGAGGGGGAGGGAGTGGGAGGATATAATAGAAAAAGGAAGAGGGAGAGGAGATGGAGGAGGGAGGAGAGAAGTGAGCACATGTACACTCTCTGTAGTCTTTTTTCATCTGAGGGAACTGGGCTAATTGACTCCTTAACTACGCTCACACGTGACTACACTTGGCCATAAACTAATCTGAAAAGAGGTTAGAGATCTTTATCAGGCAGTCTCCTTGGTTGCTAGTCAAAATCATCCTCAAAGCTGACTTCATTAGGCCATAAACTAAGCTGAAAGAGGTTAGAGATCTTTACCAAGCAGTCTCCTTGGTTACTAGTCAAAATTATCTCCAATCTGGCTACACTTGCGCACAGGTTAAGCTAAAAAGGGGTTAGGGATCTTTTCCAGGCAGTCTCCTTGGTTACTAGTCAAATTTCCCTTGCTATACCTGGCCAAAAACTAAGCTTAAAGGGTCAGGTATCTTTGCCAGGTAAGATTGAATGCACTATAGGATCAGACACGTCCCTTGCAGCGTTTATATGATTGAGAAAAAAAGAATACCCTTGGACATCAGCTCTTTAGGTTACTAGTTCATTGCAGTGGTGTGGTTATACATTTTTCTGTCTGTCTGTCTATCTATCCGTCTGTCTACTTTTTATACATTAATCTCTATCTATCTATCCATCTGTCTACATTTTATACATTCATCTCTCTCTATCTCTCTGTCTGTCTGTTCGTGTCTAGTTTTTTGTACATTCATCTATCAACCTGTCTATTTCTGTGTCAAGTTTTTATACTCTCTCTCTCTCTCTCTCTCTCTCTCTCGTTTTTATACATTCATCTGTCAGTCTTTGTCTATCTATCTATCTGTCTAGTTTTTATATTCATCTCCGTCTGTCAATCTATCTATCTGTGTATCTATTATTCTACATCCATCTATCTTTATCTATCGATCTGCCTATCAGTCTTAGCTTTATTTATCTATCTACCTATTTATCTGCCTATATATCTATCTGTCTATCTATCTATCTATCCATCTGTTTATAGAAATTATACATTGCAGGTCGTCCATCTTTTCACAGAATTGAGGAATTATACATTATTTTTCTTATTAACCGCCAGATCGAAGCATAACACCGCCCAGCAAATACTTCATATAAGGCCAAGGATATTTTCACTCAGTGTTTACCCATTTTAAATCCAATTTCTGCCAGTATTACGAAAATAATTCGTATTGTTTCTCTTTTCAACTTCCGTGTAGGCCAGAAGTCGGAAGTGGTCAAGATGGCGCGCTCCTGAGGTAAATAAAATCGAGTGGTAACTGAGAATAAAGGAGAATAAAGACGAATTGAAATATTTAATGCACGGCCGTCTCCTGCCCGGCTCCCCTGTCACCAATCCACCCCGGCGCCTTCTGGTTGGCCTAAATTGACACTATTTTGTATTTTATTATTTTTTTTCTGGTTAAAGCGTACTTAGCAACAGATATTTGCCCCATATGGAGATTTAGGTTGGGGAATGCTTTAGTGCGTTGCGTAGAGAGAGAGAGAGAGAGAGAGAGAGAGAGAGAGAGAGAGAGAACAAAGACCTATACTACTGTGCTAATATGTGTTGGAATCAGAGTAGCGTAGTGCATGTTGTATTGTCGCACAGACGCGTGTAATACATTTATACTCAACGATGTAAAGTTTAGCATTCTGTTTAAGACACCAAATATATCAAGTAACTGATGATATGTTTATGCACATCTACATTTATCTGTGTATCTGTATTATATTTGAAGTTTCCTTTGTCGATAGGTAAACAGACTTGTAGATTGCAGGTTAATCTTTTAGGCTGACAAAAAATGATACGATCAGCAAGAGATTTACTAAAAACGAGATATATGGTACTTGTACATTAGTGAACAGGTGTGTGTGTGTGTGTGTGTATCTATATCTATCTATTTATCTATCTATCTGTCTATCTACTATCTTTCTATCTATATCTGTCTGTATCTATCTATCTATATTTATACCGTACAGTATTTATATATAAGTATATATGCACATATATACGTATATGTGTATATTTACATATATATAGATACCGGTATATAAACTGAACATTCATGTACCGGTATATCTATAAATGTCTATACATGTACAGTATATACATTTGTGTATACCGGTATATATACTGTACAGAGGGAGAGAGAGAGAGAGAGAGAGAGAGAGAGAGAGAGAGAGAGAGAGAGAGAGAGAGAGAGAGAGAGAGAGAGCAGACCATTAGTGATAAAGGTTGAAAAATTGGTGAATAAGAGAAGAAAAATGTGTGTGTGTGTGTGTGTGTGTGTGTGTGTGTGTGTGTGTGTCAGAGAGGAATGTGGGAGAGTAAAAGAGAGGCTGAGAGGCCGGAGCAGAAGTGTGAAAGAGAGTGTGCATGTTATGTGTGACAGGGAGGAATGTGCGAGGTACGAATGTATGAGGAGAGAGAGAGAGAGAGATGGGGGAAAAAGTTTTAATTGAGATGTGTTAAAAAATGTGTCAAACTTGATGTGTAAAATGTAAAAATATGTACCGATATAAGACTCTGGACAGAAGGTAGATTGCCCGTTCCCTAAATCCCTGCTTGCCTCCTGGGAATATTATATGAATGTGAAATATAAAGGTTGTGTGTGTGTGTGTGTGTGTGTGTGTGTGTGTGTGTGTGTGTGTGTGTGTTTGAGAAAAGTGAAAGAATATTGTGTGATGGAGAGTACTGTTTAATAGAGGAGGTGTGTGTGTGCGTGTGTGTGTGTGTGTGTGTGTGTGAAACAGAGAGGGAGAGGGAGTGAGTCAGTGAGCAAGGAATGGGGAATGGAATGTGAGAGAGTACTGTGTGAATGAGAATATATGAAGGAGATAGAGAGATGGAAGTAGAGCCCGTATGAGTATGTGTGTGTGTGTGTGTGTGTGTGAGAGAGAGAGAGAGAGAGAGAGAGAGAGTGGGTAGTGGCGCCAGGCGTGATACTAACTGGGTCAGACATCCTTGGAGTCAACAAATGCCACCTTGGCGTCAGTCTCTCTCTCTCTCTCCCTCTCTCTCTCTCTCTCTCTCTCTCTCTCTCTCTCTCTTTATTCCTTCACATTCACTCCTCCCATCATTGACTTATTCAACTTCCCCCCTCCCCCCCCCCTCTCTCTCTCTCTCTCTCTCTCTCTCACACACACACACACACACACACACACACACACACACACACACACACAGCAAGAAAGAGCCCATGCACACGAAGACATGTAGGGGGAATAAGCAAAATAGATCAATAAATAGATAGGTAAAAGAAGCTGTATACTGAGAGAGAGAGAGAGAGAGAGAGAGAGTTTAGGAAGATGAACGTGGATGAAGGATGTAAGTTGAAAATATTATAGGGAAAGGAAAAAGAAATAAACCAAAAAAAAAAGTAGTTGTAGTAGTACTGGTGGTGGTAGTAGTAGTAGTAGCTGTAGTAGTAGTTTTAGTTGTAGTAGTAGTTTTAGTTGTAGTAGTAGTAGTAGCTGAAACCCCACGCCTATCTGATAAACCCAGTGGACTGCAGGCTGAAGTTCCCCTCCTCCTGCAGTCCACCGTCGTTCTTTCGGGGGATAGGGAGGGAGGTGAGGGACGTTTGTATAACCAGGCACATCCACCGACCTGTTATATCAATGCCATCACGTGAAGGGCGCCCCTCTCACCTCCAGGAGTGATGTGGGGGAAGGAATTAGTGGAGGGAGAAAGAAATAAGTATAGAAGCAGTTGAGAGAGAGAGAGAGAGAGAGAGAGAGAGAGAGAGAGAGAGAGAGAGAGTAGTGAATGGTGTGAGAGTGACGGGTGAACGGATAAGAAGGGATAGAGGCAGGGGAGGGGAGGGGAGAGGAGGGGGGAGGGGAGTCTATGGGTGGTAAGGAAACCTGTTTGTGATGGTGAGAGGGGAGGGGAGGGGGTGACACTTCTCCCCTCCCCTCCCCTCTCACCTTACATATATACCTCCCCCTCCTTTTCTCCCCAATCACCTTTCTCCCTATCCCAATCCCAGTGGGGTGGGGGTGTGGGGGGAGGAAGGGCAGGAGGGGAGACAAATATGCCAGTGGAAGGGGGGTGGGGAGTGAGAGAGAAGGGGGGGAGCTTACCACGTGGACTGTCTGACCTCCCCTTCCCTCCCCATCTCCCCACTCCCCCTCCCCATCTCCCCACTCCCCCCTCCCCAGATCTAAGCACTCCATATATATCTTTGTTAAGCTGGTGTTTGGGCCACGCTTCTGCCTGGCGTAGCTAAGTAGGCAGCCAAGAATACATAGACAGCAATACCACACTGGCGACGCGGTGGCTAGGTCGCTGCAGCACTGGCCTTACGTCTGGGGGGGTGGGCTGTAGTGGGTTCGAATCTTGAATGCATAGTAGTAGTTGTAGTAGTAGTAATAGTTGTAGCAGTGGTGGTGGCGGTGATAGTAGTAGTAGTTGTAATAGTAGTAGTGGGGGATAGGAAGGGGGATGAGGGACGTGTGTATGACCAGGTAGCTTGGCCACCCCGCTACGTCAATGCCACCACGTGAAGGCGCCCGTTCCCGGCACCCAGACACACGCTGCATCTCTGTCCTCTGTGTCACCGTCTGTGTCTTGTCTCCGTCCTTCCCTCCTCCCAACCCCTGCATCTTTTAACCTTTTGACGCCTTTCCTTCGCTGTTGCCATCACTGCTAAGCTGTTCTGAGCTGACTACAATCGTATGGTGCCTGCAAGAGTAAACCCAACCCTGTTCACTCTAACTATAGTTGTTTTACCTTAACCTGGTCCAGACTTTTGTCCCGCTGAAGGTAGGAAGCTGAAATTTTGGTGTAATGTGGCCTTAGGGCTGCGGAAAGGAGTGTGGTTCCAATCGGTTGATTATTCTCTGAGATCGACCGGGGTCAAAAACTGGGACTTCTTCTGATAGTCCGTATGTCATCTATTTTTCCATGAAGGATTAAAGCAACAGCCACTAATCTTGGTGGACTTGTTGACTGTGATGGCCGAGGAGACATGCACAACATCTGTGGCCTTAACCTCAAGGTCCCTTTATAGCCCGGCAGCTAGTGGGGCTGCAGGGCCAGGCAGTGGCTGTGGCAGGGTTTCCTGTAGCAAAATTGTAACGGTGTTCTAGTTATTATTATTGTCGATATTGTTATGGTTATGATGATGATTATGATAATGATGATGATTATTGCAAGTGTTCCATTAATGACCGTGAAAATACATGGGCATATTTACATTTTATCTGTCTCTCTATCTATCTGTAGCCAGACGCCATAGTCCCGTAAGGGATGGTCGTTTGTCTTTGAGTTACGTGTTTATGGGGAGGGGCACCAACCCCCCGCCAACCCACTCGTTGACACTTTAACTACACCTAAATTTACATCTCCTTCATGATTGCTTCATTGTGAGAATAGTTTAACTCAAGAATATGGTGCTAGTCACGAAGAAGTGCTATAGAGGGATAAAGAGCCGTAGTACTGTCTTTTTCTCCCACTTACGATAGGAAATTAAGCTGGAAAAGGGCGAATTTCTCTACCTATACTCCGTTCACTTTCAGTCGGCGTAATATTGATAGCTGTCATTATGATTGCTCAGTTGTGACAGTAGATTAATGCCAGAATATGTTGCTAGTCACGAAGAAGTGCTGTGGGAAAGATGTAGAGCCGTAGTATTTTTTTTCCGTCATAGAGCTACGTGAAACTAGTTGGAAAAGGACGAAATTCTCGGCCAAGTTGTAGTGAATCAGCTATAGGCCTTATGATAGGTCCGTCGCTACAAGAGAGGGACGCCTTCACGTGGTGGCCTTGATATAACCGGGCGGCCCAACTGCCTGGTTATACACACGTCCCTCCACTACTTCCCTATCCCCGGAAGGAGGATGGTGGAGTGCAGGGGAAGGAGAACTTGACCTGCAGTCCACCGGGTTCACATTTCAATTGAACCCGGGGCTACAACAACAATAATCACTACTTACCTGGCCGTCAGAATGTCAACCTTTTAAAACTGAGTGTACGAAGGGGTAGTGAAATCCGAATTATTTTAGTTAATCGGGTGAGGGGATGGTCGTGATGAAGATGAGGGGGCGATTAGGAAACCGAGTGTACGAAGTTTTTTTTTTTTTTTTTTTTAAATCAGGTGAGGGGATGATGGTGATTAGGGGCGCCTATTTGGAAAGCGCCAGGTGGTATAGTGGTTAGGACTCCCCGGTCGGAGTGGAGGCCTTGCATAGACTGGATCCCCTAAGAGGTGGCTGGAGGTGTTTAGATGATGTAATGCCACCAGGGGAAGTAGCATGGTCACCTGCCCTTAATGTGTGGACTCCCCTAGCCTAGCCCCGGGACCCTACACCACTGAGGGGGTAAAAGAGATTGAATATTACTGTTTAGCAATAGCAAAACCCAGGATGAGAGTCGGTTGGGTTGGGTTGGGTTCTCGGCTTGGGTTGGGTTGGGGTTTGTTCTCTTGGCTTGGGTTTGGTTGGATTGGGTTGGGGTTTGTTCTCTTGGATTGGGTTGAGTTAGGTTGGGTTCGGCTGGGTTGGGTTGGATTCTGTTCGGTTTGGTTCGGTTCAGTTCGGTTCGGTTTGGTTTGGCTAGGATAGATTAGGTTTGGCCAGGATAGGATGGTTGTGTTAGATCGCTGCACTGCTCCTCTGTTTACCGTGTGTGTGTGTGTGTGTGTGTGATTATTTTGGTTAGGTCAGGCCAGAGTAGGTTAGGTTAGGTCAGGTTAGATCAGGTCAGAAATTAGGTTAGGGTAAAGTATGCTAGGTTAGGATGGTTAGCCTGTGTTAGGTCAATTTCCTTCTTGTTTAATGTAGCGTGGAGGTTGGGTAGGATGTCCAAGCTTAGGTCAGGTCAGGTCAGGTCAAGGTGTCAGGTCAGGTCAAGATAGGCTAGGTCAGGTCAAGGTAGGTTAGGCCAGGTGAGGTTAGGTTAGGTTAGATGACAACTTTCCTGTTCTTGTGCGTGGTGTGGGGTGGGGTAGGATGTCCCGCGTTAGTCTGACAGCTAAATCTGGTTGTGTACATGTTTCCTGGGCAGTTTTGATCGGTGCCAGCATCAGAGGCATCCCAGCGCAGGTGGCGATGCAAAGTTGGTGTTGTTGCGAGGTGTGGTACATGTTGATGTGTGCAGTGTGCAACAGTGGTGATCACGAGGGGTTGTACGCTATTGGTGGTGTGGTAGGCTTCTCTCTCTCTCTCTCTCTCTCTCTCTCTCTCTCTCACTAAGCTGCTATAAACTGGTGTCGTGGAAGGCAGGAGCTCTCACCAACCACTCACTTAATGCAGTTTTGCTTCCACGTGGCTCTGCGCAGCTTGAAAAGCCAAATAGTTTCTTGTTGCCCAGGAAGCCAGTTACTACGCTGGGTGGTAACCATATCAAAGGTCGCCTGGTGGTTTAGTGGGCCGGTTAAACTCCAGTAAGTTGTGTTCCTTGCAGAATAGGTAAGGAGGATGTAGAGTCTCGATTGATGTTCCTTGTTCCTTATGGGGAAAAAAGGAGGAAAAGAAAAGGAAAAAAATATTATGACAGGAAAATTATCTCGAAGTATTGTATTTATTTATTTATTTATTTATTTATTTATTGCAGGAAGCACAAGAATATTAAATGGGAAATATCCTTTGCTTTGTTTTTCCTGCAAATTTTATAATCTTAGGCTCGTATTCTCATCGGTTAAGAAAGTTCCCTAATATCTTTTCCTGAGCGATTTATTTTACTCATTACACCTTCCTTACCTATTGTGTTAATTAAATCCCTCAAACATCGGCCTACTCTGCATAAATAACGTACCAGAGGATATTAACTTGCCATATCCAAAAATAAATCGCTAAGGAAGAGGTGTTAGGGAGCCTTCTTAAAGTTACGAGAGGGGGCTTCGTCGTGGGAGGTCGTGAATGTCGTGGTCTTTCATTTAGTCAAGAGAGAGAGAGAGAGAGAGAGTGTGTGTGTGTCGTGGTGGAGAGGGACGCCTTCATGTGGTGGCACTGATATAACCAGGTGGATTCTTTGCCTGGCTATACAAACGTCCCTCGACTACATCCCTATTCCCTCCAAAGGAAGATGGTGCACTGCAGGAGGAGGGCAGAGTGGGTGGGTGTATGGGCAGGTTGTGTGGGTGAATGTGTGAGCAGAGTGGGTGGGTGGGTGAGCAGAATGGGTGGGTGGGTGGGTGAGCAGAGTGGGTGAATGGGTGGGTGAGCAGAATGGGTGGGTGGGTGGGTGAGCAGAGTGGGTGAATGGGTGGGTGAGCAGAATGGGTGGGTGGGTGGGTGAGCAGAGTGGGTAGATAAAATAGTTGCATGGTATTGATAGTTCCATGGGTAGAATAGGTCCAAGATGGCAATAGTTCCATGAGGAGTAGGTCCATGGGGGGTAAATGAGATTCTGGGGTCGCCTCTCACGTGGATTGGCTCACAAGGTATAAGTAAATGCCAGTATGCACGGCTGTAGTTTATTTATCATTTTATTTATTTATTTATTTTATTTATCTTACCCACGCAGCGCTAGGAATGCCGCTAGAGTGCAGAATAAATCGCTAAAGAATAGGTGTTGAAAATTGTGGAGCCTCACCTGACAATTTGCTTCTCTCTCCTGCAGGTGACTCGGGCGTGCAAGAGGAGCTGACCGGCAGAGGTGAGAGTGTGGTAGTTGTGGTAGGTGTGGTGGTGGTTGTGGCAGAGTGTGGTAGTTGTGGTAGGTGTGGTGGTAGTTGTGGCAGACAGAGTGTGGTAGCTGTGGTAGGTGTGGTGGTAGTTGTGATAGGTGTGGTAGTTGTGGTAGGTGTGGTGGTAGTTGTGGCAGAGTGAGTGTGGTAGTTGTGGCAGAGTGTGGTAGGTGTGAGGGTAGTTGTGGCAGAATGAGTATGGTAGTTGTGGTTGGCGTGGTGGTAGTTGCGGCAGAATGAGTGTGGTGGTTGTGGTAGGCGTGGTGGTAGTTGCGGCAGAATGAGTGTGGTAGTTGTGGTAGGCGTGATGGTAGTTGTGGTAGGCGTGGTGGTAGTTGCGGCAGAATGAGTGTGGTAGTTGTGGTAGATGTGGTGGTAGGTGTGGTGGTAGTTGTGGCAGAGTGAGTGTGGTAGTTATGGTAGGTGTGGTGGTAGTTGTGGCAGAGTGAGTGTGGTAGTTATGGTAGGTGTTGTGGTAGTTATGGTAATTGTAGTAATTTGGTGGTGATGGTTGTTTTGGTAGTTGTGACAGGGGTGTGAGTGTGGTAGTTATGGTAGGTGTGGTAGTTCGATGGTGGTGGCTGTATTGAGTGACGGTGGTGTGTGTGGTATTTGTGGTAGGTAGAATGGTAGTTGTGGTAGATGTGGTAGGTAGAGTGGTAGCTTGGTAGGTGGAATGGTAGTTGTGGTAGGTAGTGGTAGTTGTGGTAGGTAGGGTGGTAGTTGTGGTGGTGCTGCTATACTCTACTTACTCTAACTTGGCCTGAAGTTGCCACCTCACCATCTTAAATACTAAGCTGCAACAATTAACACTAGAATATGGTGCTAGTCACGAAGAAGTGCTACAGAAAGGATGTAGAGCCGTAGTATTGTCTCTTCCTGCCACTGAGCTACGTGAAATAAGCTGCAAAAGGACGAAAATCTTGGCCAGGTTAAGGTGAAAGGGGTATAGGTGTGGTGGATGTGGTATAGGTAGTGACACTTTAATTACAGGTGAGTTCCTTCTTACTGTTGATTAGATGGGACTGAACGAGGCAGAAGAGTCTCCTTGGTTACTAGTCAAAACCATCAATCTGGCTCAACTTGGCCATAATTTGAGCTGGAAGTGATAGGTGAAAACAGACTATAGATTATTTTTTTTTGTAAAGGGGTGTGCTGTAGAAGGGAGCCTGCATCCTTTCCATAACACTTCTTCGTGACTAGCATCGTGTTCTGGTTTTCATCTCATTACAAGCCACTGTTCAAGAGAAACGTCAATTTTAGGCCAAGTGAAAGTGAAAGGAGTTGTGATTTTTTTTTCTTTCTTTCTTTTTTTTCTTTGGTCCCCCGTAGAGTTAAATTAGGGACCTGGCTGGACATGCGACTGTTGCGGGTCTGTTCTAGGAGAAGATTGGGACTTTGAAGATATATATTGCCAGCCTTAATGCCCCTCGTGTGGTTAGCAGGCTTTTTTTCGTCATCATCATCATCACCATCATCATCATCATCATCATCATCATCATCACCATCATCATCATCATCATCATCATCATCACCATCATCATCATCATCATCATCATCATCATCATCATCATCATCATCATCATCATCATCATCATCATCATCATCCTTCTTCTTCCTTCCTTCCTTCTCCTCCCTCTTCTTCTTCTTCTTCTTCTCATTATTATTATTATTATTATTATTATTATTATTATTCCCTCTTCCTTCTCATTTATCCCTTAATGAAAGAATGAATGAATGGAAGGTGTGGTAGGTGTGGTAAATGTGGTAGTGGTGATGAGTGTGGTTGTGGTAGTGGCAGTTGTGGTAGTGCATGTAGTAGTTCTGGTAGTATTGGTAGTGGTGATCAAGAGTGTGGTGGTGGCAGTTGTGGTAGTGGATGTGGTAGTTCTGGTAGTGGTAGTAGTGATGAATGGTGTGGTTGTGGTAGTAGTGGTAGTGGTGATGAAAGGTGTGGTTGTGGTAGTAGTGGTAGTGGTGATGAAAGGTGTGGTTGTGGTAGTAGTGGTAATGGTGATGAAGAGTGTGGTAGTGGCAGTTGTGATAGTGCATGTGGTAGTTCTGGTTGTGATTGTAGTGGTGATGAAAGGTGTGGTTGTGGTAGTTCTGGTAGTTGTGGTAGTGGTGATGAAAGGTGTGGTAGTGGTAGTTGTGGTAAAACATATGGTAGTCATAGTAGTGGTAGTTGTGGTAGTGGATGTGGTAGTTCTGGTAGTGGTAGTAGTGATGAATGGTGTGGTTGTGGTAGTAGTGGTAGTGGTGATGAAAGGTGTGGTTGTGGTAGTAGTGGTAGTGGTGATGAAAGGTGTGGTTGTGGTAGTAGTGGTAATGGTGATGAAGAGTGTGGTAGTGGCAGTTGTGATAGTGCATGTGGTAGTTCTGGTTGTGATTGTAGTGGTGATGAAAGGTGTGGTTGTGGTAGTTCTGGTAGTTGTGGTAGTGGTGATGAAAGGTGTGGTAGTGGTAGTTGTGGTAAAACATATGGTAGTCATAGTAGTGGTAGTTGTGGTAATGATGTCGAAAGATTTGTTGTGGTTGTTGTGGTTGGGGTGAGTGGTAGTTGTGGTAGTGGGTATATTGGTTGCAGTTATGGTGGAGGATGGTTGAATTTGTGAATTAGGTTGGGGATGGGGGAGGGAAGTAGGGGAGGGGGAGGAAGAGGGGGAAGGGGAGGAGGAAGAGGAGGAGGGGAGGAAGAAGAGGGAGAGGGGAGGAAGAAGAGGGAGAGGGGAGGAAGAAGAGGGAGGGGAGGAGGAAGAGGGGGAGGGGAGGAAGAAGAGGGAGAGGGGAGGAGGAAGAGGGGGAGGGGAGGAAGAAGGAGAAGGAAAGGAAAATGAAAGAAAGCGAAGGGAGGGGGAGGAAAGGGAAGGGGAGGGGAAGAAAGGAAAGGAATGGGAGGGAAAGTGGAGGGGGAGGAAAAGGAAGGGGAGGGGGAGGGAAAGGAAAGGAAGGAATGGGAAGGGAAGGGAAGGGGGAAGAAGGAAGAGAAAAGGGGAGGGAAGAGGAAGGGAGGGGAAAAAGGAGGGGAGGAGGAGGAGGAGGAATGGGAGGAAAATGGAGAGAAGGGGAGGAGAGTGAGAGGTGTGGAGAGCGAGGAAGCTTAGTGAGATGGATGGGGAGGGGAGGGGAGGTGAGAAGAGAAGAGGAGAGGGGAGGGGAGAGGATGGGAGGGGAAAGGAGGAGAGGAGAGGGGAGGGGAAGGGAGGAGAGGAGAGGGGAGGGGAAGGGAGGAGAGGAGAGGGGAGGGGAGGGAAGGGAGGAGAGGGGAGGGGAGGGGAGGGGGAAGTGGCTCCGGACATCCTGGCGCCACATACCGCTCCCCCTCCCTCCCCTTCTTCCCCTCCCGCTCTCTCTCTCCCCCTCCCGTTCCCCTCATTCCCCTTTCCTTCCCTCCTCTCCATCCCTTCATCAGCACTCGCTTTCCCTTCCCCCTCCCCTCTCATTCCCCTTGCTCCCTCTCCCCTTCCCCTCCCCTCCCTTTCCTTTCCCTCCCCTCCCCTCCCCTCCCGTCTCTCCTTCCCTCCCCTCCCCTGCTCACCTCTTCCCGCTCTCCCCCTCCCATCTCTCCCCTCCCCTCTTTCCTCTCCTCTCCCACCGCTTCCCCTTCCCTTCCCACCCTTTCACCTCCCCTTCCCACCCTTTCACCTCCCCTTCCCACTCCCTCCCCTCCCCTCCCCTTTCCCCTTACTCCCCTCCCCTTTCCCCTTACTCCTCTCCTCTGTCTTCCTCTCCCCCTTCTCTTTCCTTCCCCTTCCCTTTTTTCCCTCCCCACCCCTCCCCTCTTCCCCTCCCCTACCCCCTCCCTATCCTCTCATCTCACCCTCCACCTCCCATCACTCCTTCCCTCCCTCCTCCTCTTTCTCCCTCCTTCCCCCTCTTTCTCCCTCCTTCCCCCTCTTTCTCCCTCCTTCCCCCTCCTTCCCCCTCTTTCTCCCTCCTTCCCTCCTTCCTCCTCTTTCTCCCTCCTTCTCTCCCTCCCTCCTCCTCTTTCTCCCTCCCTCCTCCTCTTTCTCCCTCCTCCTCTTTCTCCCTCCTTCCCTCGCTCCTCCTCTTTCTCCCTCCTTCTCTCCCTCCTCCTCTTTCTCCCTCCTTCCCTCCCTCTTCCTCTTTCTCCCTCCTTCCTCTCTGCTTCCCTCCCTCCCTCCTCTTCTTTCTTCCTCCCTCCCTCACTCCCTCCTCTCTTCTTCTCTTCTCTTCTCCCTCCCTCCCTCCCTCCCTGCCTCTTGACCATCTTCCCTCCTCCCCTCCCTCCCTCGATTCTTTCCTTCCTTCCTTCTTTCGCCTGGTTTTGCGCTTCCTCACCTCCCCCCTCCCTCTCCCCACCCTTTCTCTCCCCTCGCCTCCCCCTCCCTCTCCCCCGCCTCCCCCTCCCTCTCCCCCTCCCGTTACTCCTTACCTTTTATTTTGTCCAGTTTTCCTCTCTCTCTCTCTCTCTCTCTCTCTCTCTCTCTCTCTCTCTCTCTCTCTCGCTGTTAACATATTCGGATACCTTTTACAAGCACTTAAAACAGATTTGTAGGTGGAGGGTAGAGGGGAAAAAAATCATCACCATCATCATCATCATCATCATCCCACTTTTCTCCCATTCACGGGTTGGGTGAAGGAGAGAGAGAGAGAGAGAGAGAGAGAGAGAGAGAGACCTAACCAACAACATGCCTAATGAAATGGGCCACTCACTCATTGACTCCCCATTCACGCCTAAGGAATCCTAACTACCTCACACACACACACACACACACACACACACACACACACACACACACACACACACACACACACACACACTCATCTCTTAATGTATGTTATTTATCACATTTTAACATTTTCTTGCATATTATAATTCTTACATCGACACAGACCAACATACAGGATTATATTAACTTAAAATAAATGGATTGGAGAGATTTATGAGAGAGGGACCAGAGGGATTTGAGTTGGAGGGAGGGCAGTCAAATGGCAGAGGACAGGACGACGTGGAGGCGATTTGTTTTTGGCTACTTACGGGATTAAGGTGCCTGGCGATAGGTAGATAGAAGAAAGATAAGGCCAGATAGATGGATGGATGGATAGATAGGCAAATAGATAGATAGATGGGTAGATAGATCGAAGGTAGATAATAAGACAAGGATAAAACCAATGACGAGATTGAGAGAGGACGGTGGGAAAGAGTGTTTGATCTGAGTACGGGATGGAGGGTGAGAGAGAGTCATGGAAGAAGAGGGAGAGGGGTAGAGTGCGAGAAGAAAGAAAGAAAAAAAAAAAAGGTATTATGTGGGAAGAAGAGAGAGAGAGAGAGAGAGAAAAGGTGAGTGGTATGTGGGCGTGACAATTTTTCGTTCATTTTCGGCCTATTTCTTGTACTCAGTGGCAGAAAAAGACAATACTATGGCTGTACATTCTTTCCCCAACACTTCTTCGTAACTAGCATCATATTCTAGTGTTAATCTATTGGTACAACGCAGCATTCAAGATAGATGACAGTTTTAGGACATGTTAGATAAAACGAGTATAGTTGCTTTTAAAAGTCCACATAATTTCTCGGCACTACATTGGTAACCGTTTTGAATTTGAATTGTAATATTAACATTCCATTATCTGTAATTTCCCGGTACCACATTTGATATCCATTTTCACTTATTTCACGTGATATCCATTTTCACTTATTTCATGTGTAATTTAGTTTGTTTTTACCATTCTACTATACTAACCATACAGCCCAGACGCATAAATGAAAAGTATTTTGAATTTACCTGTACTGCAGTTGATATCTATTGCCATTTA
This sequence comes from Coenobita brevimanus, assembly GCF_032717465.1. Lineage (NCBI taxonomy): Eukaryota > Metazoa > Arthropoda > Malacostraca > Decapoda > Coenobitidae > Coenobita > Coenobita brevimanus. The sequence goes on along the minus strand of NC_137035.1, from coordinate 17,932,545 downwards.
TTTCACTTGTAAAATAGTGTGCTTTCATTGTGTATTATTTCACGTGTAAAGTTATTATTATTATTATTATTATTATTATTTCGCCATACAGCACAAATGCATCAGTGTTTAAAATTTCATGGTACATAATATCCCATGTCGCTTATTTCACATGTTTAAAAAAAATAGGATACTCTCATTGTCAATTATTTCACGTGTATTTTTTATTTTTTTACCATTCGCCTACCCACACTGCCCCTGATCCCCATAGAAAAGTTTGAAATTTATCGGTTTTGAAGTTCATATCTGTTGTCAGTTATTTCACATTTAAAAGTGTTCTTTCATTGTCGGTTATTTCACATATAAAGTTACTAGTAGTGTTTTTTATTATTATATTATTTCTATATGTATATATTTTTTTTTACTATTCCACTTCTCATACAGTTCCTACGTGCTAGTGAAAAGTGTTTAAAATGTCTTGGTACCGTAGACTTCGCCGTGCTGCTGAATGGCCGAACCTCCAAGCCGCCCATGACAACGAGGCGGGTGGCGACGGGTAGGCTGTTCCTGCGTCGCCGCGCCCTCCACTACTCCTTCCTTCTGGAGGAGGAGATGCCCCACCCAGTCTCCGTCCTCTTCCTCGACGATGCTGGTAGTATCTTGGAGGAGCTGGAACCACAAACGTCTCCCTACGAGGTCACCAACAGCAGGATATGTGGCACTTGGACCAGAATACCGCGAGAGTATAGGTAAGGACAGTTGTAGGCGAGACTGTGGTGTGTAAGGACGCGTCCGTACCAAACACTTGCTGGTGCGGGGGAGAGTTCTGCATTACTGTGACCCGTAGAAGTTCTTTCCCGTACCCGCCCGTGACTAGTGGGGCAACTTGTATGGGTTACTCTGATGCCAGACTCACGGCCACACCAGCACACATTATATATATATATATATATATATATATATATATATATATATATATATATATATATATATATATATACAAGGAAGAAGGAACCAATGGCCAGAATCCCACAATTGTTCCCTTCAAGAAAAAACAAGATAACAGTTAGCCAAATTCAAAATCCGTTCTTTCGATGTGGCTGGACACACTGCGTTTGAAAGACTGGAGGTCATAGGCAGTAAGAAACACAGAGGAAGACAGTTCCAGAGATGACCTGTTGCATACTGTACATATAGGACTGGGAGTAATGGTTAACTCTTGCATTACTGTAGAGAGTTGGACAGAAAAGGGATGAGTTTGTTGCTAGACCCGCCGACATGTCGTAAAAATACCCCCGCTAATACCGGTACACCAGTCCTGTATGAGACACCCCTAGCATGTATTCAGCATGGATGGTGGGTGTTAGCGCCGAAGTGGTGACATGTGGAGATGTAGGAGGACTACTGGGCCTTGGGATAGGTCACTGCCCCCAAGAAATAGGCCCTGAAGCCTTTGCCCAGAGTCGGACACGTAAAAAAAAAAAAAAAAAAAAAAAAACGCTCGCCATTGTGGTAGAGAGATGAGATTATGTATAGGATTGTGCCTAAAATTGTGTCATGTATAAGACTGCATGTACTTTATGTAGGTTTTTCCTCACTTCTATTGCTACCAAACATTTTTACGGTCAAATAAGAGTGAATATGACAAGATACGAAAAACAAAACGATCTCGGATACCGGTGATTAACAGTTATGGAGACTAACTTATCGAAAACTCTGGAGTACGATTGTGTGTGTGTGTGTGTGTGTGTGTGTGTGTGTGTGTGTGCGTGTGTGTGTGTGTGTGTGTGTGTGTGTGTGCGTGTGTGTGTGTGTGTGTGTGTGTGTGTGCGTGTGTGTGTGTGTGTGTGTGTGTGTGTGTGTGTGTGTGTGTGTGACATCATTTTCACGGACAAAGTTTGCATTAGTATCTTACCAGACGGTATTGAGGTGTAATGCGGAGAATAAATAGCTAAGGAAGAGGTTATACGAAATATCCCAAACCACTTAGTATATGGTCGTACGGCTGATAAGGTGTGGAAATATTCTTACCAGTCAGCAGGGTAGTATTCATACCTGCTAGTCACGTAACAGAAGAGGAGAAGAATGCTTAGTTTTATGCACAAGCAGAACAAGTGAGGCAGGAAGCGATTAAAGTTGCAAAAGGTGGACTGTCTGTGGGTCGTACTCAAAGTGGCTGCTTCCCAATGTTGGATCCGGCACTTTGAAAGGGGGGAGGGGAGAAGTGTATCTGAATTACCATTTGTACCATTTAATAGATCTAAATGCACTTTTATTTTGCCTTTTTCTTTTTAGTACCAAACAGCTCATATTGAAATTATCGTGTGATTACATGTAAAGTATTTATTGCATATATTTATTGATAAACAGCATTGCTCATTTATTGTAGGTTATTATTGGTCTGCCAATAAAAAAGGTGGGGGGGGGGGAGCGTACAGCCCCACGGCTACCTCCTACCACCCCAGATCCCTACCTGCCATCCTTAGCGATTTATGACGCATGTTATATCGTAACATCCCCCTGGTATGTCGCATATAAACTACTGTATACTGAAATTAAAATATCGTAAATAACTTATGGGACAGCAGTCTGATGTAGTAACCTAGGCCAAAAATGTATTGCTACCACAAAGTAGGATACACAATCATGTGAGTATTTACCATCAATTCTTTCCTAACTTTGATTTGGCTTTGCATGAACAAGACACATGAGAAGAGTCTGTACGGCTTCTCCTTGTCTTTCCTGCAGAAAAGATAACTTGGGATAGCTTCTGGGGGATCATAATTAGCCCCCTCACAAATTGCTCACAACCCCGAAGTGCCCCCCACCCCCCTCAGCTCATGACTTAATGATCTCGGGACACAGGAACCCCAACAAGCAAGAACCGAAAATATCAACATGGATGAGTTTGTAAACAAGTTGTCGACCATTCATAAAAAAAGAATCAAGCCATTCCAAGACAAAAAAGATCCATCCATCCATCATCCAATCCTATGTTGCCCCATGAGGAGCGTAGGAACCTGGGGCTAGGCAAGTTGGTCCTGACATGTAAGATGAGACTGAAAAAGATACATAAATGTACTTTAATTTCTGCACATTATTGACTTCCTAATTTTAACATTTACATATTATTGTAAGGTATTCTCTGTTCAGTACAGGCCACATAAATTTTGTGCTCTTTAATAATCCACATAAGTATTGAAAACATGGATGTTTAATAAATTTTTAATGATCACTCTAGGCGAGCTGCATATACAGTATGTATGGTGGTAGGTGGTGGCGACCATCATTCGTATTTGTGATGTAGTGATGCCTACTTCCTCTTACACCTTTATCATTCTTTTTCTGTGTCTGCCCTCCTTTCTTCCTATTTCTCCCATCTTTCCTGTCACATTTTATTACTCTTCTTTCCTATTCAGGCCACTTTACATTGAATGACAAGCCCAGTGGTTTCCAGGCCTATGAAACCATTTACAGTGCTGGGTGGTAACCATATAACCAACCCAAATGTGTTCCCCACGTGTCAGCAGGTGGGTTGGCAGAGAGTTAGTGCCCCTCCCCGTAAAACAGCTAACTCAAAGACAAACAGCCACGCCTTACAGGATTGTGGCATTGGCTGTAGATAGATAGATTGCATTAATAAAGTATGCTTTGCAAAACATCTCAATCTGATCTTTATCACAGGATTTGCATTTTTTTGAATTTCGAAGGATTTCAGACATGATGTATACAGTAACATCAGTTGTAATCATAACTATTTATTGTCGAGTGCCGTAATGTGTGGTATTTTGGTGAGCAGTAGTAGTAGTAGCTGTGTAACATTAGTAGTATAGTAATAATCTGTATCTTGATCCATTTCTCTGTATAGACAAACTGCTACTTTAGAAAGACAGACAACTTCTCTAACCACATGACCACCACTTAACTCCTTCACTTCAGTGATGGATTATATATATTTTATTACTGCCACCACACAATTATTATGCTTTGGAGAGAATGTGAATTACAGGACTTACATGTTATAACTTTCACTGATCCCTTTACTACTATGGTGGTAGAAGGAATAAAGTATAAGAATAGGACTGAAGGAGTTTAAAAAAATGAAATAAGTATAACCTGATTACTGTTTATGATTTGTTGGACAGTAGTGACCTTCGCTTGTTAAATTTCACTTTTGGCTCAATTCCCTGTGGTCAGTATGATTTTTTTTTTTTTTTTTTTTTTTTAAATGCAGTTTTGTTTCATAAATTCAAATAACTTTCCTTATAACCCCCCTGTTTTAGTCAGTCATAGCCAAACTAAATTCACACAGCACTCCGTATAACCCTTTTGTATTATATCACTAATAACCAAGCTTTAGTGCCATGTCCTAAACAATAATGGGCTAAAACTAAAATAATATCAGTTGCTCTATGTAACTTTGACTGATGTCCCCAGAACACTGCTGCTGGAGGAGAAGATGTGGGTGGCTCTGGCACCACCTGACGACTTACCTGAGGAGGATATCATCAGCGGCCAGGTGGCGAGGTATATCGGTGTGGATACGGAGGTCTTCTCGGCTCTACTCACACCTTCCTCCATCACCTCGGTCTCTTCAACTCCTCCTTCCCCCTCCCTCAGTGGTGGAGGAACAGCTATTGTCTCAGTGGACAAACAGACAGACTCACTGCACATCAGCCTGGTGTTCAATGGAATTTTTGCCTCTGGGGAGAATCACAATGTTACTGTAAAGGTGCAGCTGTTTCCAGAGCGAGGGGTTGACCCAGTCACTGATACAATTGTTCTGCCAAAAGTTTTTTCAGTAAGTTATTTTATTGCAGTGTCACAGTATATACATTAAGTATGAAATCAAATTATTGCTCTGTGTACAGTATGAATACAAACCAGTTTCCACTTCATGTGAAAATCATGCAGAAAAATACACTGATTATTTCACCTGATGAAATATTTACTTTCAGTACTGTACAGCGTTTTATTGATTTTTTTTTTTTTTTTTTTTTTTTTCTTAGAGAGAGAGAGAGAGAGAGAGGTGCTGGATAAATAACGTGTTGTAAAATGAAGTACCCTTTGAATTTAAACCGCTGGCCGTGCACGTTAAACAACTCATATTTCTAGATAACTTTTAAGTTATCTCTGAAGGATACGTCATCCAGTCATTGACTTCACTATCATTATTCTCTGTACCAAGTTGTGAGCATCAGTACACATCATTTTAAAATTAAAAACATTTTTGTTAGTCAGCCTGTCTATGTTAGTCAGCTTTGATATTCTCTGCCAGAGTAGGTCTTTGTTTACAAGCAGTGCTATAACTATTTGTGTCCTGTTTTGTGTGTAGGAGTGTCAGGAAATTTATATTTATCAACAATAATGTGCACTAGTGTAATTACAGTATCTAAAAATCATGAAAACTGTCACAGCACAGGAAGAACAACTAATTGGATTACTTTTATGTTAACAATTATCTCAAGGCACTACCAGTGATATGTACATGTAATGTTTATCATGTTTTTGCCAGGACATCAACCGAGCACAGGTCCGAACAACTCTTGGTGAACGCTCCCTCATCCGCCTGACCCGAGGTCAGGTAGATATGAGGGTTTGGAGTCCCACTGCACCGCATCTTGAGCTTCGGGGTGCCATCATGCCCCGGGCAACATGTAATGTCTTCTCGGCTGTTCTCACTCCACCTCCACCACAACCTGAGGATGGTATCTCTGTCTCAAGTCATGAGGGTGCTGGGTGGGCCCTTGTGACACTAGAAAATGATGGGACCTTCCAGTATGAAGTGGTAGTGGAAGGTAGAACTAGTGGGGCTGTGAGACTGGAGACACAGCAGCGACGACGACCCCGAGTGGTGGAGGATCTCACCCTGTCTCTAACGGCTGGTCGGGCCAATGGTACTTACCAACGACCCACGTACAGAGATCTAGATGCCCTGCTTCGTGGCCGCATCCAGGTGGTGGTTGATTCAGGCGGCATAGGGCGGGGTCTGGCTGGCATCCTGGACCCAGTTGCAGTTACTGAAGCTCTGAAATCACCCCGACCCACCTTACTTTCAGCTCCAGGAGTAGATATGGCAGCCACAGTGTGGGTGGCAGTGGATCCAGACTGTGTCACTCATTATGATGTGAGAGTGGCAGGAACTGTTGCTGGGGTTGCTGTGGGGTGGGAGCCAGAGTGGAGCTTGGTGCTGAGGGAAGATGACCAGGTTTGGGACCCCCGCCATGAAATGACTACTTTGCAGCTTGAGGATCGTGTTGAAGGCTGGGAAGTATTTGCCCACTCCACCCGTCTGTCAACCCTCTCACTCTCACGTCTGGGTGCGGGGGTCACTCACTTGGACCTCCACCTCCTGCCTCCCACCAACAGCTCCACATTCTTGTCCACCTTGACTGGGCGAGTGTCAGGTGTACAGGTGCCAGGGCAGTGTCTGTTGGGGTCAGATGTGCGAGAGGTAGTGGTGAGTCCACCAGCTGGCTGTGACAGTGGCCCTTGTGTTGTGCTGCATGAAGGTGACCCTCCGCCCATCACGAACACCTGCGTTGATGAGGTCAATGGTGGTGAGTTACACATTGCTTCATGTGTCACAACTTTTCACATTCCATAAAGCAGTTACATAGCACTGCATTTCTCATACCATAACTCCCTTGTCTCCAAAATATATTACAGACTTCAGACTGTCACGAAAGAATAATTTGAAACTGTGAACTTGTTGTTGTTGTTGTTGTTAACCTCTTGAATTTGGTGACATATACCATACCATATATATATATATATATATATATATATATATATTTGTATACCGTATATATCCATCCATCCACATATCATCCAGTCCTATGTTGCCCCATGAGGAGCGTAGGAATCCCGGGCTTGGCAAGTTGATCCTGACTTTTAAGATGAGGGTGACCAGCCTCACTCATCCCTGAGTGGCATTACGTGAGCAATAAACCCCAACTACCCCATGGATGTAAACCTATACAGGCTCAATCCAATTGGAGCGCCGTAATTACCCACTAAACCACCGGGTGCCATAATTTTGTTACATGGCTACCACCCAGCATAGTAAATGGTTTCCTTGTGTACAGGAAACCATTCGGCTTGTCACTCAGTGTAGAGTCACCCATAGGCAGAAAGAAGAGGAAAGAATGAAGGAAAGAAAGACAGAAGAGAGAGTGTAAGGTCACCTGTAGGCAGAAGGAAGAGGAAAGAATGAAGGAAAGACAGAAGAGGAAAGAGGAAGGAAACAGAGAGGAAAGGGCAGACACCCAAAGCAGCAGCACCACATTGAGTGAGTGGATGGTGAGCACCCCCACCTACCACTATATACTGTATATATATATCACTCTTGCTAGCTGAGGGCCAGTTGATCTTACTCAGCTAAGGAGAGACCTTTTGCGCTGGAGAGGTCATATTCACCCTTCATAACTCTTTCATTGTTTGGGAGCTCTCCTGTGTTAAAAAAATCATCTAAGGAATAGTAATACATAATAAAAAGATGTTACCTTGTTTAAGAAGTTAAATCGCAGCCTTTTTTTTTTTTACATGCACAGATACGTGTATAATTTACTCCATGTTAGCTGTAATGCATGCTCTTGTATACTGACCGATTAAAAACAGTGTATTGCATAGTCTTAAGTTCAGTTACATAAACTTGTTTGTACAGTGCATTATTATCAGTCATGAGTTATTAATCTATGATCACTGTTGCTGATTATGAAATTATATATAGTCTTTGAGGACACAAAATCGGTTCAAAGCTGGTTAAAATAATCTGATATTAAATAAAGTAAATTAGATAAGGTTTCTGACATTCTAAAGTTGTTACTGGAGACAGTGTTTAATCCTTAAGGGATGTGAAGACACTTTTAAGCAGAATAAAACCCTTTGATGGTTGCTAGAATGAAGTAACTTAAGACTTCACATATCCTGAAAGAGTTAATGAACATGTGTCAGAGATATTTTTCAAAATACATTTTATGTATATTTTTTAAATTAGTACTTTAAACCAAATTATTGTGCCTGCTGGTTTAGTGTGTGGGTGCTCACCATCCACTCACTCGATGTAGTGCTCCTCTCGGTTGTCTGCCCTTTCCTCGCCTCCATCCATTCCTTCCTTCCTTCGTCCCTTGTCTTTCTTTACTTCATTCTTTCCAGGTCCTTCTGCCTACAGGTGGCTTTACACTCCCTCCTTTGTCTTTCTGTCCTTCATTCTTTTCTCTTCCTTCTGCCTGTTTGTGACTCAACACTGAGTGACAAGCTGAATGGTTTCCTGTACACCAAAAAACCATTTACTATGCTGGGTGGTAACCATATAACCATATTATGATGCCTGGTGGTTTAGTGGGTAATTATGGCGCTCCAATTGGATTGAGCCGGTGAAGGTTTATATCCAAGGGGTGGTTGGGGTTATTGCTCATGTAATGCCGCTCAGGGATGAGTGAGGCTGGTCACTCTCATCTTAAATGTCAGGATCAACTTGCCTAGCCCCAGGCTTCTACGCTCCTCATGGGGCAACGTAGGATTGGATGATGGATGGATGGATGGTTTACTGGGTAATTAAGGTGCTCCAGTCAGATTGAGCAGTGCAGGTTTTTTATACAAGGGATGGTTGGGGTTTATTGCTCACGTAATGCCGCTCAGATAAGTGAGATTGGTCACTCTTATCTTAAATGTCAGGACCAACTTGCATAGCACCAGGCTCCTACTCTCTTCATGGGGCAACACAGGATTACATGACGACGATGAATTGGAAAACTGGTGAATCAGAATTACGGGCAACATTCTAATTTTAATGGGAATTCTTTTTGTAAATTACAAAAGTTTTCTTTATTTCAGTTTAGGAAAACTGTTCAAGCTCCTGAAGTTAGATTTAGTCTTTATTATCCCTCTCACTACTGGACATCATTCCAGAGTTGAATAAAATAATTTTGAGTCGGCAAGAATATACAAAAATAATGCTTTGTGGTAGTGAATGAGTTAATTGCTAAAATTCACATAAAAAGGGCACCATATAATGGGGACTTACAGTGGCTTAAGGCTTCCTGATCCAGGAAAATTTACTTATTACAGTTATCCCTGGTTACAGTGAAGCGTGTACTGGAAGATGGCACTTCCTGGCCTCAGCCGCTAGACCCCTGCCGTATGTGTATGTGCTCCCGTGGTAAAATCACCTGCCAGGATGTGGTCTGCCATGCACTGGACTGTCCCAACCCTGTCACACCTCCAGGACATTGCTGCCCTGTCTGTCCTGGTGAGCTCTCAGGGAGTAGTTTTGCTTGTGTACTGTATGTTGCTGTCTTGGTAGGTGCTGGAGAGGGACACTGTCACATGAGTGCTTTGCTATAACAGTGCAGATTCACTGTCTAGTTGTACAAACATCCCTCATCTCTCCCTGTACCCCAAAAGAAGAGTGGTGGACTGCAGAAGGGCATCATCAGCATGCAGTCCTTCAGGTTCATGTTCAGACACATCTGTGACAACAACAGCTGTCTTGATGGGATATCATTATCGTCATCATTGTCATTGCCATTGCTGCCACTGCCAGTCATTCATCAATCATCATAATCAACATCATCATAATGCTTTTTTTTTTTTCCCCATCTAAAGACAGGCTTAGGTAGAACCCAGAAACGGGAAGAGAAATTATGAGAGAGGAAGAACTGTCAACAGCATGCCAGTGGAATAAACCAGAAGATCACATGTCATACAGGGTAGTAGTAGGTGGATGGCTATTGTTTAATCTGGGAGGTACTACTATGAGAGTGAAATTTGACTAGAAGCTTGGTAACTAGCCACATGACTGTCATTTTTAGTCAGGAAGCATTAAAATACATAGTTAAGATCTTATTACACATCTCAGATTTCTTTTCCCAAAATTTCCAACAACTGTGGAGAAGTAATTAGCTGGTTTTGGCACTTGGTTTATCTTCCAGTCCATAATAAACAATGTAACCATGGCCAACCCCAATGCAAGTGTTTCAGGAGGAGGCATAGTGTCATTGTTATGTGCGTTTGTAAACCTCTGCACCCTAAAATGTGTTGTGTGTGTTTGTAAACCTCTGCCCCCTAAAATGTGTTGCGTGTGTTCGTAAACCTCTACACGTTAAAATGTGAATAATAGCATATCAGACTCATCATTCATACTTTGTTGACCCAGTCAGCCAGAGGGTAATTAATACAGTACAGTATATTACCTCCTTTGAGATATTGTTACACTACATCCTCATTTCAGGCATACTGTACTTTTGCAAGGTCATCTGTACATGCACTGCTCCTGTCTGTAAGATAATAGGAGTTCAGGCTCAGTCTTTTCAATATGCTGAATGTTTTTTCTGACTGTGCAAGATTCATGTTGCTGTTACTTTATATTACAGCCAGCCCTCATTTCAGAGCTAAATATGTGCAGGTAAAATTCTACTTTAATAACTTTGAGACGTGCTTTTGGTTCATGACTGGAAGGTTACACACACATACACACACACACACACACACCTTTCTGACTTCAAAAGTAGCTTTATAATGAGTCATGAGCATCTTTAATTGAAAAAATAGGTGTTTCATCATCAACATGCCCTGTGGTGGCTGAGTGGTTAGCATCGCTGAATGCAAAGCTGCCGGGCTGTTAGCGTCAGGGTTCGAACCCTGGTGTGGGCAGCTGGGGTCACTTGACTCAGGTGTCCATTCACCCTTTGTGGGTTGGTAGGTAAAATGAGTACCTGGGTAACACCTAGGGGAGGTAACTGTGGCTCCCTGGATAATGCAGTGGCCTTGCATCCCAGGTTATTGGGTGAATAACCCATTACAGGCTCAAAGGCCGATGTTACGGAGATGAGCACCGTGGCTAAGTGCCTCGCGGCTTATGCTCCCACCTTTACCTTTACTTTACCCTCATGAGCAGCTTAATAATGAAACAAGTAAAACAACTTTACACGAGTACTAGCTTTCCCTTTGCTCATATACTACTGAATCTCAAGATCTCAAATAGTTTTTGATTTGTGTTACTCTGAGTCAAGTGTCACCATCTTTAACCTTTGGCTTATATCATGTTCTTTGCACATCAGGTAGCGAGAATGGGGTGGAGGATACTATGTGTGAACTGAACAACCAGAAGCATCCTCTTGGTTCAAAATGGCATCCCTTTCTGGCTCCCATTGGCTTTGATAAATGTGTCTCTTGCAGCTGTGTGGTAAGTCATAAGCACAGACCTGTTTATATTTGTTTTTTTAGAATATGGTTGGACATATATATATATATATATATATATATATATATATATATATATATATATATATATATATATATATATATATATATGTATATATGTATATATATATATATATATATATATATATATATATATATATATGTATATATGTATATATATATATATATATATATATATATATATATATATATATATATATACACACACACACATACAGACACTATAATTATCAGTCCTTCATATGAAGAAATAAGAATCACATATATGACAATAGTAACAACTGTTTAGTAATGTTTGTTAGATGGTGTGTTGGTTGCTGTAACAAGTCATATCTGTAGTAAGCTTTTTTTTTTTTTTTTTTTTTTTTTTTTTTTAAATAGCATTACCTGAACCTTTTCCAGTCATATTTCAGATCCCTGTCAGGTGTATTGTAAAACTGTATGTCTGAAGTGTATAACCAGGGTTGATATTAAAGAACCCACCCAAGAAAAAAAAGAAAAGTCTTAATTTTTTTTTTTTTTTTTTTTTTCCCCCCAGAGGGGGGGGGGATTTCTTTTTAACCCCTCCGTGGCCGAGCATGTGGAATTTGTAGAGACCCACTGCCCAACACCGGGGTCGACTTTCGAAATTTGATTTTTTTTTTTTTTTTTTTCATCATCACCATCATCATCATCATCATCATCATCTGGACCTCCTTTCCCACCCAAGGGCAGGGTCCTTGGCAAATTGAAGAGAAACATCTGACCTTCCTGGCAACGGAATTTTTAGCTTCCTAGACCCATCCTGTGCTTCACAATGAAGTGCAAAAAATTTTGCCAAATGACTGCATATATGCTGGTGAAAACTTATTAGAAGAGTGAAAAAACATTACACTAAGAAATATCAATATTTTCACCTCCAAAAAAAATTCAGTGGTACTGATATGATTTGAAATGGCAAAATATGTTCATTACGAACAAAATCAGTACATGATGTGGGAGGTGTCATAAAAAAAAAAATAAGTTCAGTCAAAGTTTGATTTAACCCTTTAACCGCGGGTATTGTTTTGGTCTGACTGTCCTCTCCCGCGGGGGTTTCAGCCAAATGTAAACAAACCTTTAAACCTTAATAACTCTGCACAGAATAAAGCTAGAGAAAAAAATAAGGTACCATTAGAAAGTACTAACCTTCAGCTTTCCATTGATGTACGTTTCATGACTTTGTTGACTTTCACAGGACGGGCAGTGCCATTAGAAGTGAGGTGTGTAAAATCACTATTTTTCGCTCACACACCATTACCTTCGCTCATACACCATTACCAAATGCCAACCTCATTCTGATAATAATACTATAAACATATATGAACACTGCACATACGATAAACACCCACTCTGTGTTCACTGAGACAGGTAAAAGGCACTGTAATTGCCTGCACTTCACTGCCACATCAGCATGTGTTGTCACTCACACAGCTGGACAGATACTGATGCGTGCTTGGTCAGGGGTGGGGTGGGGGGCCCAGGGTGGGAGGTGGGGCCTCAGGGGGGGGAAGAGGGAGGTGGGGGTTGGCTGGAGTGAAAGAACTTAATAGCTACTCTCCCTTGAAACAATTGGCGCACGGAAAAAACGCTGGGTATTCAAAATATTCACAAACATTCGAGAATGACACCCGCGGTTTGGTCCAGTTTTTGCAACGTCATTCTGGAATGACACCCGCGGTTAAAGGGTTAATGAACATTGATTTAGTGGAAGCCCAAGATAGCAGAATCATTTTTTTTCTGGTATTTTTTTCCAAATTTAAAGGAAAACTTCCATTAAATTGAGTATAGTTCCATTAAGGAAATTCCGTTCGAAAAACCTCCTCCAAATGACCGGAAAAAGTCCCGTAAATTGAGCACGTCATCGAGCCCATACCAGAAGCACTCCCCTGACAGGTGGTGTGTGGTGATGTCACATATCCCTGCCAAGCTGCCTGGGTAGAGGCGGGGACTAGGCGACGTCGCTTGGCCCATGCAGTCTTCATGTGATCTCCCAGCTGTAAATAAGTGCTCCACACATGTGCAGCTTGCCTTGGTATTGCGGCCGTATTTGTGTTTTGTTTTCAGTGAAACGAAGCTTTTATGAACCATTTCTAAGGTTCCGGAAAAGAAGGAGGGGGTGAGGCTTCCTCTTGACCAGAAATTGGAAATATAGTACTGTAATTGAGATGATGGAGCGCCATCTCTGATGCTCCCTAGCCCATCTGTCATCCATGTACCACCTCTAGTGCTGATGGAGGGTGACTCTGATGGTGACTAAACCATCCCCAGGCCTGACACAGGTTTATGGGGCCAGTATGGCCACTTGTGTCAGGCATATTTCTACAGTAAGTGCAGAACCCCAACTTTTGTAGGTTAACCTTACTGTAATTTACTATGCCTATTTACTATACTACAGTATTTGGTTCACTACTATCATCATCTTATTCTTTATGTGTGCATGTTTTATTAAAGCTATTACTATATGTATCAATGTTAACATGTAAACAATAATGCATTTAAGTAAAGGTATTAATAATGCATTCTGACTGCTGTGAGTAGCATTGAGAGTTAATGTAGATTGCTAGGTTTGGGTGCGGATTGACAGGAACTCGGCTTGATCACTGACGTAGAGGGTTTAGTGGAAAGTACTTCAAAATACTGGAAAAGTTTCCCTTATATTGAGCCTTGGGTACGGAACTCAATTTTGCAGAAAATTCGATATAACGGAATGGGGGTTGGCTGAATTAGTCTGTTAAATCGGGCTTCTACTGTTTTATGAATTTGTTTTCACATTTTTTGATGTTTATTGTGTTTATGCAGGTATCGAGTTATTTGTTTAGGTGGTTTAGTTTGTGTCCAAAGAGTGGTGAGAGATGATATTTTTAGACTCTAAACAGATAAGGGTCCTCCTCTGTGTGTACAGGCTGAACCGCAGTGTCTAAAATTCAATACAACACATGATTAGCACTCATGCAAGGGAATTACAGTTGTGTGAAGGGAAGGGAAGGTTTTACATCCATATATTCACCACAAGAACACCCCATATGTTGCTGAAATGCTTGTGTAAAGCAAGAAATATGTGAAATGAACAAATTCGGTACATAATATGGTATATGTACTGTACTTATAAGTAAAATTATAATTATGAATGTTTTCCCTCTTATTTATGTTTATAATGTTTATTCCTCCTCTCCCTTCCCTGTCAGAAACAAGCATTGATAAGCAGTCACTGTCTGGGAAACACACATTCTTTCTTTCTCTTGACTTTCTTGCTTTTTTATTCTTACATAAACACTTGAGGCGAGCAAGAGACTGACATCCACTCATGACTGAGTCGCAAAATGACCTGGCTGTTTGAGTGGTTCGGAGGCTAGAGTAGGTCTGTGTGAACATCTCCTAGACCTTTGTTCCCTTCTCAAAATTCTTCAGAGGTTTTTACAGGTCGTGCGGCATTGTTGCCGGCGGCCACACTACGGTAAACTGTCGTTCAACACAGGCTGCAACGGAGGGGTTAACATTGTTAATTTTTGCATATCAAAATGTAGTTTTATATCATATTGATAATTGAGGTCTGGGTACATATAATATTCATTAGAACCCATTAAAATCTCTCAAAATAACCCTCAAGCATAGGTAGACCTTGGTAAATCGAGTCCCTTACTGCCATCTTTATTTGTCCCTGGAACCATACAGCCTTGTGGTATTGGTTCATTAATTACTCATATGAAGCAAAATTGCTCTGAATAACATTGACACTGACAGAACATTATTCCAAACGTGTTAACATGGAACGGTTAAAATTCCAAACATATTAACATGGAACATTTAATTTTAACAAACAAAAGTAATATGAACAAAGAGATAATCTTCAATCAGTCACTCAATCAATCAATTGCCAGATGCCATAATCCCATGACTACGGTATAAATTCATCGCTATATTTCTTTTTTGATAATTTACTGGTAACCCTCCTTTTCTCCCTCTTTTCCTTTATCATCATCGTTCCCTCTCTCTCTCTCTCTCTCTCTCTCTCTCTCACTCTCACTCTCTGGGGGGGGTCATCCCTATGCTCCCAGGGTTCTATGTTCTCCCAGTTACGTTAGGATAGGTTAGGTTAAGTTAGGTCAGGTTAGGTTAGTAAATTAGGATGTAAAACTTGGGAACATGGACTGTGGGAACATAGATATGCTCTCCCTCTCTCTCTCTCTCCGGTCATAGATGTACTTGAAGACAGTACAAACATTTTCCTAAAATCATACTAATGTTGTTCCAGATACAGTATTGTTATCATTTAGTATTTCTAAATGCCTTACTTACCTGTCTTTTCTCAGTAGCTAATGAGCTTTCCTCTTGGGACATTTTTGGATGTGAGTTCTCGCTCTTTCAATTTTAGCACATATTATTTGGTTGCAGTATTTGTAGGCCGCTTTCTGTTTATCATTTTCTAAAATATCAATGTCATCCCACTTAGTTGCCTTTTTTCTGCCACTGCTAGCTGGCATTTTGTTGCTATGGTCTTCTGACTACCAAGGAGAAACTGAGACCGAGACACTGAGTTCAGAGTCAGCAGTAATCAAGCCTCACCTGTCCATTTCCTGTCTTTATATGTACAGTACAGGTTATCAAAGGATCATGTTGATAATGTAGTGTCTGTTCTCCAGATAACACTCCAAACCTTTCATTTCATTCTAAATTATCAAGTAATTGCCTATTTTAAATAATTTACATAAAAATATGAAGAATAACAATAAAACCCCCCAAATCCCAATAAAACCTAATAACCCCCCCCCCTAAAAAAGGGGTTGGGGGAAAAAAAAACATCCAACCCTGGATATAACAGTACATATAATGTACCCAGTGGGAGGTATATACACTACTGCATAGCCCAGAAGGCCATTATCAGTCTGCCTTTTCAGAAGCAGTGATTTTGTTTATTTTTCTAAACTTTCTCTTCAAAAACAGGGTGTGCATTGCACCCTGATAAATACGATAAATGTTGTGTAGGTAATTTCTTTGTAAACTGTTTTCAGAAATTGTTTCTGTTGACCAGAGGTGGTGTTTCCAAGTGTTTCATTGCATTGAGTTTTAACCCTTTCAATACAGTGGTGTCTTTTTCATAATGTTCTTGCTGTTTTCACACTCTCTCTCAGTGCTAAAGAGACTTTTCAAAGTGTAGTACAGTAAATAGATACAGCCTTCATTAAGCCAACCCTTTCACTTAACTCTGTAAATGATGAATAATTTTGTCTGGTAGTGGACTGATTAAAAAAAAAAGAAAAAAAAAAAAAGAAAAAGAAAAAAAAATCAAAGAGGTTAAGAGATCTTTGCATTGAAACTGAGTGTGTGCTGTCAAAAAAAAAAAAAAAAAAAAAAAAAAAAAAAATCAAAGAGGTTAACCCGCGGCGTCCCGTCGACGTTCTTTAACGTCCACACGTTTTGTCACTGCCAATCCCGTCGACGTACATAAACGGGAAAAAATTGCAAGGTCCCTAATTTGCACAATTTTCAATTTTCGCAAGTGATTTTGGGTACGTATACACGTGACACCTTCCTCTACAAGATGCCAGGCAGGGACAATGCCTTACCCAGCATGACCTCCTGCCCCCCCTGCATGCCATTGTCTCAGCAATTCACCTGTTATCAGTGACCTGGCCAGTATTGCCATGTCATGCCTCGGTACGAAATTCAGGGCCAGAGTGATTCCCCAATCAATGACAATGTGGAGGACAAACTTTACATAGCATTAGAGGAAGAAACAGTTAGAAATGATGATCAGGTAATGTGGCAAAAAAAGGTCAGGTATTAGTGAGTGAAACAATGCTTATAATGCCTATATTACTGCTTGAAAACCAATATACTCTCGTACTACATATAAATTCGTACCAAGTAAATAAATAAATACCGTTTATGAGTGGTGTGAAATAGTTATCCTCCCATAGAACTCGTTTTCTTTGGTGCCAGCCTGATAGAAAACCCAGTAAGGTAAGGAGGTACTCCTACCTGTATTGAGTATTTTAAACCTCAGGTGAGCGATTTCTGTATGAATTTTCGATGTTTCTCACCAAAAGCGAAGGTTTGAGCCAAAAAAAAAAATTTCCAAAAATGGTTGGGATTGGGGGGACTCTGTGGTGGAAAAGTGGTCGGGATGGGGTGGGTTAAGAGATCTTTGCATTGAAACTGAGTGTGTGCTGTCCAGAGCAAAGGTCATGAAGCCAAGAATTTTATACAGGTAATACAGCACTGTTTAAAAGAAATGTTAATTGAAAGAGGGTGGTGGTAGTATGTATGAGATTCATGTCTGGGGCAAAAGAATGGCAATTTTGTATGTGAAGCAGATCTCATTCTAGTCTGAGTAAGCCACTATTTTAGTGAGTTTATTTCTCAATAATAAAAGTAGCTGTGCCTCTGTGTGGAGGCTGGTCATGTGGTTAGGTTGGTAGGCAGATGGTTGGGTGGGGTGGTCAGTGTGAGTAGGTGGGTGGGTGAGCAGAGTGGGCAGGGAATAGGGTAAGTGGGGGTAGGTTTAGTGGAAAAATTCAGTAGGTCTGTGTGATGAGGTCCATAGTGAATAGGTCCAATGGGAATGAGGCCCCGGGGAAATGAGCCCAAGTAGGAACATAGGTCCAGTGGGTGAAAACAGGTTTTACATAAAGTTATCATCATTATTGTTGTAATGTTCCTGCCGTCACTTGACTATTTACATCATCGCACTGTTCAGTCATGTTCTCTACTTCTGTCATGCACTTCTCCCTGCCGCCCCCAATCTCTTAACTCTCAATTCACCTTGTCCCACAGCTGCAGAGTGGAGGCACACCAAGTGTCAACTGTTCCCGCTTCCCCTGCCCCCCTCTTCCTTGTGGTCTAGATGAAATGGAACACCCAGAAGGCTCATGCTGCTCTGTCTGCCGCCCTCCCAGTCCAGCTCGCCCTCCTCCACCCACTGCCAGTCCGGGCATGGTGAATGAAGGGGCACAGGTGGTGTCAATGGAGGAGCATAGAGAAATGGTGCTCAACAGAGGAGGATGCCGCCGCAATAACTTGGTGAACTCTGCGGTGAGTCTGATGGACAAGTACAGTATCAACCTTTTTGGTGTGCGTGATGCATTTGAGTATTTTGTTCATTGTAACACCATATGACTGTTTAAGTAAGAGAAATTTTTAGCAGTTGAAGGTTTCATGTGCTTCCATCAGTAAGCCTTTCTCTGCTATTGCATTGCCAGGGAATTGTATTCGCACAAACAGCATTTTTTTTTCTTTTTTAATCATACCTGGTACCAGTCAAAGAGTTAAGAAGTAGACAGTGATCATGAATGAATTACGTTATGAAATTACAGTTTTTAATAGTAACTACTGTCTGTTGAATAGTTATAATAGTAAATGAATATGTATAACTTAGGACCCAACAAAATTATTAAGGGAATCTTGCAGAATGCCCATTAAGAGCTAAATTTGTCCATGTCTGCAAACAGTATGGCAGATGTAAAGGGGTGGGGGGAACAATAGCTATTAGTGAATCTCAGAATATTCAGATAATTAACCCCTTGCATCTGATCATGAATTTAGTTTGTGTATACTATTGCTTGCAGCCTTCAGATGATTTTGTTAACTCTGGAGAAACCTTTTGTAGTGTTAGTACGGTATTACAAACAGTCTTCATTGATCCCTCACACTTGATTTCTTTCCTTAACCTGTATAAAAGCATTTAAGGATTGCAATAGGTATACTAAAAATACATCTTTGTGTTTGAAAGGGTTAAGTCATATTATTGCACATTAAATAATAATAAATTTACAGGTTATATAACTTGAAGCTTCAGTCTCTTAACCTTCTACTGGTGTTATCTTTTCCCTCATCCATTTCACCTTTGTCTTTGCTTTTTCATTTGAAGCTTTTCTCCCTGCAGAGTTTATGTTCATCACATTTACTCTCTTGCAATAGGTTCTACTGTTTACATTTCAGGTGTATGAGAATGGTGCCGAGTGGCATCCCCGAGTAAGCTCAATAGGGTACTACAACTGTGTGACCTGTAAATGCAAGGTGAGTTTGAACACATCATTACCATGATGGATTTTATATTTATTATTTCCATTGCAGTCAGAGTCATAGATAAGGTTGTTTTCCGCTTGTCCTTGTTCACTCAACAGCAGGGTTGAGTACTGCGATGAATCATCAGTTGTTGTAGGTCATATTTTAGAGGATGATTGAGAATGAGAAATACTGTAATTAACTGTCTGTCTTATTCACCATTTTGTAGTTGATAAGTTTATCTCATAATCCTTTTTCTTTTCATTTTCTTCCCAGTACATGACTAATAGTTCCTTCTCATGTCTTTGCACTACCCAGCAGTATAGATTGGGACATGGAGTTAACATCATCTATTACAGATCACATTGTAAAAGGAAGACTGAAACCTGTCAGTGATTGATTGTATGCCTTAATGACCCTCTTGCAATTCATAAGCACTGTATTGATTGTATTCTTTTTATTTCTTATTCTTCCCAGTAATATACATGACAAATTCTGTAGTCATTCTCTGATCTATGCATTGCTTCTCTTCCAGGATGGCTCCATCTCATGTGTGAACCAGAAGTGCCCTACACTGCACTGCACCAACATTATTAAACACCCACGAGAATGCTGCCCGCGGTGTGCCCTCAACACCACACTTAGTGACTCAGTGCACACGTACCTCCACCTTCAGTCAACCTCCCGTCATCACCCACATTCACGAAGGAGAGGAAGGAAACCTTTCAAGAAAGGGCCCAAAGGTGGTGGAAGACGAACACTGAATTCAGGATAGGTATTACATAAAAGAGGTCCTGTTTGAACAAGGGCCCATTGCAGTGTGAAATTCAAACATAAGCCATGATACTTTTAAGTTCAGGCTGTATATTTTCACCTCTGATATTCCATGAGGCTAAAATGCTGAATTCTAACTTATAGTCCTCTTATCGGACTGGTTAAAACCTTACCAGATTCCTGATTCATGGAGGTCTGTTGCATAGATTTCAGTTAAAGACAGTAGTAATGAAATGGCTTTAGAAATGGACAGTGTCTATTAAAAATGCCAAATGAAAGCAGCTAGTGCGATGGAAAGGATGGGTTATGGCCAATGAGTGTAGCCAAGAAAAATTAAATGGTGTTGGCTCAGTAGAAAAAATAGTGAACTGGGAAAGTTAAATTAAGTTACTGATAAATGGGTTTATTCCCAGTACTATTTGGACGCTGAAATAACAGCAAGTACAGTATTCATTCCCTCCTTATCATGTAATTTGTACATTTATGCAAAATAAATGTTTATTATACGGTAGTAGCTATGTGATGGTAATATAATTCTGTTGTCACTTTGCACTGGTTCAGTATAAAATTGGGAAAGAAATACAAAAAAACTGGCATGTCAAGTGAAATAACCACAAAGCAGGTGTTGTTTGTATGAAGATATTATGTCAGAATGGGAAAACAGGATCAGAAGGAACTTTGAAAAATTAAATATATCAAGTGGAATTTGCAGTACTAGATGTCATTCAGACCATGAAAAGGAGATATGAAGTAACAAAAGACAGATATATAAGCTGGAAATATGAGTGAGGATGAAATGAAATTATATAGTGTATGATTGCAGTGGTAAAATACCATTAAAATGAAACCAAGTTTTAAGAGTATGAGAAGAATGATAAATCCTTGTGAAGTGAAAATCCAGTGCATGTACAGAAAACATAAGAAAGACTGTGCATATAAGAAAAGAAGAAACTTATTAGTAACAGCTAAAGGTAACCCTTGGCAACACATCACAGAGACTGAAACTAGAGCAGCACATCTCAGCACAAAATAAGTGAAGCCTCAGATGTAAGCTTAAAGTAGTGGTCATTGAAGGAGGTGACTGAAAAAACACAGGAAATGGAAAAAAAAAAAAAAGCAAAAATAAAAACACATCAAACACTTTTGTGATGACAGGAGACCATCCACAAACGGTCCTCTTTATACATCTATCGTGTTCCAAAATTTTACAATTTGATACTCTAAATTTGGGGGGGGGAGTGGCAGATCAGTTTTATACTAAGCAGTGGTACTTTAACAGGCAGTTCAGTCTGTAGATATTGTAGACTTAAAAAAAAATTGACATTGAAGATCAGCTGTACTCATCATTTACGTTCTATCGTGACCAAGAGGACCTACGTGCATCTCTGTCTCTGCCATACTCATTATTGATCCCTTCTTCAGCAGTATTCCACTCTTCTTCATGCACTCCAGCACCATATTTATATCTTACCCTAAAAATCAAGTGCTATAGACAGGTGATGAATTTGAGTGTTTAGTTTGCACTCTGGCAGTGAACCAAGTGACTTATGAAACGTGGAAAAAAATTGGAGCTGTTTTCACTGTGACAGGAGATAGCAACAGCCAGTCCCATTCCCCCCCTTCTGGATATGGGGAGCCAAGGTTAAGCTACCATAGTTTAGTGAATGTAAAGGTAGGCCCACATGACCAGCCTACATCCATTGGTGGCATTGCATGTAAAGAAGCCTTCAGTCACCTCTTGGGGATCAAATCTGTGCAAGGCCATGACTCCAACTGGGGTGTTCCAACCACTAGACCACACTGGTGATACAGTGCTGAGTTGTACAGTAGTGTGTTCATGAGTAGACAGTGAGACTTTTTTTTTTTTTTATGTAGATGTCCAAATAGGAAGTCACCTGCAATACTCGACACACAACCATGGGATGGAGTGAAACTTGTCAACAGTCCAACTCACAAGAAGCTGATATATGATGACTGATGAGATTGGTGTGTTATTCTGGCCAACTTGAAGGGTAATTGTGTCTGGTCTGGCCATAACTCTTGTACCAAAGATGACGGGTGTTTGTTTTCTGTCTGACTGTCTTCCTTATAGCTGAAAAAAAGTAAAAAGAAAAAAATATTAGTGGCAAGTAAACACAGGTGAATCACTGTGCTGGTGTGGGGAGATATATATTTTTTTTAACTGACACTTGATCCTAATCTGCTCTTGCGTAACAGCTCAATACATTCACCTTGAGAAATCTAGTTTTATTTTTACAGTTTATGGGAATTAGTACTAAGCATTATCAGTTTCCATACGAAATTTTTGAACTTGTGATAGTCATGTTTTATAGTCCCAATTTTATGTAGATTTCCTGCACTCCCATCATTAATCATCACAGTGATGAACAAAATTAATGAATCTCCTCGCTTGACATCTTATTACTATGATTCCATTTCCTTCTCTCTGGTCCCTTCTTTAATTCACTGCTTATGTAATTCTACACAACTGTACTATCATCATCCGTCCCTAAATCTTTGAATCCATCCATCCTTCAGGCCATCTTTCTTGTATCCTTATACTCAGATGCCAGTCTGTCTATCCAATATATCTAACACCTACTGTATACTATCGAACATACCTTTATTCTATTGCTTTTTCCTCAAGTTTCATTTCCTCCAACTTTCTCATCAGTTTCTTTCTGGTCTTCTACATTTTTTATTATCTTCTTAGCATAAGGTTTAACTGTAAACTTTTCAGTACTTGTGCTGCACATCAAGGAGGGGTTTAGCCTTTGTTAGGTACTTCACCCTTCAAAGTCTGTTCTGTATCTCATGTTCTTCACTCCTTCTCAATGCTTACTTGCATTTTTCTCATTGTCTGTCATTCTGTCTTTGGCCATTTTCCTCTCTTCATAGATTAACTTTCTTTCCCTGTCCCTCTTCCCATTATCTCTTAACTCATCCTGCCTACCAGATACCGTATACAGTATACTGTATATACAGTACATATATACTGTATATTCATGTATAGTATGCTGATGTGGTTAATTAAGCTCAGCAGACTGACAGAAAATGGGATTTGTGGAAAAATATAGTGGAATTATTGACTGTATGGAGAGGACTGAAGTAAGGACTCTACCTTAGGTGCATTTCTATATTATTTTAAAAACTGTAGAGGCTACTGCTTCTATTCATGTAATATTAGTTTATAGTAACTTAGTTAATGTGTTGTGATTGAAGTATTTTGTGTTTTCTTCCAGGAGGGTCTGATTCATAATGCAAAAGTCAGTGTACTCATTGCCATTACTCAGTCTGGGGTAATTAGCGTTTGTGTTTGTCACATAGTGGAGTACACGATAGTTTACGTAGTCCAGATTTGTACGTTAGTGCTTAATTTGGAGTACGTAACTACCCGTGCATCTCAAGCATTTTATACTTATATGTAAGTAATGTTTGTCGTAATAGATGTACTCTAATTAAATTTGTATGAAACAGACTCAAAAATCAAAGCAAAAGGAACAGTATAATATTTTTGTAAATTGTACATACAGAGAACTCATACACACATATATACTTGTACATACAGGATAATTTTGTAGTATACTTTAAGATCAATGATTGCTTCCCAGAACTATGCATGATTGGGATAAAAATGAGATGACCCCTAGCATAATAAGGTGGTGCAGCCTGTTCTTACACATACTTGTACATTGCTGTTTTTTAGCAAGCGAACCAAAACACATTCTGTTCTGTCTTGGCAACGATGGGCATTCCTTCAAAATATCTTTCATTTATTAAAAAGACCCAGGATTATGGTGGGACAGTATTTATAAAAAAAGTGTTCTTGGCACTGTTTATGTTGCTTTCATCCTGAAAAGTAAAGTATTGACATTATGAAAAATATTCTCTTTTATCCATTTTAATGGGAATACTACGGCAAATTAGAAAATGCTACTTAAAAAATGTACTGCCAGTAAAAACAAGTAGAGATCATTTTGTATAAGAGAAAGTAGAAAGTAGTGATACATACTGGTTTGTTTGAAAAATCATGAAGTTCCCACATAATGAAAGATTTAGCAACACTGTACTGTATTTCTTTATGACACTGATGATAAGTCTACACACTGTAGCGCTGTCCACCCTGGGTGGAGCAGCTGTGGCTTCCACATGTGAGTCAGACTTCCTTATATTTCCCTGCACCTCACCAAGGAAAGGACCCTGGTTCAGCCCTGGTAAGATGCTGTCAACTATAAGGGGGCACCGGATCCCAACACAGTGCATGTAGGCTACTGTACTATACCTGAAGGGCGGCCTGGCAGAAGCTGTTGCTCTCTTGTGGTCAGAGGGGTCTGCTCAGCCAGACAGACCAGAGTTAAGTAGCAACAAGAACTTTCTATAAATTTACTTACTTTATGTTAAAGGGAATCACAGCAAGAAGATGCTTGGCATCCTTTGAAAATATGTCACTAAGAATTCAGTAACATGCTTTATCACATAATGCACTTGTACTGTACAAGCTTTTGTCATAACTGATGAAACACATGTCAGGGGTCACCTCAACTCCCATCAAATGATATTTAGATATTTACTGTTGTTAATAATATATAGATGAATACAAATGTTGGTGCCATTACTTTCCCAACCAGTGATCTGTAGGTTAAATTGCAATGGAAGCACCATGAAGAAAGTACCATAAAATCACTGCAGAAGGTACTATTTTAACCCTTTCAACTCATGGATGTACAGGTACTTGAATTTTAGAATTTTATTCTTGTTATCCTGATAAATGTATTCAGCCTTAAGAACGATATGATGTACTGAATGGGTTAATGAAGGCTGTATCTAATTCCTCCAGTTCTGAAAGTCTGTCCTAAGCAGAGTAAAATCATGTAGTGGTAGCAGGAATAAAACAAAAAAAGGATGTCATTGGCTTAAAGGGGTTACAAGCACACAGTAAACATTAAATAGTATCAGGGTTTCATCTACAGGAAGGGAGGGAGAAGGGAAAACTGTCTGCTCAGGCTAGATTTTTTGTCACCATTTTTCACATACTGTACTTCATTTGATCATATACCTGTACAAGACTTTGTTTTTTCTCATTTCTTTGTTTTTTTCCTTCTGCTCCTCTCTCTCTCTCTCTCTCTCCCCCCCCAAGCCCAAATGCAAATTTAAGCTTTTCAGTTCAGTGACATATTTTATACCTTACTTTTGCTACCTCCTGCTGATTTTCTTTACCTCAGGATAAACTTTTTGAGCTGGAGGGGTTATGTATAGTTTTCATTATCCCCGTCACAACAGAAAGTCTCCCCACAGCAGAATAAAACCTTGTGATGGTAACAAGCTAAAAATATACAGTAAGTACTTGCCATTGAAGTGAAGGAAGTTAACTTAGGCTGAAACCCTAAACATTTATGATGAAAGTTTCCTCCTGTAGTCACTGATTAATGCCACTAGATGCTGTGGGACAAAGTAGTGGATTGATTAATAAGTTTGTACTCATTTATATATAAACAGTACTGGATGGCATGATTAAGTAGCTTATATATTTATCTGCAAGTTAGGATTACTTGACACTTGAGGGACTAGAAGAATTTCCAAGTATTACAATAGCCTTCAAGTTATTTGCTGTAGCTAGCAGTTCCTACATATGTCACTGCTGCAACCTAGGCCTAGATCCACAGACAAACTAATGATCAGCTCCCTGCGGTAACTTACATTTTAATTTGCAGGAAAAACAACAGGTATGGGAAGTTTCTGCATTTTCCTTTCCTTGTCCTTCCTGCTTTACAAATCACAGGCACAACAGGGAGTTGCTCCTAAGTGTAACTCTGGATCTGGACCCTTGTCCATAACACCTCCGTCACAATGATGAACCATGGCTATGTTATTTGTGTTTACATCCAGTGCGATAATTTGGGTTGAAGTAGTGCCGTATAGTTGGAGCATAGTTTAGGAATATTATTTTTATTACCATTAATAATTACATATTTATGCGAAGAATACAGTACTTGATAGTGCTTTTGAGGCACTAACCTAATTGCAAATCACTGTGCATAGTTCTTGTCACATCAGTACATTAGTCTGTAACTTAATTGCTGCCAATAATAACGCTTTCAACTCCTCCAGTCCGGTGATGCATTTTGTTGCTTCATTCGTGCCACCTCCAGATGATTTTGTTCATTTTAATGTGAGATCAGTGTGAAAATAGCTCCTCAGATGAACACAATCATCTGGAAGTAGCAAGAATAGGAAATAGAATATGGCATTGGAGTGAAGGGGGTTGGTCATTTATGAACAAGAAATCTGCAAGCACAAAGATCATGGTCGTATTGACTACTGCAGATTGGTTGTCCATGATTACTTTAGACATCACAGGGTCGTCTTGTTGACACAATGAGTTGTATCTTAAGTGGAGAGATTTTGTACCACCTCTTCCATAGCAAATTATTCTCTGCAGTACTCTTAAACACTGTATCCTCATCTCTGTTAATGATGCAGATGATGTCAGTACCGGTACTAAAATTATATAAATAACAGATATGAGATTGCTAAGGTGTAGTATTTATGATAAATTGCTGAGGATAATGTGTTACAGAATCTCCAAAGCCATTTCGAATACAATCCAGTTAAATCACTGAATCCACTAATGTTACATGCTGCAAAGGTCTTGCTTAAAGGAGCTGTCTTGGTCAGTAAAGCAGTGCATGTCTTGCCTTTCTTACTTAACAACCTGTACTCTTGATAAATGGTTCAGTAATTTTATACTATAGAGAGAAATTCAACAACTTTGGAGAGTCAAATGCATGTTTGGAATAAGGGCTCTTAGAGTTTGATTCCAGAGGATGGTTATAAAGATCATTTTAATATGACTGTATGATCATAGTGGTTGTACAGGAGAATTATAATAGCATGTGTTATGTCAGTTATGTGTATGAATCAAAATATAGACAGTGCCATAGAAGAGAATTATAGAAGCTGTTGTCAAAATCTGAACAGACAATTGTCATCTGGAGATCCTGTTGATCATTTATGTTGCAGTAAGGTACTGTAAATAGTTTTTCAGAGAGTGTTTACTGTAATGACAACTTAACAAAATTCCCCTGAGCTTAAAGCAGTGTATAATGTAAATCAGGGAAGCCAAATACAGTATTTGTAGTATGGGCTTGAATGAATATCTATGTCTTGTGATATGCTACGGTAGTTTGTGTGCTTCTCAAATGAAAATTTTAAATGATAACGCAGTGTACTAATTCTGTGATGTGATGAAATAGAGGGATAGTAGGGTATAATAATTACAGTACTTGTTAAAAACTGTACTGGTTTTGACAATAGCTGTTAGGGTGAACAAGGATGGCTGTAGGCTCTATTGCAGGGTATAATGCTAAGGTTAATACTGTAGTCTAAACTTGGTGATGCATTTGTGACAACTTGCATTTGTCTTATGGAAATTGTAGCATAAGCTAAACACTAATTTATTTACTATATCCTCCTTTACCATGATAAGCAGGTTTAGTTTTTTATGCTAGTTTTATTGCTTATATTGTCATCAGTGTACATATTAAGGAAACATGAATGGCAACAACTATGCAAGATGCTAGTCAGTCTTTGCAGATAATATTAAAATGCAGTTTTTTCTCAATATTGTATCATGCAAAACTAATGAATAATTAATGTCTAACCTTTTCTGTAGAAAAAAGAATTGATATTAAAGGGCATATAAAGAGCCCACTATATCTTTCCTGATACTTCTCTCTGTTTTAGTAACCATTACTCTTTCATCTCACCATCTCATTCCTTTGCTAACTCAGTTCCAAGGAAGCATCTGCACATTTCATATGTTGATTTGATTACCTTAATATAGCTACTTGTTTTACAGTAGTTATTTTGGGATTTTCCACACATTTCTTAATTATACTATCATGATTAAAAATTTGCCAACTTCAAAAGTGGTTGATTGGCTGTGGTTGATGGGTCCGCTCAGCCAGCCAGACGGGTTGATCAGTAACAATGAAAACTGATGGCCATGGCAGGGGAAAATGTTCTGTGAAAATGTTTCATATGATAGCACTATGAAGCACACAGCAAACGAGTATGAGGAGGAAAAATACTCTCTGATGTTCAGGGAGGAATGAGAAATATGGAAGGCAAGATGCAGTCCTGGCAAGGGAATGATGGCAAACTTTTGCACATGATAGTACAATGACAGCTATTGTATGATATTGGTAGCAGGCATTGTGTTGCAACAGTGCAGTATACAAGAGTTACAGATATCTACTGACAATTACGGTAATCAGTCTGGGATGGATATTCCTCTTCAACTGTATCCATCCATCCATCATCTTCAGTTGCATAAATCATATTAAACTGGTGTATTTAAGCATGCTGTCAATTTGTATGTCATACCAAATAGTGAATCTCTATTTTTGCCTCCTTTCTTCTAAGACTGACAAAACATTTTCCTTTAGCACTTTTGTTTCATATTTTATAAATCGTGTAATCCTTGTCATTGCTCTCTGCTTTCCCACATCTGCTTTTGGTGAACTTGAGTGCTGTCTATTTACTGTACTAAATTATAAGAAGTATGAAATTGATGATAATATTTACTGTAATTGGGTAACACTAAAATGTTGTGAATACTTACGAATAAGTTCAGCATATAAATAGCACAGAACTTATATTTCCTGGTGGATACTGAGCTCTAAATTGATATACAGGAATGAATTAGGCATATATTTTTACAGGCAAATAATTGATTACAGAGTTTATGAATATCTTCATCCAGCACACAAAATTTGTGAAGGTTGAACACAGCTATTTAATTAGTACCTTTCAATGTGCCAAATATTATGTATTCAAGTTCAGAGGTGGCTGTTATGTCATAACATAAAAATAAAAAAGATGTAAGAAAACAGACGTCTTCCACAAGTGTTTATATTTCATGTTCAGCAGGGTCCTTGGATATTTTGTGGTATTTCATCTGCCCCCTTCTCACCATCACCACCACCACCTCCAACCCCAGTACATTAATCCCTAATACCTGCATATCATTTTTATTTCTTCTTGCAATCCTCTCATGATTTTGACTGGCTTTGAATTGATTTTTCACACTGGTAGGGTTAGTGACAGCCTTCACTAACCCCATCAAAACCAGGTGACTTTCCTCAGCAGAAAATAATTTGGTTGCAGCAGGAATAAACTACAAAAAGACGTCTCCTGTTTAAAACACTGTAGTTAACCCCACTGCCACTGTGACTCTTCCAAAATTAAGCAGGCAGACTAGTAGCAAGCTTTCTGGTTACCATTCATAATAATAAACCATTTTCAGTTATGACCTGTATCACACTGTTCACTGTTCTCTGTCTCTCTTCTTTTATCCTCATTCTCTCTAGCTAATCTCACTGTATATTCCTATTATCTTCCATTTAATCTTTATATTTGTATGTGCTTAGTCAGTTGAATGTATTTATATTTTTCTTAGCATTCCTAAACATGTACATAAAGAATGGAACTTTTGTTGTTGATCTAAATGAATAAAGTCATTACAACTGTATAGACTTTTTTGGATACCTAGAAAAGATCTACAAGTTTCATTTTAGGGCACGGCTGGGTGTGTTATCGTAAAACTCAGCCATAGTTAATCATTGATTCTGCCACACATCCCAATTCTTTTACATTTACTGTGCTGTTGTTTGTGGTAGATGGTGGCGACCATCGTTCACTCACTTGATGTAGTTTTGCCTACTTGTTCCTTTGCATTTTATCATTCTTTTTCTGTGTCTTCTTTCCTCTCTTCCTATTTCTCCCATCTTTCTTATCACTTTTTATTACTCTTCATTCCTTTTCAGGTGGCTTTACACTGAGTGACAAGAGTAATGGTTTCCAATAAGCCAGGAAACCATTTACAATGCTGGGTGGTAGCTAACCATGTAACCAACCCGTATGTGTTCCCTATGTGTCAATAAGTGGGTTGGCGGAGGGTTAGTGCCCCTGTAAAACAACTACTGTAACTCAAAAGTCAAGTGGACATCCCTTACGGGATTATGGTGTTTAGCTATAGATAGATTTTTAAATCAAAGGATGAGAGTGGATGACGAATAGAGGAAACAGTACTGTTGAAATAATCCTTTTAAACTTCAAGCATTAATTTTCTCCTACACTTTAACTGTTAACCAGAGGTACACCATGTTTGGAACAATGATTAAGGACCATTTAGCTGAACAGATGATTAGCTGTTGGCCAAAACTGGGCATAGGTCACAGATCAAGGGCTTTTTGTTTTTTTTTTTTTTTTTTTTTTTTTTTAAGAAATTTGGTGAAGGTTGGGGTTACGGAAAGATTGTCATTCACTTTTAAGAATAATAGGTAAAAGTCAGAGAGCAAGGTCAGCTTAAACAATGACCCAGTTCGGACCAAACCAAATGGAAGAGTTGAAGGTCAGGCAAAGATTAAATAATTCAAGTTTCAGGATGGTCAAAGGTCAAAATCGCAGGTCAGGGTCAAAATTTGGCTGCAGCGTGCAGGTGTTGCACATTCAGAGTGCTTCATCTTTTCGTGTGTCTCAGCATGCTGTCTTTTTTTGTCATTTATTCTTAAACTGTTTGTCATATTAGATTCCGAAAATATTATTCAAGAAAGGAACCACTAAACCTAAACGTGTACCGGTACTGAATTTTTCATTGAAAAAGGGGGAGAAGGTTGTGAAACTTTGAGCTGGAAAATAAGGAAATTATATGGATCTACTTTAAAGTGCCGAAATGTTGTAGCTTCATAATATAATTGTTTTTTCATTTGCTTATTCTATAAAATATTGGTAATGAACGATCAGTAACCAGTGGCGCATCAAGCTTGTCACATGTTTATTAATGGCTACCGTAAACGAGGGATGAGCGGAGTTGACGGCAATCAACCCTGCATCTTTCATCGTCTAGAGCTTGTAAGTTGACTTAGCAAGTCTTTATTTAAGTACAGTAGCACAGGATATGTGTATGTTCACAGTATTTGTAAAGAATTACCGATGTAAATAATGCATCTCCATTGTTCGATACCCGGTATAATGTAACTTTCAGGATGAGATATAACGATACACGCCAGCTGTAATCAGTGACCAAATGGTACTCATAATCGTCATCCACATCAGACACGTAATGATAAAGTAGGTAAGGATGCTACCAAGATGACATCCTTTCCCCAAGTTGATCATATTTAGGCTTGATCATTATGCACTCAGTACAGTGATTTCCAGTATGCATATCAAACGCCATTAACCTGCACTTTCGTTAACCTTCAGTGCCAGTTGTTAATCTGATGGCCGCGTGCTTAAACGACAATGTGCGTACACCATAAATGTGAGGAACGATGTACGACGAAATTGTCTGTCAACCAAAAAATAATATGCTCTTTCTCATGCTTTCCAACGTTAGCTTTCATTTTGGCTAAGCAAAGCAAGCCATAAGCGACTTCTCTCTTCATTCCGTTGTTGTATTGTTTCCCAGATTCGAACATCACCGGCAACCAGTAGTAATCTTAAAGTGTTTCAGTCATGCCTGTCATGACAACTGTGGACAATGCTAGAACTATTCATTTTGATTGTTTCGCACTCTTGGCTTGACGTTTCTTGAGAACTCGTAATACTCTGTTTACTTTAATTAGGCGTAAAATTGCCATCGCGTCATCATGAATGCAGAGTTGCAACGATATGGTAACAGTGGAATTTGATGCTAATCACGATGAAATTCAGTGGAAGGGATGTAGAGCCGTAGTGTTTCTTATTGTCATTGAGCAACGAGAAATAAAATACACTAGAAAGGGTGCTGCTGTGTTAGGGTGTGTGCAGTGCTGCTGAAAGTGCCATTTGTAGCGATTATAAATAAATAAATAAATAAATGTAGTAGGTGGGGGTGCTCACCATCCACTCATGGGTGGTAACCATATAACCAAATTTTGGCGCCTGGTGGTTGAGTGGGTAATTGCGGCGCTCCAATCAGATTGAGCCGGTGAAGGTTTATATCCAAGGTGTGGTTGGGGTTTATTGCTCACGTAATGCCACTCAGACGAGTAAGGCTGGTCACTCATCTTAAATGTCAGGACCAACTTGCCTAGCCCTGGGCTCCTACGCTTCTCCTGAGACAACGTAGGATTGGATGATGAATGAAATATCTATCTATCTGTCTATAGCCAGACGCCATAATCCCGTAAGGGGTGGCCATTTGACTCTGAGTTATTTGTTTAATGGGGAGGGGCACTAACCCTCCACCAACCCACTTGCTGACACGTAGGGAGCACGTATGGTTTGGTTATATGGTTACCACCCAGCGTTGTAAATGATTTCTTGGCTTACAGGAAACCATTTGGCTTGTCACTCAATGTAAAGCCACCTGTAATGGAAAGAAAAGCAATAAGAAGTGACAGGAAAGATGGGAGAAACAGGAAGAAAGGAGGGCAGGCACTGAAAAAGAATGATAAAGGCTAAGGAAGAAGTAGGCAGCACTACATTGAGTGGATGATGGTCGGCACCACACACACACACACACACACACACACACACACATATATATATATATATATATATATATATATATATATATATATATATATATATATATATATATATATATATTATATGCACCACCTACCACACACACACACACACACACACACACACACACACACATATATATATATATATATATATATATATATATATATATATATATATATATATATATACAGTATATATATATATATGTTCATATATAAAATATACCATTTCCTATCCACCTTCGTCCTAATGATTCTGTTTCTCTGCCACCCTTACACAATAGCTAATAGGTATACCTACATCCTAACTTTTTTCCATTATTTTTTGGGGGAGGGACAAGAGATGGTGTTGCAACCCAGAATTTGGTATGTGAGTCCTTGTCACTTGTTTCTTTAAATTTATTTTTGGTGATGATGATGATGATGATGATATGATATTGTCAACAGGTCTAAGGGGACAAGAAGACAGTGAGTTCCCAGAGGTCTACGCTCCGGCACCCATCACAACACCGCAGACAGTCGCCATGTGATATTATCAGGTATCGTAATGTTTATCCATTTATCTTTAGCCAGACATCTTATTCCCAGAAGGGGTAGCCATGAACAAATTACCACATCTCCCACCTGTCAACCTTCAGGCTGCCCTTCCTCCATCTCACACTATTCTTATTCATATGTCTCTTCACCTCGTCCTTGGTTTCCTTCACTTCCTTGCTCCCTCCAGCTCACTTACCGACACTCTTGGTCAGTCTCAGTCCATTCAGTCTGTGTGAAGATACTGTTTAATGGTTAGGCCCGTGAGGTTGTCAGATTCCGGGGGCTTGAATTGTGAATGAATGAGTGTCTGGCCCATTTCATATGCCATACTGTTGGTTTCTTCACATTTTGTGCATCCTCTTCCTTGTTTTCTTTTTCCCCCATCTCACCCCATACCTATTCGGGAAGAAGAGGTTAAGAAGAGTAATAATAACGATTAATACTCCTGTACCTATTGTTTGCTGGTTTGGGAAGCGTTGCACTCAGGTTGGTGGTGATCTACTGTGATTTAGCCTATTTTTAAGAGCCGATGCATATGTGCAGTTTAGGAGTATGGTCAGGTGTAGAAAATATCAAGCTTACAATAGTTCATTAAGAAATGCGTGCAGTTATTCGTACTATATTATTTCAAGAATGTGGTTTGGCAACGAGTTAGTTTATTATTTTGATGACTGGGCATTGTCTCGCTAGCTAGCCACGTCTCCAAAACATGGTCGCTAGAGAGCGGAAAGCAAGCAATGGGATCATGATACACTAACAGAAGGCTAGGAGGCCGTTCACCCAGGATGTTGGTAGCCTGTTAGGGGAGGGTGAACGTAGCCTTGGTATGGGCGCGGGCTTGGTGTGAGAGGACGTAGCGACCCCTTATGAACAAGACAATTTTTTTGGTGTGGATTTCCCCGCTCACAGTTCATCTCTCCACCTACACATCCGCCGCCGCAAAGACGCAAAAGAGACGCAGGTGAACCGAATAAATCCTGACTTTTTCGACTTCTCGGTGGGATGAATAAGGTCAGGGAATGTCGAACGTTGCAGGAACACCGGAGAGAGCTGTCTGTCACTAATAGGACAAACAAGGAAGTAAATTTGACGTTCAGTAGAAGTACGTGTTAGCCCTTGCAGCCCTTCAGTACTTGTATAGCATTTGTTTTTAATTTCAGTTTATTTAATTCACAAGAGGTTAGTCGAACTGGAGGGGTTAGATACAACTTTATTCAACACCTCTTTACTGGATTTTTTTTTTTTTTTTAAACAAGAGATTATTGAAACTGGAGGGGTTGGGTATAGCCTAAGGCAACACCTCATTATACCCGTAACTGCACAAAATCGTTGAAACAAATCATCAGTTGGTATATTGTTTTTACAGTAACTTGGCCTGAACTTGTCATCTCACCATCATGAATGTTGATGTGTAATAATACATTAACAGCAGAATATAATGCTATTCAAGAAGAAATGCTACGGAAAGCATGAGGATCCACAATATTGTAATTTTCTGTCACAGACCTACCAATAAGCTGCAAAAAGACGAAAACTTTGGCCA
Organism: Coenobita brevimanus; assembly: GCF_032717465.1. Classification (NCBI taxonomy): domain Eukaryota; kingdom Metazoa; phylum Arthropoda; class Malacostraca; order Decapoda; family Coenobitidae; genus Coenobita; species Coenobita brevimanus. The sequence continues at coordinate 17,897,943 of NC_137035.1, read as the reverse complement.
AGTTAGAGTAAAAATAGTATGGATGGATTAAAATGAAAGCCATCGCTCGTATTATCGTCAGTTAAGGAAGCTCCCTAGCACCTTGTACTTAACGATTTATTTTATGGCTAGGGCTGGCTAATATCCTTCTGTACTGTACGTTGCTTCTGCAGAGTACGGCGATGTTTGAAGGATTTGTGCTATAACATTAGGATAGTAAGGTGTAAAATGCAAAATGAATCGCTTAGGAAAAGGTGTCAGGGAGCCTCTTCAACCGACGAGCGTACGGGCTGTCATCGTAATACAAATCTCTAATGAAAAATTCGTCTGCAGTTACCCACAGTGAAATAAATAAGTCACCCCGCGAAGTTAGTTAAATTGAGAGTTTTTGGACATACCGTAGTGGCAAGTAAAATTTTATGACATTCGAAAAAGTAAATTTAATAAATCTGCCACGAGGCTTGTTTATAATTCCGGGAAATATGAGGGAACGCCTTTGTGTTGCATTTGTTGTTGACGGAAATGCGAAATGGAAGCATGAATGGCACGTAAAGAAAAAAAAAGATCCAATTCCAGGATTCGTGTCACTTTTTAAATCGTTGAATGTTCTGGGTTAGCACCGTGAAGGACATTTTGTGTGTGTGTGTGTGTGTGTGAGATTAAGTGGTTGGGGAGGGTGAGAGTAAGTGGTGGGGAGAGGAGGTAGATGAGTGTGTGTGTGTGTGTGTGTGTGTGTGTGTGTGTGTGTGTGTGTTCTGAATGTCGAAAGAAGGAAATGTTCTACAGCTTATCATCATCACTAACCTAACCATGACCACCACGATCATTAACATCAGCATCATCAGCAGCAACAAAATCATCATCATCATCATCATCATCATCGTCATCACAGGAAGAAGGAAACAATACCACAGGACATCCATGAACAGAGTGCCAGATAAATGGTCCACACATCCTTTCCCTCTTTGTTCAGGCCATCTGATTCCCCTGCTCCACCCCTGTCTGTATTTAACCCCTTCACCCCAAGGACGGTAGTTTATTTTATTTTAACTATACTTCCATCACGGTCTAAAAGTTACCATCTCTCTTCATCGTTATATCCGAGCTCTAGCAATATTGTAGTGGCAGAATACACTGATCACGAAGAAGTGCTGTGGAAAGGATATGAGCCTTAGCATTATCCCGTTGTCATTGAAATGCGGAAATAAGCAACCATAGGCGAAAATCTTGGTAAAGTTTAAGTGAATGAATTATAGGCGGGGAATTCCCTTTGTGGCTTATATCTCGTAACTCGGCAGAATAACACAGTATTACGGTTCTGCATCCTTTCCAGAGCACTTCTTCGTGACTGGCACCATATTCTTGTGTTCATCTCCTGCTGCAGCTCAACAAACTAGATGGAGAGTTGGCAATTTTACGCCTAGTTAAAATGAACAGAGGATATTTCATTGTGCTATACTCGTTTTACTCTAACTTGGCCTAAAATTGACCTCTCCCTGTCTTCAGTGCTGAGTGTTAGCAATAACTAGAAAATTATGCTAGCCATGAAGAAGTGCTACGGGAAGAATGTAAAGCCCAAGTATTTTCCTATTATGGCAGTGAGCTCATAAAATTGATTGCAAAGGAATGAGAATCGAAAAAGTTAAGTTGAAACGAGTATGTTATGTCAGATTGTTTGGTTGTAGTAAATGGTTGTGTGGTGGCTGGATTCTTGGTGATGTCCAGGTTGTGTGTGTGTGTGTGTGTGTGTGTGTGTGAGAGAGAGAGAGAGAGAGAGAGAGAGTTACGCACTCGAACGCGGGAGTATATTTTGTATGTGAATTTGTTTGTATATAGATGTGTGCGTGTATGTATGTATGTATTCATGTGTGCATGTAATTGTATGTGTTTAATTGTGTACGTATATGCAGGTGTGTGTAAGTGCTTGTGTACTTGTTCAACTCCCTACTTTCCCTCCCACCCACCCACACACTGTTGTATGTATGTATGAATATGTATGTATGTATGTTGAATGTATGTATGTATGTGTAAGTGCTGCTGTACCTGTTCCACTCCACTCCATCCACCCTGTTCACTCCACCCTCAAACTTTTCACTCCACCCTTTTCAGTATTGCCCATGTCTTTCCATAAATTTCTCTCTCCCTCACACACACACACACACACACACACACACACACACACACACACACACACACACACGAGTATGTTTTTCGCCACCACACGTAACCTACTGACAAAAAGTGTGGTAGATAAAACTGTGGCAGATAAACCACTTCCACCTGAAAACCAATTAGTTTCAGACCTGTACGTGTGTGTGTGTGTGTGTGTGAGAGAGAGAGAGAGAGAGAGAGAGAGAGAGAGAGAGAGAGAGAGAGAGACAAGAGTGACTCACGCACATAGCATCCTTCTGAGTTATTGCCCAGTCGCCAAGGAGAAAAGAACTGTGTTTGGGACGATTGTGAGGCTTTGCATGATTTTACGACTGTTATTTGTTCTTTTATAACGTGAACAATGTGAACAAAACTGGTGCCGGGTTCACGATATACGATGAACTCTATCGAAACTGGATTTTTTTTTTTTTTTATGGAACAAGAACCATAGTAATATTATTATTATTATTATTATTATTATTATTGTTATTATTATTATTATTATTATTTTTACTGCTTTCCCTGCCCTTCATGTGAAAAAAGATTCCATATTTGATTTTGAATTTGGCTCCTGAGGCATATTTTGAAACGGATGTGGAAGTAAATCACACACACACATACACACACACACACACACACACACACACACACACACACACACACACACACACACACACACGAAGTTAACCCTTTAGTACACAGCGACCTCAACAGAAGATGGAATTGGACGTCTCCAAAAGCCAACGAAGAGGGCAACGAAAAATCTGGATCTCTGACCTTCGCGATTGTGAGCCCGTAGACGAAAGACAGTACGCAATGAACAAAATATAGTTAGACTCTAGGCCAGTATTAGTGTGTATGGGAGGTGTGAGAGTTATATTTCATTTACTCTAACGTGGCCTAACATTCCCATCTCGCCATCGTGAATGTTGAGTTGTAACAATTGATTAGCACTATAATATGGTGCTAGACACGAAGAAGTGCTATGGAAAGGATGTAGAACAGCAATACTGTCCCATTCTGCCACTGAGCTACGTAAAATAACTACAAAAAAACGCAAATCTGAACCAAGTTGAAGTAAAAGGAGTATAGCTTAGACGGGCAAAAGTGTTTTAATATTTCGAGGCATGTCTTTTAACTCTTCATATTCGTTCCATTCATCCCTGACGCATCACATCAGGGGAAAAGAAAAATATCAAACCTCTCTGCTTAGAAAAATTAACCACGTACATGTTTTTATTTATTTATTTATTACAGTTTTTATATATTTATTTATTTCATCCCTGACGTATCATATCAGAGTCTTATTAAGGGCTGGGAAATATATCAAGCCTTTCTCAGCTTTACGAATATTTGCCAGCAGAGAACAGGGAGGTGTAGAGGCGTAGGAATATTTAGCGATGTATTTTTCCTGTCTGTTTCCTGCCTCTTCCACTCTCCAGGTGCCTTCTCGTGTTTTGTGGGGACGGCTTGGCGTTATCACTGTCAGACGTGTCATTTATTCATGTTTCACTTCCCATTGTCACACCCACGCCCACATCGGCAGACTGAGCCCTCCCCGCAGCACAGGCGTGTGTAGTGGAGCGCTATATACGGCCCACCCCTTACTCTCAGCCTTTGGTTCCTTCTTCCTCGCATAAAAAAAAAAAACTCGGCAACCCTGATGTATTTGTGACACCGTATGTTGGTTACGGTAACATAATTGATCAGGGTTTCCAATTTTTTTTTGCTGAAATGACCAAGGAACTGTTATGCTTCTTTGTTGTGGATGAGAGTTGCGTGAGAGGAGCACGTGGGGTTACGTAGAGACACATACAGACAAGTGAGAGTTACGTGGAGAGACCGACAGACTGATGAGTTACGTGGAGAGACAGACAGACAAATAAGAGTTACGGGGAGAGACAGAGAAATGAGTTACGTGGAGAGACAGACAGACAAATAAGTTACGTGGAAGGACAGAAAGTGAGAGTTACGTGGAAAGACAGACAGCCAAATGAGTTAACGTGGAGAGAGAGAGAGAAATGAGAGTTACGTGGAGAGAGACAGACAGATGAGAATTACGTGGAGAGACAGACAGACAAATGAGAGTTAGAGGAGAGACAGAGACAAAAGAGAGTTTCCTGGAGAGACAGACGGACAGATGAGTATTACTTGGAGAGACCGACAGACAATGAGAGTTAGTGGAGAGACAAACAAATGAGAGTTTCCTGGAGAGACAAACAAATGAGAGTTTCCTGGAGAGACCGACAGACAAATGAGAGTTTCCTGGAGAGACAGACAGACAAATGAGAGTCACGTGGAGAGACAGACAGACAAATGAGTTACTTGGAGACAGACAAATAAATGAGAGTTACGTGGAGAGACAGACAGACAAATGAGAGTTACGTGGAGAGACAGACAAATGAGAGTTACATGGAGAGACCGACAGACCATTGATAGCTTTACATGGAGAGACCGACAGACCATTGATAATTACGTGGAGAGACAGACAAGCAAATGAGAGTTACGTGGAGAGACAGACAGACAAATGAGGAAGTAAAGGAACGTTGTGGTGTTGATGTGGATGTGATTGAAAGCGTTGAGAGTAATACTGTGAGGTGGTTTGGCCGTGTAAAGTGAATGAAGGGTGAGTGACGTGAAGGGGGAAAGTGTGGAGAGGAAACCAAGAATGAGACGGAGGGATGGAGTAGAGAGATATATGAAAGGGTGTGTGTGAGTTGTAGGGAGGGCAGTCAAATGTCAGAGGATATGGCGACATGGAGGCGATTTATTTGCGGCCACCCCTTACAGGATTGAGGCATCTGGTAATAGAAAAGAACTGTATTGTAGGAATGTTGGAAATTAATTGAGGTTCAGATGTGTCATGCTGTACCTTCCTTGCATAAAAATTCGCGGAGGAATGGGTATGATTAAAGAATGAGTAAGAAAATGAGAAGTGGGAAATTGGTTAGGGCTAAACAGGTCAACTCTGGAACTTTCTCCCTCTGTCTGTATTTTCTACTTCCTATGATCTCCAGTCTTTCAAACGCAGTGTGTCCAGGCATCTCGAAATGAACGGATCTTGAATTTGGCTCTCTTTTGTATTGTCTTTGTTTTTTTCTTGGAAGGAACTGTTTTTTCGGGATCCTAGCCTTGGTTCCTTCTTCCTCGCATAAAAAAAAAAAAAAAATGAAGAAGATGGAAAATGAGAAGTGAGAAATAACGTGCAAGAGAATGAAAATGAAGTGACAGAACAACGCACAACCAGAAATGTATTTTGAAGGAAGAGGAAATACGAAAAGGAACCATGGCGTGAAAAAGGGTCCGGATTCGAGGAAGTGTAGCGGAGGTGACGGAGTGTTTGTGTGGGGGTGAGAGGGAGGGGGTGATGATGAGGGGATAGAGAGGGAGGGGATGGAATGACGGCAGACTGGGGAGAGAGGGGGTGGGATGATGAGGGGAGGTGATAGAGTGTTTGTGTGGGGGTGAGAGGGAGAGGGAGGGGATGGAATGATGGCAGATTGGGGAGGGAGGGGGTGGAATGATGATAGGAGGTTGGAGGGGATTGAATGGTAGTGGGATGGTTGGGGGTTCGGGAGGGAGGGGGTGGGATAATGATCGGGGAGATGGAGAGTTGGGGGATAGGAATGGAAGGATTGGGATGATGGGGGAGGTGGGATGTTGAGAGTGAGGAGAGGTGGGGGGAAGAGACCTACACTGTGCGGCTATACTCAATGACCAATTTCCCTTTCATTCATTGCAACATCTTAGCCAAACCTATTCTGTTTCTACTAAATACCTTGTTAAATAGTGGAGGGGGAGGTGGCAGGGGGCTAGTAGGGGCGGGGGAGAGGAAGGAGCTAGTGGAGGGGGGGAGGATGGAGAAAGGAGGTGACGAAGTAGTGGGGAAAGGGAGAGGAAGATGATGGTGGAAGGGGAGTGAGATGGAGGGGAGGAGATGACGAAGATCAAGTAGGGTTGAGGAGGAGGTGTGTGAGAGGGAGGAGGGGGGTCAGGAAAGAAGGGAAGCGTCACAGAAGGAGGGAGAGCGTCACAGGGGGAGGGAATGGTAGGGGAGGGAGAGATTGGAGAAGGGGATGGTGAGAGAGGGAGGAAAGGGGGACAGTGGGGATAGGGTGGATGGTCACGCTAGAGGGCCCCGGATATCAGGGCAGTATGTGGTGGTGTTCCAGTGTGTTGTTGCCAGCCTCCCCTGACTCACTCACACTTCCACGAATGTTGCACGAGTCACCATTATGCAACCACCATCACTCTGTCATTAGTCCTCCTCCTCCCTCCTCCTCCTCCTCCTAAGACTAATACTACTGCTGCTGCCACATAATAGTAACAGTAATAATAATAATAATAATAATAACTAATACTGCGACATAATAATAGTAACAATATCCTCCTCCTCCTCCTCCTCCTCCTCCTCATCATCATCATCATAATCATCATCATCATCATCATCAGCAGCAGCAGCAGCAACATCATCATCATACTTCCGGTGCTTCTTTGCTCACATCCGGTTCTAGGAATGTGGCTAAAGTCATATTGAATACAAGAACACCCACTACACCTGCCAACACTACTACACCACTACCACTAATTCTACTTTACTACCACCACTAATTCCACTACCACTGCTACAACTACCACCATTATTACAGGCACTACTAATACAATCACTCCTCCTCCTCCTCCTCCCCATACCACCACCACCACCACCACCACAGACGACATCACCACCCTCACAACCACCATGACTGCCTGGCCTATACACCAAAGCACTAATCACAGCCTACGCCACAACCACACTGACCAAGAAATATTTTGTGTATGCCCTGTATGTTGACCATCTTGGGAGGGTAACAGCCATAGAGTTTATTTATTATCTTTTGAAACAAACATAGTCTTCAAAACACACACACACACACACACACACACACACACACACACACACACACACACACACACACACACACACACACACACACACACACACACACACACACTTGACGTTTTTCCCTGACGTTCAGTAAATACGTCTTTCACCGACGAATCGTATACCTGTGTGTGTGTGTGTGTGTGTGTGTGTGTGTGTGTGTGTGTGTGTGTGACCTGCTAAATTTCTGACCTTTTTTCTGTTTTCGTCCCTAACTACGTGAAAAAAAAATTGATAGAAAATAATAACAATCGGTGTGAAGAGTGTTAGGATTAAAAAAAAAAAAAAATGCTAGTGTCCTGTTCCCGGTTCGTGTATATAGGCTAGTCATGTCCTTGCTTACTGTGTCATTCCGTCCAGTCCTCTCGTTTACTCATCTCACCTCAGCCTTAGGTGGGGAAATGCCTGGATGATGATGGTGGTGGTGACGGTGACGAGGAGGAAGAGAATGGTGACAATGAGATGATGGTGATTATGATGGTGATGGTGACAGAGGAAGAGGAGGAAGGGATTGATGATGATGATGATGATGGTGATTATGATGGTGGTGGTGACAAGGAGGAGGAGGAACAGGAAGAGATTGATGATGATGATGATTATGATGGTGATGATGACAAGGAGGAGGAGGAGGAAGGGAATGGTGATAATGATGATGATGGTGATTATGATGATGATGGTGACAAGGATGATGATGATGATGATGATGATGATGATATTGAGGAGGAGGAAGAGGATAATGATGATGATGAGGAGGAGGAATAGAATGATGATGATGATGATGAGTAGGGGTAGGATACTATGATGATGATAGTGATGACCATGCTGACGAGGATGAGAAGGAAAAGGATGATGATGATGATGATGATGATGATGATATTGAGGAGGAGGAAGAGGATAATGATGATGATGAGGAATAGGATAGTGATGGTGATGTTAGTGATGATTGTGAGGAGGAGGAGTAAGATAATGATGATGATGATAGTGATGGTGATGACGAGGAGGAGAAGGAAAAGGATGGTGATAAGGATGAGGAGGAGTAGGGTAATGATGATGATGATGATGACGATGATGATGAGGAGGAGGAGGAGAAGGAAAAGGGTGATAATGAAGTTTCTAATCCATTTGTAGACTCCTTCATGTTTCCTTCATCTTCCTTTTAGTTCTTCTCTCCATCTCAAACTTTCTTGCATCCTTCCTTCCTTCCTTCCTCTTCCCTTCCCTTCCCTTCCCTTCCCTGTCCTTCCCTTCCCTTCCCTTCCCTTCCCTTCCCTTCCCTTCCCTTCCCTTCCCTTCCTTCCTTCCTTCCTTCCTCCTCACCCTCCCTCCCACCTTGGCCATTTTTTCAAACGTTTTTAAGTTTCGTATTCTGTGTCTCCTTTTATTATTTTTTTTATATTTACTCCTTCATTTCCTTCATGGTGTAATATTCTCTCTCTCTCTCTCTCTCTCTCTCTCTCTCTCTCTCTCTGCTTTCACCCTCCCACCTTTGCCTTCCTTGCTCTTTAATAAAGATAACAATAATAATAATAATGATAATAATAATAATAATAATAATAATAAATATTGTCGTAGTAGTAGTAATAATAATAATAATAATAATAATAATGATAATAAAATAGATATTGTTCTTGCACCAGCAGTGCAAGTTTTGAACCAAGGATAAACTCTTTTCGTCCTTCCTTCCTTCCTTTCTTTCTTCCTTCCTTCCTTCCTTCCTTCCTTCCTTCGCTCCTTTATTCATTCATTCCTCTAGTCCGTCCTTCGTTCCTTCCTTCATTCCTCTACGTCCGTCCTTCCGTCCTTCCTTCATTTATTCCTTCAGCTACGTCCGTCCTTCCTTCCTTCCATCGCTCCTTCATTCATTCATTCCTTTATGTCCGGCCTTCCTTCCTTCATTCATTCATCTACTTCCGTCCTCCCTTCCTTCCTTCCTTCCCTCCTTCCTTCATTCATTCATTCATCTACGTCCGTCCTTCCTTCCTTCCTTCGTTCATTCATTCATTCAACTACGTCCTTCTTACGTTCGTTTGTTCATTCATTCATTCATTCTTCTGCGTCCTTCTTACGTTCGTTGTTTATTCATTCATTCATTCATTCTTCTGCGTCCTTCTTACGTTCGTTGTTTATTCATTCATTCATTCATTCTTCTGCGTCCTTCCTTCCTTCCATTATGTACGTCTTTCCTTCCCCTCCCTCCCTCCCTCCTACCCATCCATCCTGTTAGTCATCCCTTCCTTCCATCCTGTACGTCCTCCTTCCCTCCCTCTTCAGTCGTATTCTTAATATTTAGATCACTTAAATAAAAACATCTCTATCTATCTATTGCCAGAAGCCTCCATCCTTTTCGGGGTGGCCACAAACAAATCGCCTCCACGTCGCCCTGTCCCCTGCCATTTCACTGCCCCGCTCCCAACTCACACCCCCCTCTCTCATATACCTCTCCTGCATCCTCTCCACATGGCCAAACCACCTCAGTGTATTCCTCCTAACGCTTCCTATCACATCCACATCCACACCACAACGCTCCTTTATATTCTCATTTGTCAGCCTGTCTCTCCATGTGACTCCACAGGCTCCTCTTAAATAACTCATTTCCACTGCTCTCACTCTTGACTTGTGTCCTTCCAGCAACGTCCAAGCTTCACTTCCATACGTTAGAGTTGGTATCACAATACTGTCATGTAGTAATTTTTTCACTTCCATGCTCACTTCCCTGCTTCTTATCACTGCTTTCAAGGAACCAGCAACCTTTCTTCCCTGCTGTACCCTTTCAAGCACTTCACCCTCCAAACCTCCATCCTTACTCATCACACTACCCAAGTACTTAAACGTACTCACATTTTCCAATTCCTCATCATCCAACCTCGCTGTACATTCACTGACTTCACCTCTCTCAAAGACCATCACTTTACTCTTCCCTACATTCACCTTTAGGTTCCGTTTCTTACACACTTTCCCAAACTCATCCACCAAGCCTTGCAGCTCTCCTTCGTCTTCACTCAACAACACAGTATCATCTGCAAACAACAGTACAGGGAGTTTCCAAACACTACCCTCTCTCACCAGGGCCACTCCAACATCCACTACCCTATCTTGTACCTCTTTTATTACCCCATCCATGTACAGATTGAACAACCATGGAGACATGACACATCCCTGTTTCAACCCAACCTTTAAAGAGAAAAATTCACTCAGTTCACCATCCACACGCGCACTGCAGCCTTAGCACCATCATACATACTCTTCACAGCATTCAACAACTTCCCATCTACTCCATATGTTCTTAATACTTTCCACAATCCTTGTCTATCCACCCTGTCATATGCTTTCTCCAAATCCATGAAAGCCGCATACAACTTTCCCTTCTCTAGAAACTTTCTACTAAAGATCTAAGAATGAATATCTGATCAACACAACCTCTTCCCTTCCTAAAGCCTCCCTGTTCTTCTCCAACTAATTCCTCTGTTCTTTCTCTATCTCTGTCAATAAGTATCCTACCATACACTTTTCCTATTATACTAAGAAGACAAATGCCCCTATGATTACCACACACTTCTTTTCCCCTTTGCCTTTGTACAAGGGAATAATTATACCTGACTTCCAATCCTCCGGGACTCTACCTTCCTCCCAGGCCAATCTGCACATCTTCCACATCCATTCTACTACTATCTCTCCCCCATGCTTCAGCATTTCACCACACACTCCATCAATTCCTGGGGCTTTCCCCGATTTAACTTTCTTCATTGCTTCCACAACTTCTATCCTACTGATTTCTTCCTGTCTTCTCACCTCCCTCCTTCTCCCAGCCATTCCCCAGCCACTTATACTCGCATTACTTCCATCCTGTGTGTTCAACAATTCCTTAAAGTGTTCTCTCCATCTGCTCACTTTTTCTCCCTTCTCCACTAGTAATCTACCAAAAACATGCTCTTAGTTTTTGAAGCTCGTTTATGGTGTATTGTCATTGGTTTTCATTAGCCTGCATCCCACTTTAAAGTATGCAAACAGGTATACTCCTTTTACTCAAACTTGGCCTAAAATTACCATCTCTCCCTCTTGGATATTGAGCCGTAGCAGTAGATTAACACTAGAATATGGTGCTAGTCACGAAGAAGCGCTGTGAAAAGGATATAGAGCCATAACAGTGTCATATTCTGTTGAGCTGCAAGAAAAAAGCTCCCAAAGGACGAAAATCTTGACCAGGTTGAGGTGAAAGGGGTATAGAAGCAATCAGGCATCTTCAATCTTCGTTAGGTACTCAAGAAATGGTCAAAAATCGTGGGCATCCCTTCCTTTCCCTTTCACCTCCATCAGTATCATGGCGATTTATATTCAGGTTAGGATTGCTCAGTAATAGTAGTAGAAGCAGTAGTAGTTGTAATAGTGGCAGCAGCAGCGGTAGTAGTAGTAGTAATCCCAGGTTCATCTGAATGTCAACGGATAGGGAGGGAGTTGAGGGGCTTTTGCATAACCAGGCGGGGGAGACTTCTAGCTTTGTCACTGCCACCGCGCGAAGGCCCTCTCCATCACCCTCTGTAGTTGTAGAAAAGTTAAGTGATTCTGAAAAGTCTCTCTAAGCTGAATACAGTGAAAAATAAATCACCGGAATGAATGGGTTAAGTTTCAAGAATTCGGCTCGTGTTTCCTGTGTGAAGCTTCCTTTCGTGACCAAGGGATGGGGTTTGGCGGGGGTATAAAAGGGGGAACCACCCACCCCTGGCCTCATTGCAGCGTAGGACAGCATAGCGTGAAGGTGAGTGAGTGTGTGTGTGTGTGTGTGTGTGAGAGAGAGAGAGAGAGAGAGAGAGAGAGAGAGGGGGAGGTTAACAATATGAGTGTCAGCAATAACAGTTTGAGAAATTTTCAAGAGAATTTATTTAATGTATGAGTTGTGTGTGTGTGTGTGTGTGTGTGTGTGTGTGTGTGTGTGTGTGTGTGTGTGTGTGTGTGTGTTTTGGCCTTCACCACACGCTTCAAGGCCTCATAATCTGGCTTCTTTTACAATGGTTGCGGTCCCTGTTGCGTGCCTCTAGTTCGTCTCCTTCCGGTGCACGAGAATACACTCCTACGGTCGTATTCTCCCTAACACCTCTTCCTTGGCGATTTATTTTTGCATATGGATGGTTATTATGTATCCGTACGCTACTTATGCACAGTATGGCGATATGAGAAGGATTTATGTGACAGAAGAAGGCAGTGGTAATAAACAAAATAAATCGCTTAGGAAGTGGTGTTAGGGAGCTTCCTTTACCGATGAAAATGTCACCCTAGTGCCTGTATTCTCGTGGGTTAAAGAAGCTCCCTAACACCTTTTCGTAAGTGATTTATTTTGCTTATTCCATACTTTTTTCTGTCATATAAATAATTCAGATACCATCATACTCGACATTAATAACACATAGATCGGTATTAGCCAGCCATATCTCAAAATAAATCGCAAAGGAAGAGGTGGTAGGGAGCTTCCTTACTCGACGAGAATACGGATCCAAGTGTAAGCATGTGTAAAGTGTTCAGAAGGAAGTAGCACACACACACACACACACACACACACACACACACACAGTCAGTCAGCAGGTGGTGTATTGGTTAGCACATCTAGCCTGCAACTGGAAAAGCCTGAGGTCGATTTCGTGCCGGTCAGAATCAAAGATAAAGTTTGCTTCCCTATTGCCCCTGTTCACCCAGCAGTGCTTTTGGGGACCTGGAAGTGCATTCGATTGTTGCGTGTTGAGAATAGGGTGAAATCAAGACTTAGAACTTAATTATCTGCGTAAGTCACTCACGTACAGTCGTTAGGTAGGAAGTTGTGGAATAGAATATGTTTTTTGAGTGGAATAAGTTGCTTAGTGATTGGTGTTAAGTAATAGTTTGTGGATGAGTGGAATAAGGTACCCAGTGATTGGTGTTAAGTAATATGTGGATGAGTGGAATAAGTTACCCAGTGATTGGTGTTAAGTAATATGTGGATGAGTGGAATAAGTTACCCAGTGATTGGTGTTAAGTAAAAGAATATGTGGATGAGTGGAATAAGTTACCCAGTGATTGGTGTTAAGTATGTGGATGAGTAGAATAAGTTACCCAGTGATTGAAGTTAAGTAATAAAGTATGTGGATGAGTAGAATAAGTTGCCCAGTGACTGGACTTATGTAATAGAGTGTGTGGATGAGTGGAATAAGTTACCTAGTGATTGGAGTTAAGTAATCCAAGTTCCCTTGCGTTGCGATGTATATTTTTTTCCTTTCGTTTGTGTGTGTATGTGTGTGTGTGTGTGTGTGTGTGTGTTTCCGTTTTGTTGCTATTTTCGGCTATAGGGTTATCAGGGTAGAGTGGAGCCTTCTGTGCTATCCTTGTCTTATTCTTGTGGTCTAGCTATCCTTGTCTTATTCTTGTGGTCTAGCTATCCTTGTCTTATTCTAGTGGTCTGGCTATCCTTGTCTTATTCTAGTGGTCTGGCTATCCTTGTCTTATTCTTGTGGTCTAGCTATCCTTGTCTTATTCTTGTGGTCTAGCTATCCTTGTCTTATTCTTGTGGTCTAGCTATCCTTGTCTTATTCTTGTGGTCTAGCTATCCTTGTCTTATTCTTGTGGTCTAGCTATCCTTGTCTTATTCTTGTGGTCTAGCTATCCTTGTCTTATTCTAGTGGTCTGGCTATCCTTGTCTTATTCTCATGGCCTCGTACAGGATCAGGGAAATGTAGACAAACCGACCCAGTGTAGGTATTTTTTCTTAATGTTGATCTACAGATATAATGGTGTAACTATTTTTTCATATTTTGATTTATTTATTTATGTTTTTCCCTGCAGGCAAAATGGTGTAACTATCTTTCCATATTTTTTTTTAACCTATAGGCAGAATGGTGTAATTATCCATCCATATTATTTATTTGTTTATTTATTTATTTTTATTCTTCAGGCAAAATGGTGTGACTGTCTTTTCATATATATATATTTTTTTTCTAGAGGCATAATGGTGTGGTCAGTGCGTGTGGTGGTGGCGGTGGGGGTGTTGGCGGCCCTGGCATCTGCACACAAGTATTCCATCGGCAGGTGTAGCGCCAAGCCACCCATGCAGGGGTTTCAGCCAGCACAGGTAAGTAGGGATCAAGAGTTTTTGTGTGTTTTATTATTTATTTAGAGATTTCTTTAGTATCTGCACATTTTTTTTTATTTATTTGTACCTTTATTTATATGGACATTTATTTATTTATTTTTTTGTTTTTACTTGAACCTTGTCGAATTATCAACAACATCTTCACAGCTTATACTTCCACTCAGCATTCTCCACTCAGTATACTCCACCCACCATATTCCACTCAGTATACTCCACCCCCCGTATTCCACTCAGCATACTCCACCCACCGTACTCCACTCAGCATACTCTACCCACCATACTCCACTCAACATACTTCCACCCCCCGTATTCCACTCAGTATACTCCACCCACCGTACTCCACTCAACATACTCTACCCATCATACTCCACTCAGCATACTCCACCCCCCGTATTCCACTCAGCATACTCCACCCACCGTACTCCACTCAGCATACTCTACCCATCATACTCCACTCAGCATACTCCACCCCCCGTATTCCACTCAGCATACTCCACCCACCACACTCCACCAGCGTCCATCATCCCATTAATTACAGTAGCCTACACAACACTCGCCCATTCACCAGAAGCTTACCATCCTTTCAACACCCCTAACTTGATCAGCTTATCAGGGACGCTCTTATAAACCTTCCTACGCATAAGTTGTGTTTAAGATTAATTATAAATGTACGCTTGACATCACTTTCACATTGGACACTTCAGCATTCAAAGTAGAGTGAATATTAAAGCTACAAAATACGAGAAACGAAACAAAAGGAAAGAGAATGGGATAATAGTGAACTTTTATGGAGAACTGTGTGTCGAAGAAGGTATATATAGTGGATAGGGTCCTTTGTAAATATCCTTTGTAAATAATATGGTCCCTTTGCTTCCCCACCCTGCCTCATCATCACCCCAGCCCGTCCCGCCCACTCCTCTACGCCCACCCCGCCCATCTTTCATTCCTGCTGTGATGTGCATATCGTTAAAATGCCTAAACTGCCACTTTTGTAATCTCTCTCTCTCTCTCTCTCTCTCTCTCTCTCTCTCTCTCTCTCTCTCTCCCTCTCTCTCTCTCTCTCTCTCTCTCTCTCTCTCTCTCACACACACACACACACACACACAGTTAGTTTACAGTTTTATGCGACACTAATTCGATGCCAATATATATATATATATATATATATAAACATACTTAACCTTTTATCAGTTAAATTTAAAGTCCATCAAGATTATGTTGTCGTCCCCTGCCCACAAAATCGCTGCTTGAAGTGTGTTAAGTCTCGTCCTGAAACTTAACCCTTCTGTCGGATAAGGAAGACCCCTAACACCTCTTCCTTAGCGATCTACTTTTGGACATGGGTAGTTAATGTCCCTTTGAAGGTTGTTTAAATAGAATATACGATGGTACTGGAAAGATTTGTGTAATCGAGGACAGTATAAAGCGTAATAAACTAAATAAATCGCTTAGGAGAAGGTGTTAGGGAGCTGCGACTATAGTGTGTCTTTTCCAACCTGACCAAGCTCCTGTGTATTTGAAATTGGTGGGTCTGTTTAACTATACCCTTTTCACCCAAACTTGGCCCAAATTTTCATCCTTTTGCAGCTTATTTCACGTGGCTCAGTGGCAGAAGAAAATACTACAACTCGGTATCGTTTTCATAGCACTTCTTCGTGATTAGCACCATATTTTATCGTTACTCTATCCTAACTCAGCATTCAGGACAGATGGGAAATATAGGCCAAGTTAAAGTGAAAGGAGTATAGTAATGAGACTCATTCCCGGCACAGATCCCAGAGCATTTCACGTAGCCACTCTCTAGCCTTCAGTCTGTTTTAGTGGGACAGTTCCATCAGATGAAAAAAAGCAATTGAAACAGGTGATTTTTTTGCATGAGATTATTTTATACTAAATTATTATTATTTTTTACTAAGGTGATTTTTTAAACATTTTTATTTACTGAAGTTTTTTTAAAGAAGTGATTTTCTTTACTAGGAGGTGATTTTTACTGATTTTTTTTTTTTACTGAGGATTTTTTTTACTAACGTGATTTTTTACTGTGATTTTTTTTTACTAGGGTGATTTTGTTACTAAGAGATGATTTTTTAATAAGGCGATTACATTTTACTAAGGTGATTTTTTTACTAAGAGGTGATTTTTTTTCTTAACTAATGTGATTTTTTACTAAGATGATTTTTATGTACTAAGGTGATTTTTTAACTAATGTGATATTTTTTTTTACTAAGAGATGATGTTTTTTACTAAGGTGATTTTTTTTGTGTGTGTGTTCTAGATGGAGGGTAAGTGGTACATGGTGGCGGCGTCGTCCACCACCAGCCTCTGCATCACGCTGGACTTCACGCCGTCTGATGGAGGCTTTAAGGTGGAGGAGTCGCGGGAGTGGTCGCTGTTTAGGATGGTTGGCATTGATACTGATGTTAAGTCCACCACCACCCTGACACCACCAGACCCCGCCAACCCCGCCGTACTGGAAGCCACGGACGGGCCTACTGGTGAGTCTCTGTCTGTCTTACCTACCTACCTACCTACCTACTGACCCACCCAACCCCGCCAACCCCGCTGTACTGGAAGCCACGGATGGGCCTACTGGTGGGTCTTGCCTACCTACCTACCTACCTACCCACCCAACCCTGCCAACCCCGCTGTACTGGAAGCCACGGATAGGCCTACTGGTGAGTCTGGCTTACTTACCTACCTACCTGCCTACCTACCTACCTACCTGTCTACCTACCTACCTACCTATCTACCTACTTACCCACCCAACCCTGCCAACCCCGCCGTACTGGAAGCCACGGACGGGCCTACTGGTGAGTCTCTGTCTGTCTTACCTACCTACCTACTTACCCACCCAACCCCGCCAACCCCGCTGTATTGGAAGCCACGGATGGGGCTACTGGTGAGTCTGGCTTACTTACCTACCTACCTACCTACCTGCCTACCTACCTACCTACCTACCTGTCTACCTACCTACCTACCTACCTACCTGCCTACCTACCTACCTACCTACCTGTCTACCTACCTACCTACCTACCTACCTGCCTACCTACCTACCTACCTGTCTACCTACCTACCTACCTACCTACTTACCCACCCAACCCTGCCAACCCCGCTGTACTGGAAGCCACGGATGGGCCTACTGGTGGTTCTGGCCTACCTATGTACCTGCCTTCCTACCTCCCTACCTACCTACCAGCCTACCTACCTACCTACCTGCCTGCCTGCCTGCCTACCTACCTACCTACCTACCTACCTACCTACCTACCTTCTTACCCACCCAGCCTACTTACCTGCCTACCTGCCCACCTACCTACCTACTTACCTACCTACCTACCTGCCACCTCACTCATACTCCATCCTTGCACCAGCCAACCCTGTCACTCCTACAGTACTTGAAGCCATAGACGAACCTACTGATGAATGGTTTAATTACCCACACAACCTACTCACTCACTCACCTGCTCACTGATTTCTTCGTTTTCTCATTATTTTATCTCTAATCTTGCATCATGGCAATTGAAATAATGTGGCAAAATTTTCTCACCTTTTTCTTACACTTTCCTCATTGGACTTTTTCTGATGGGTGGTATTCCCGTCGACTAAGGAAGCTCTCTGACACCTTTTCCTAAGCGATTTATTTTGCTTGTTACACCTTACTGTCCTGTTGTGTGTTAAATAAATCACTGTAATATCGCCATGTTCTGCATAACTACCGTACAAAAGGATATTAACTACCCATATCCAGAAATAAATAGCTGAGGCAGAGGTGTTAGGGAGCTTCCTTAACCAGAGAGAATTCGAACCTCCGTATTCTGGCTGACGTCGTATCTCCTTAACACCTCTTCCTTAGCGATTTATTGTGCTTATTCCACCTTAATATGTTTTGCATCTCCTTTAACGTCATTTTATTATCGCCCCAGTTTGCGTCGATGTCTTACAGAGGATAGAGAAATGTTATGTGAGAAGGCGCAAAAGAAGATCTGTTACATCTCAGAAACCCTTTTGAATGTGACGTTAAGCCCTCGTGTGTGTGTGTGTGTGTGTGTGTGTGTGTGTGTGTGTGTGTGTGTGTGTGTTTCCTGGATAGTAATAGGAAGAAATAAAATAACATACGTCCTCGGAAAAGGTGTTTAAACCTTCTTCCTCTTCGTCAACCCTCTTCTTATTTCCGTGAAGGTCTGGGCTTCCTGGACAACGCTGACGTCACGGTGCTGGACACGGACTACACCACGTACGCCGCCATGTACGAGTGTAAGGACTACTTGTTCTTCCGCAGGGAGGAGTTGGCCATCCTTAGCCGCCAACCCACTCTGGATTCCGCCATCATGGACAGGGTGAGTCACTGGGTGCGGGTATGGGTTATATATACCGGTATATATATATATATATATATATATATATATATATATATATATATATATATATATATATATATATATATATATATAGTGGATTTCAAGCCTTATGGGTCACATCTAGTTGGAGTGCCCTCACACATTTGACTGCCAAAGTCCATTTGTTGGCTGTGCTGTATGGTTACCCGTTGGCAAATCAACTGCTTTCCAGGGTTACAGGAAACATTTTGCATCACACAGTGCAGAAGCACCTAAGGTTAGCAGTGCATGAAGTGAATGGATGGCAGATCCCCACACTCACCAATTTAAAACATAAGTATAATGTGGCACCTCATCACATGCAATATGTAAATACCGTCCTTCAAATAAAAATATAGATAGACATAAATACAAAATAAATTCCACTCCTAACAAAACACAAATAAAAACCATGTCATTGACTCAGCAGTGTAATAATTCTGTCCTTCCTTCTTTTCCAGGAGATCAGTGATGCGGGCAAAGCAGGCATCCCCACCTCTGACATCTCCCACATTGGCCACCAAGGATGCGTCGACCAGCCAGACTTCGAATTCGACATCGGTGACGTGTTTCGCGGTAGTGAGGGTAATGCTACAGACACCGTCACCGCAGGAGGCGAAACCAGGGATCCTCAGCTGGATATATTCACCATCGAAAACCCAACAGAAAATGAAATCCCGTAAGCAGTATATGAGGGGAAAGCAGATGGAAATACAGGTGGGGAGAACTGTGTGGCGAGAGGGGGGAGTATGTGAAGTATGAGGAGAAATATCAGATGGTAAAGCAGGAGGGGAGTATGTTGGGGCGGGAGGGGAACTGTAAATACTGTACTGTGAATGGAGGTTTTGGATCGGAGACTGAGCAGGAAAATATACCACAAGTAACAAGAGTAACAAAGTAGTCTTTCTGTTCAATAAACTCATACTAGGCCTACATCTAAAGCTACTTTATATTGGAGTGATTTCTGAACGTATAGAATGTATAACGCCTCAATGTAGCCTACTATGTTGGGTATCAAAATGGAGAAGCAGCTTAACACATGATCAAAGAGATATCCTGCTGGAACGGTTTGATAATATTGTAAATGATCATGATATCAAAGAAATATTATATGTATTTTCATGTTGGTGGACATATGACAGTACTTGCCATGGATAAAGTACAAAATGTCAAGTAATTGGTACTGAGCATCATAATAGGGCAGGGCGTGGAATACCAGGCATTTTGCAGTATCCCCTACTGTGTGTCAAACTATTTTGCGTGAAATATGCACCAGTACTTTTTGATAGAGTGTTCGGCCATGAACAGAAGTTCTCTGACAATCCTCAGCCAGCATTGTGCCTTGCCATAATGCTGCTCATTCCTTCATCAACATGATATCCTTCCTTCTCATGCTCTTTTGATGTGTGCGGCATATTGCTGCCATGTAAAGTATAATTCATGTACCACCTTCCACTGCCATAACAAGTGGAGAAGTGTATAACGAGACTAATGGTTTCCTCTAATCCAAGAAACCATTTACAACGCTGGGTAGTAACCTTGTAATCAAATAATGGGGTGATGTGGAGCCTGCTATGAAGTCCCTGTTAACTGGATGCGGAGACGCAAATGCGGCATCCATACAGGAAACCAAACCTCCACACTTTTTCCCGCGTCTTGCCATAACAAGACACTGTTAAGCGGATGGGTGCATGGGTTCACTGCGGGGGATGACCCTGCAGGGATAGTTGCTTGCTTGCAGTTGATGGGTGTGCTTGGCCAGACAGACTGGGGCTGATCTATAACAACAGCAGCTCTAATACATGATAATTTAAGTGATCATTATTTTAAGTAAAGTCAGTTATACGTACGCAAGTCTCCAGAAGTAGCAGTAGAGATGAAAGAGGTAACGAGAAAACTGTTTTGATATACAAGCGTTTGGTTTGGTGGCCAGAAAGACTGTGTGCTTCTCACTTGGCTTCTTTAGTTTCTTTTCTGTGCTGACATTTTTTTTTTAATTATAATCTTGCTAGGCAGTATTGGGTCTTGATTCTTGGTACTGGAATGAGTAGCTGGCCTGTAGCCTACTCGTACATGCTGCTGCTTTGGCCCAGGAAGAGTACATTGATATGTACCGTAGTTGACTGGATCATCGGAGGAAGACATGTGTGACACGGGACGAGTTGATGGAGGAGACAACTGAGGCCTTCCCACCAGGGAGAATCAGGAGGGAAAAGTCCATGATCCCGAGGGCAAGAAAATGATTCTGCTGTGTGCAGTGCATCAAGTGGAATCTAGGGCAGTGATGTACTGTAATAGGAAGATTGTCTCGTCCTGGCTTGAGCACCACTGGCACGATATGGGTCAGATGCTGGTCATAAACAGCAGAGGTGGGATTCCAAGCCAACATCTCCGGTTCACTGGTGGGAGAGGGTCACGGGTCACATCTTGGATAATTATAGTGGATGATGCGTGAATCCAAGTGTGGCAGAATGAATCAGTGGAACAAACCTAACACTGGTGAAAAAGTCAGGGCAAGGTCAACGTCCCACACTGCCCTGTACGGGTGCATAGCAAGTGACAGTGGGAAAGATTCCTTGGATGATGACAAAGCCATCTTCACTACTGCATCTACAACCTCAGCTCCAAATGCCTTCATGAGTTGAGACCCACCGACTATGGAGTATTCTTTTTGGTCATCTCAAACGAGGCACTCATTGGTAGCCAGGCACTCATTTGAGATGTCTCGCCGAGCGGCGCCTGCGAGATATGCTGACAATGATAAAAGCCACCATGCAGTCCGTCAAAAAATTACCTCCTGGGTTTATAAACAGAAAGCAAAATACTGCAGGACCTTGAAGACTGCAAGGTGCTGTGCTGTCATGTTGTCATGGACTCCATCCAGTTTGCACATCTGGCGTATAGAGATCTTCAAGAAATATTGCAACAACAGTGACCCTATGGCAGTGGAAGCCAAGTATGGGAGCTGTCCATGAAGATCCTGAAGCATGTGTTTAGTGTTCACCAGTTGCTGAAAGGGTTGAAAAGGTGACTGTCACAGGATTTGTGACAAGGCTCTGGCAGGTGTCAAGAGACCAGAGACAGTTGATCCTTTGGGAGGTAGAGGATACAGTGTCAATGGCTGACTGAGGAGCTAGGGAGTGACTGTGCGGTAAGCTGGGCAGCATGCAGCAACAAAGGATGCTTAAGCCAAGTAGGTCAGGATCGATGTGAAAGGAGTGCCATACTCTAACGATTTAGTTTGCAGAAGGCCATATTTAACCTAAACGGGTACAATCGTCTGAAGGTAGCAAGAATAAACTAGGAATTCATCCTTTATTGGAAGTTGTTAACATTCATTTACGAAAGATCTCGCCTGTGTCTAAAGAATTCATCCAGAAGTAGCAAGACTAACTAAATGCCTCCTTTGGTTCAATGATGTTCGGTCATTTCACTCACACCATGGAATCACTACACTCACAATGGAGTCATTGCACCAAGGCATATTTTAGGTGTACTGTGTCAGGAAAATCACGTACATATAGTCAGCTCCGTTCTAGCTTATTGAAGTAAAGACATTGAGATGGTGGTGGATAGTGAATGGTGGGGTCTGGAAAGCCGGATCAGCCAATTACTCACGTGACAAGAGTGCAAGTGAAATGCCCTTCACAGGCCAGGATTCCTGATTCTGAATGAACACGTCTTGGCGAGCGAATAAATGATGACGTCACAGGTTGTAAAGGATACCATAGCTTTTCTGTATACTCGGTGTAGACAGATTATAATCTCTAACATTTAGTATTACCCTGTTGGTGTATATATATAAATTAAAAGGAAGTATGGCCAGAATAAGCGAGGCAAGTGTGGGAGGTGGCAGAACAGAAAAGGTGATACTGATAGTGTATCGAGCTGATTACTGGGCAACTGTGAGATTCGGTATTTCCATACACAGGAAATGTAATTCTTGCACTGATAGTATCATGCCAGTAGCAGATACGAGTATCCCTGCTCGAAGGATCCAGCAAAAAATAGGGAACTGCAGGCCCAGATATTCGCTCTCTGGGACGAATAGGCTACATGAGGGGCGAGAAGGTTATGTTGCCAGCTTTTGAAAGCGTGCTCCCATCTTGGTGGCTCACCCAGTCAACAGCGTCTAACTAGATATGATCAGACTTTTTTTAATATTGGCAGATACTTATGTTTGTATCTAGAACACGCGTTGAGCATTATATAATTTATAGTTTTTAATATATGGATGTATGCAGTACATAAGAAAACTTAAGGATGAACCGACTTCAGTGCAGGCAGAGACTACGCGTGAGCGAATAAGCTGTGCGAAAGGACTGGTGGGTAGGTGTGGTAGTGGCAGTAGAAAATAAGTGATGCAGGACATACATTTGTGACATTGAGGCGTGCCCATAAGAAATTACATGAAAGGATTGAGAAGGCTGTTGTATATAGGTCACCAAGTATCCCTGAAAGGTATTGCCTTCATTCACCACTTTCCCTACACAAGGTCTCCCCGTTGCCGAGTAAAACTGTCTGGGAAACATAAACCGTACCGGATCCAAGTGGTTTAGCTGTTTACTGGGCAAGGAGTAAAGTACAAAGCTTGGAACTTCAGTCCAGGAAACTATCCCTCAGGAGCAGACAGGCTGCTCCCTAGACAGTCCCACCTTTGGTTTTGATATATAGCAAGGTCTGTCAAACCCTCTACGTTCCAGACATCCTCGGGCGGGTCAGTTTTAACCAGTTTTCACAAGTGGTCTCAATTATTAATCACGTCCCAGCCATGGTAGCTTTCCTTCAACAACAAAATTTAAACGAAAATGGTTACCATACTTCGTAAACCAAAGATACCGTAGAAAAGTAGGAAAATGATCTAGTTTAAAAAAAGAATCCTGACAAATGTGATCAGGTGGGCGGCAGGGGAATTGGCCACCTAGAGGGAGTCACACCGAAGCCGCCGAACCTGAAGCCCCATACCCTCCCAGCCTCTCACTACGGCAGTGGGTCAGGAATTGGGCCGTTATCATCCAGCAATACTTACTGCTAGTTAATGCAGTGCACACCAGCACATGGTGTCATGGTTTGAATTGTACAGATTGCGTATCTGTAAGCCTGCTGATCTCCGTCCAAGAATATTCAACATTTTTCTACCCCACTATTCTTGTTTCATGTAGCATCCCAGTATTCTTGTTTCATGTTATCATACAATATTAGTTTTCTGGCGCATTTTCGTTTCACGTAGGTTTTGACCGTAGTAGTTTCACGTTGATTTTGACCGTTGTAACAGTCTGATCAGGCCTTTAAGTAGTGAAAGGCTGATACCATTTCGAGCCTGGAATTTAACTCATTTTATCCCAGTACATCTTTTGGGCTACCATGCACTGCGAGATATTTTTCCCAACAGTTGAAACCCGACTGAATACCTATATTTGGAGGGATGGTGAACTAATTGAATTTTTCTCTTTGAAAGTTGGTTTGAAACAGGGATGTGTCATGTCTCCATGGTTGTTCAATCTGTACATGGATGGGGTAATAAAAGAGGTACAAGGTAGGGTAGTGGATGTTGGAGTGGCCCTGGTGAGAGAGGATAGTGTTTGGAAACTCCCTGTACTGTTCTTTGCAGATGATACTGTGTTGTTGAGTGAAGAAGAAGGGGAGCTGCAAGGCTTGGTGGATGAGTTTGAGAGAGTGTGTAAGAAACGGAACCTAAAGGTGAATGTAGGGAAGAGTAAAGTGATGGTCTTTGAGAGAGGTGAAGTTAGTGAATGTACAGCGAGGTTGGATGGTGAGGAATTGGAAAATGTGAGTACGTTTAAGTATTTGGGTAGTGTGATGAGTAAGGATGGAGGTTTGGAGGGTGAAGTGCTTGAAAGGGTACAGCAGGGAAGAAAGGTTGCTGGTTCCTTGAAAGCAGTGATAAGAAACAGGGAAGTGAGCATGGAAGTGAAAAAGTTACTACATGACAGTATTGTGATACCAACCCTAACGTACGGAAGCGAAGCTTGGACATTGTTGGAAGGACACAAGTCAAGAGTGAGAGCAGTGGAAATGAGTTATTTAAGAGGAGCCTGTGGAGTTACGTGGAGAGACAGGCTGACGAATGAGGATATAAAGGAACGTTGTGGTGTGGATGTGGATGTGATAGGAAGCATTATGAGGAATACACTGAGGTGGTTTGGCCATGTGGAGAGGATGGAGGGTTAAAGACTGACGAAGAGAGTGTATATGAGTGAGGTGGAGGGGGAAAGAGGGAGGGGGAGGCCGAGGATGAGATGGAGGGATGGGGTGGAGAGGTATATGAGAGAGGGGGGTGTGAGTTGGGAGCAGGGCAGTGAAATGGCGGGGGACAGGGCGACTTGGAGGCGATTTGTTTGTGGCCACCCAAAACGGGATTGAGGCGTCTGGCAATAGATAGATAGATAAATTTTCATCTAAAGTAAAGTAAACTTCAGAACACAATATTTAAAGGTTTATACCATGTCCATGAGTGAACTCAAACGTATGACCCTAAACTTTAGTGTACAGCCAGTTGCTAAAAAGCAGTCAGTGTCACATTTCCTCCCCTCCCTACAATGGCTGTTGTATCCCACAGCCATCTGTTGACAGCACAGTATTAGGACAAGTCAGGGTTTTATTGCAAGTGGTCCTAGAAACTTCATACTTTATTCATATTACAAAACAGCATACTTTAATATTTTACCGACTGAACAACCCGCCAATTTTTGAAGGAAACACACACACACACACACACACACACACACACACACACACACACACACACACACACACACACACACACACACACACACACACACACACACACACACTAAAGTGCCACATATTAGCCTAGTAATCTGTCAGAATTTGTGTCATTAGTAGTTAAAGGATGAGTTACACCCGCAAAATGATGTCAGCTTTATTTAAGATATTAAAGTTCTGGCCAGATCAGTCCGACTCGTGATAAGGAATACACGTTCTGACATGTCCACCTTCTTGTGGTGATACTGTGGCATTGTGCGTCCATGGCAGTGTTCCCCATGCTACCTATTACATACCAAGGAGGTGGGGTCATGTCCTCTAGACTTTGATGAAGCAAGTAGTCCTCGTTACCCGTGTCCTCCAAGTTCTGGCCACGTCGACTTGAGGTCTTTCGGCCTTATCGTGTCTGATCCATTTGTGTCTTCAAGGATTGTGTTAGTTCACTTTAGTTGCGCTTTCCTGAGGAATCTCAGTCTTCTGTCATTTGGAAGATTTAGGTCAGTTGTCGTGGATCTGATGAGCCTACATTCATGTGGTCGGAGCACAAGGCTGGTGATCTGACTCAACCATCAACCAAAACCAGGCTTGTGCTCGTTTAACAAGTTACTCTTCCTGCACAATGGGTTTTAAAACATCCACGCGGAGGGAGTGGATCATTATCTGTTCACATGACCAGGGTGTCCTGAAGCTGCTATAATACATTGAAAGCGTGTCCCAGGATGTTCACATGTGGAAGTGAAGGAAAAGTTTTTAGGCCATGGTATACTAGGGTAATCTACACTAGTTAATGATAGCAAAAGAAATATTACCAATTAAATTAAATGGTGACAAACCAAGTCCAATGGATACAAAGATTCAGCAGACCTACAAAATCAAACCGAGCCCATTATAACCAAAGTTATAAGGACAGAACAACCCAACATACTATATCCCGCCAGACCCAAGCAAAACTCAAGTGTTTATGAATATTATTCACAACTGCTTAGTGGATCAGACATACCATTATAAGGATCAATTTACGATCTAACAGTGTAAGGGTAGTAGTCGCCAGTAGGAAAGATTTACGTTAAGCTAATAATTTGGTGGTAAGCAAGACCATTACACTAAGGAAAGTTATAAACTTCATGGTAACCATGGACTATTGAAAACCAAATAAGAATTAACGGGATAAAAACTTACATTATGTACACATATTTAAAACGAATTTCTTTTAACTATTATATAGATTCCTTGACCAATGTTGTTCCTTTGGCCTATTGAACTTTTTTTTTTTTTTTTTGGCTGTTGGCCACAAAGTTGGCCATTAAGTCAGAAGGTCTTATAACTGTACAGAAATATAGAGTCCATAACCATAGAACATACTTCACAATAACTTTAACCGAAGGCAGAAGTGGCACAAAAAGCTGTAGCAGTAGGGTACTGAAAACAGATCACACAGTGCTTGCGATGTTGGCGAAGTCCGATGATGAAAGGGACTGCACAGCCTGGAGGACATGGCGGAGAATCCTTACCTCCTCAGTGTCGGTGATGGTCTGGAGGGACCCATGGCACAGCTCGGTGAAAGAGCAGTGCCTGCTAGAAGTCCATTTTGCTGTACGCCTCCTTAATGGGAGCCAGCGGTCCGATTCCTCATAGGCATCCAGGTGGCGTACGAAGAAGCTCAGACTCGTCCAAGGAGGCAAGTTCAACCAGGCAAGAGGGGGAGCCGCATGAGTTGGTAAAGCTGTCCGACTCTCCTGGGCCAGCCCCGCAGATGAAGAGGTCTCCCTGCCGGCCACCACAGGAGAAACAGGGGCGGCAGAAACAGCAACTGCAGGAGAGGAAGATGGTGCCACATCTCCAATCTCCATGGGCACCTCGGGAAGCAACGACGGGGCAGGCTGGTGGGAAATGGAATGGCCCGCCAACCTGATCCTTGTTGGTGGAATGGAGGGCAGCAACTGTAGCACCCTTGGGATGAAGTTGATGGGGGTCGCACGGGGCGTTGAACAACAACGGCATTGAGAACAAAGGTCCTCTTCCCAGGCCTCATGCTCCACGGGTGTGGAGGAAAAGAACTCGAGGATGCCTATGGCAGGGAACCCATTGGCCTGGAAGATGGCTGGCAGGCGCTGGGCAAAAAGTGCCATGTCGCCCCCTGAGAACACCCTGGCAACCTCCACACACACATGGGCATGATAGTAGAGGCAGGGGAGGCTGTTGACTGCACCGACGACGGGAGATGCCATAGGGAGATCCCCGAACCACCTGGCCTGCAGGACTGGTGAGGGAGTCAGCTGCAGGAGCTTTGGCACCCTCCACCACGTCAAGCTCCATCACCTCACCAGCAGCGACCGAAGGCACAAAGTGGGCAAGGTTGTGGGCCACGATGGAGGAACGGTGGGTGAACGCATCCCACCCTCCCCCTCTGTCCCACCAAGTCAAAAAGCCATACCCCCTTCTTGGTACCACCACACCTGGCCGATAACCTTAAAGAGGCCACTCCCCAGGCTGCAGCGTAGACCTCAACGTCTGGAACGTGTGTTAGCTTGCGGGTATATCTAGAGGGAGAGCATGTGTTGCTCGTGTGACAGCTGACTCTTGTCACCTTCAACCGACCGTTCGAATCCAGAATGTTCTCGATCACAGATTCATCAACTCGAGGACCAGGATTCAGAGGTTTGGGCTGAGATATTACTGGAATCCGGATTTTTTTCGATCAAATTCTTCAGCCCGAGGACGTGACTTCAGGGATTTAAGCTTCAGATATGGCTCGAATTCAGAATGTTCTCGATCATAATTTCTCAGGCATATAGACCAAATAGACGTGGATTCTGGGGGTTTAAGTTCGGGAAACGGTTCGACTTCAGAATGTGTGTGTGTGTACTGGACCACGCTAGCCTAGCCTCGGAACCCTACACTTCAAAGGGTAAAATAGGACTAGCAGTTAACGTCTTATTAACCCATTGAAAACGTCTTCAAAGAGTTGAATAAAATTGCCTCGTTGTTGTTGTAACACCCGGCAAATCTGATGTTGGACTGGAGGGAGAATTAAGTTGCCCTGTTGCAGTCCGCCATCCTTTTGGGGCCTTGGGGAATAGTGAGGGATTTGGGGGACGTTTTATAACCAGCTGTAGAGGAACCACCCATTTGTATCGGTGTCACCACGTGAAGGTGTGCCCGCCAACAGTAGTTCCTAGTGGAGGTACGAGTCAAGATCAAGAGAGAGAACAGACCTGCACACTACGAGGAAATGATTTGACCTGTTCTCTCTCTTGATCTAGGTACGAGTAATGCATAAATTAACTCTAGCTGAAGGGGATTGATAGACAAGTTACTCAAAGGCAAGGCTGTTAGTTGATTTCCTTCATGATGACATTATTTCGTTTAATTATGCAGATTTAATATTGTTTGAGACCTCTTTGGACTGGCGGTGTTAGATGATCCTACATTAACACATTCAGTGTCAGGGGCTCTTCTAACCCCTTCAAAGTGATTTTCTTATTATATATTGCCATCAGATTGTTTCAGAGAACAAATGCAGCGACATTTTTTTCCCCTTTGCAACTCTGATACTGGAGGTTGTTGGTTGTCATATAAACCTTTCTTTGACCACTTCTCACCCCAAGCTTTAGTTCCAGTATATTCTGAAGTTTCAACGTATCTCTTAGTAATTTCGTAGTCACGCTGTGCTTATCGTGAGTTAGTGTATTTTAATCATGCCGATCGAGTTTTCATAGCACTTAGCGACATCTGCTAATCTGTATTTGGAGAAGGTGGTAGATGCCCCTGTTCCTGAAATTTGATTTATTTTTATTCTAAGTTTCAATGTATATCGTGGTGATTTCGTAGTATAGTACTTTTGACGTACTTGGGAGGTTTGGTGAGGGTCAGGTGGTCCTCTTGCTGGAATTTTACTCCTTCCTCTCCCCATTTTTACCGATATAGCACCCAGTAGATTTCTTAGAATCCCTTTGTGCGATCGTGCTTATAAACTGTTGTATATTTTGAATTATTTTCGAGTTTTGAAGTTTAGTTGCTTCTGCTAAGATAAAGACACCAAGGACTGCTCTGGCAGGTGATTGAGGTCTGTCATATTGCTGGAATTTTACTTCATTTATCCAAATTTTAGCAGTAATATAATTATTTCCATCAATACTTTCACAGTTTCCTAGTGGGACTGCGTGCACTGACACTGAGGGATATTTTTGGATGTTTTTCGAGAGCAAATTTAGCGACTTTAGCCATTTTGATTGGCAACTCTGGTATGCGAAGTCAACATACCATGGCGGTGGGATGAGAGGCTGGCCGGTGGTGTTTCGTTTTACTCTTGGCCATCGCCCTGCAAAACTGGCTCCTCAACTAGCACGTACTTGGACCTGCCTCTGCTACATCCAGGGAAGAGCCTGAGGTAAGTAAGTAGGTGGTTTCCGATTTAATTACCCTTAAATTAGGCGTTACGAAGTTATCAGGATTTCCACTTGCGTTTTGATTGTGGGCGTCATGCAGTCGAAGTAATTGAGGCTTCTTTATTGTCTTTAGTCTTCATTTTACTTGGTCGAACCACTGAAATGTCTGAAATAATTAGGTGAATGATAAAGCTGGGAGAAAGTAAGAAATTATAGGATAAGGGAATGTTTTCACTAGCTCATTTTCCAGCTTCAGTCCATAAAAAGTAAATAAATCTAGGAAATGTATTGGAATGTTCTTTTAGCTCATTTTCCATATGCAGAATGGAAAACTCTAGGATATATGGAATGTCTTGTCTAATTCCTTTTATTTTAACCATGTGTTGTTAATGTTGCAGGTGATATTGGTTTCATAGCCGTACACAATGGCAGTTTTGAATTCCAGTGGTTTAGGTGGATGTATGTGCTTATTTTACATTTGAATTATTGTTTCATTTTTGTGGCCTTTGGTATCAATGTGGTTTTATTTGGTGCAGCAGCACTAAGGATTAAATTCTGACTGTTAAATGCAGTCTCTGAATTTTTGCTGGTATAGAGCACCAAACCCAAGGAAAAACCAATAGGCTTAAATTCTAGTTCCTGTTATCAAGCACATTTTTTTTTTTTTTTAAACAGTTTAGGAATTAACATTTTAGATGTTAGCACAGCAGTCATCGTTTTAAATATGAATGTGTAAAAAATCAGAAAATCATGAAAGCCATTTACAGTATTTGCATTAAAATCACCCTAACCCAGTAAATATTTACTTTATTGTTGTTTCGTATTTTTGGTGTATTTTTTTTTCCCATTTGATAGTTTTTTTTATAGTTTATATGAGTGTTTTGAGGCTCACTTGTGGTACAAATGAATAATACCAGTAACCATAATATGACTCTGACAATCACCAGTCATAGTATAGTTATTATTCATTTGCACCACAAATGTGGCCTCAAAACTACTCAAATGGACCAAAAAAAAACTGTCAAATGGAACAAATAAACCACCATGAATAGGATACGGCAATGAAGGAAACAAATCTTAGTTACCTCCTAACCCGGTGGGACCTGTTGATTGCCACCTAACTTAACCTAACCTAATCGACAGAACATGAAGGCAAAAATCACTGAAATCACATAAAAAAACAAAATTATACTGCATAGCCAGTTAACATAACCTAACTTGCTGCAGCGGAATGTGTATGTTAGAGATACACTGGTACAGGTTGTGCAGTATATTTTTCTGGTAGTTTTTGACGAGATGTGACTGATTTTGACCTTCATTTTTGTCAGAAGTGCTTTATTTTGTCTCTTTTCCAATCGTGAACTTGGACGGGATGTGGAGTTGAAATGAAGCATTTTCAACAGATAATGAAGGCAAAAATCACTAAAATCGCATAAAAAACCAACGAGTGGAAATGCTTTATAACGCGTAAATAATCAGTATCACTCCCAGTGCACAGATCATGTCCTACTTCGTCGTAGGCCATAGCGAGAAGGATTTGAATTTTCTTTCCAGAATGAATCAAAGAGCGCACTTCAAATTGATTGTTAGAATACCATCACGTGACCAAAAGTTTGCCTATGAGTGACAAACAGACCTAGAAGATGCATGCACGGTAGATGGAAACAGAAACACACGTATGAATGTGCGCATTTTTTACACGGACTGGCAGAGTCAAGATCCAAGGTATGGAAATTTAAAATATAAAAAAAGAATAAGAAATTTTCATTTGCACTCAAAAACACATAAAGGCATACACTATATGATAGCACAGATCCACCTGGTATGGTAGGATTGCCTACTAAAGAAATGGCAATAAAGTAAATAAATAACCCTAACCCCACACTACCCATGATCGAGTATCTTACTTGTGAAGGTAGATCGGGAAAGGTTGGTTTAATGCCACCACACAGCATTTATGATTTATGAAACCATATTGTGTGGGACATAGGGAAATGGTAACCTTCAAGTAGGAAGACATGTCCAGTGTAAATGCATTCGAATGTTCTAGAATTTAAAAAATTGCTTTCCATTAGGTGACCAAGGTCAGTGTATGCAATCATGTTGGAGCCTTTATAAATGAAATGAATGAACAATTCCAAGTAATATTTGACCCGCCACGTCCTGACCAATTTTTCACCAATGACCCCCCCCCCCTCAATCCTGACCAATTTTGGATTTTTTTTGGGGGGCTCTATGGAAAATGACAAAAAAAGTGCTCACCTGAGCTTATAAGTGAGTTACACAGGTGTCCCTTTGAGCACCTGGTTCCGTGTTCTCTAGAGTGGCGCTGCTGCCGTCACATTTTCTGTGGTAGCGGTAACTATTGCAAACCACTCAAAATAGGTAGATATTTGTTAATTGGATACGAATTTATATGTAGTACAAGAATATATTGGTTTCCACACAACAATATAGGTGATATAAGCGTTGTTTCACTCACCGAACACATCAACATACTGCACCATCCTTGGCGACGTTACTTCCTCATCACTTCTGCTCGTTTCTTCCACTGGCACCATGTAATCATTGTCATCGATTGGGGAATCACTTGCCTTGAATTTCGTCATCAGAGAGACCGTGGCACAACATGTCTTTACTGGCCAGGTCACTGCTAACAGGTGAGTTGCTGAGACAATGGCATGCATGGGGGGGGGGGTCATGCAGGGTCAGGCAGTGTCGCCGTCTGGCGGTGGGTAGAGGAAGGTCTCCCACATATGCCTACCAAAAATCACCCACGCAACTTGAAGATGGATGAGTGAGGCTGGTCACTCTCATCTTAAATGTCAGGACCAACTTGCCTAGCCCCGGACTTCTACGCTTCTTATGGGGCAACGTAGGATTGAATGATGGATGGATGGAAACTTGAAAAATGTGCAAACGACGGACCTCGCAATTGCAGAATGTACCGATACGTTGTTGGGTCTCAGCGTGAAAAGAAAGTTGTGACATGCCCATACGTCAATGGGACGTGGCAGGTTAAAGAAAAATTGTCTGTCTTAATGCTCTGAATTAGGCCCATAGGTTTTTCACAGTACAGGGTATACGTGTAATGTAAAAATACCCAGTCTGTTAGAGCTGTCTTGTACCCATATTAATTCATTTATTTTACAGATTTTGCTAGAATAAGAAACTGTTGAACTAAGTGAATTTTTCTCTTTGAAAGTTGGGTTGAAACAGGGATGTGTCATGTCTCCATGGTTGTTCAATCTGTACATGGATGGGGTAATAAAAGAGGTACAAGGTAGGGTAGTGGATGTTGGAGTGGCCCTGGTGAGAGAGGATAGTGTTTGGAAACTCCCTGTACTGTTGTTTGCAGATGATACTGTGTTGTTGAGTGAAGACGAAGGGGAGCTGCAAGGCTTGGTGGATGAGTTTGAGAGAGTGTGTAAGAAACGGAACCTAAAGGTGAATGTAGGGAAGAGTAAAGTGATGGTCTTTGAGAGAGGTGAAGTTAGTGAATGTACAGCGAGGTTAGATGGTGAGGAATTGGAAAATGTGAGTACGTTTAAGTATTTGGGTAGTGTGATGAGTAAGGATGGAGGTTTGGAGGGTGAAGTGCTTGAAAGGGTACAGCAGGGAAGAAAGGTTGCTGGTTCCTTGAAAGCAGTGATAAGAAACAGGGAAGTGAGCATGGAAGTGAAAAAGTTACTACATGACAGTATTGTGATACCAACTCTAACGTACGGAAGTGAAGCTTGGACATTGTTGGAAGGACACAAGTCAAGAGTGAGACAGGGGAAATGAGTTATTTAAGAGGAGCCTGTGGAGTCACGTGGAGAGACAGGCTGACGAATGAGGATATAAAGGAGCGTTGTGGTGTGGATGTGGATGTGATAGGAAGCGTTATGAGGAACACACTGAGGTGGTTTGGCCATGTGGAGAGGATGGAGGGTGAAAGACTGACGAAGAGAGTGTATGTGAGTGAGGTGGAGGGGGGAAGAGGGAGGGGGAGGCCGAGGATGAGATGGAAGGATGGGGTGGAGAGGTATATGAGAGAGGGGGGTGTGAGTTGGGAGCAGGGCAGTGAAATGGCGGGGGACAGGGCGACTTGGAGGCGATTTGTTTGTGGCCACCCCAAACGGGATTGAGGCGTCTGGCAATAGATAGATAGATAGAAGAAACTGTAATTCAGCCCAGCTTTATCTTATACTGGTACAGTATACTGTATTGGTGTGTTTGAGGTAGACTGGTTTTTGAAGTTTGGAAGTGCTGTTGGTGTCAGATTATTTGCACAACAGTAGCCTAGTCTCAGGCCCCTATGGTTCAAAGGGGGCCAGTGGGATAGGCAGATTTTTATACTGTATTAATGGAATCCTGATTATCAAAACCCGTAGTTTAATTTTTAGTATAACTCATTAAGCTTTGAGGTCTTTTCTAGCATAGGAGAGGCTTGTCAAACTGATGGGGTTATAGCCTACTCATAGTTATCATGATTCTCAGGAGTGAGATTACTCTTTTATTAAGTAATAGAGTACACTAATGATATCATCCAAATTAGAGGTTAAACCTAACCAAACCAAAGGCAACATTTGATCCTAACCCTGATCAGTTATTTCAGCAGAGTTTGGGTGTCAGTATGAACAAAGTTGAGATGAGGCATTGGAAAATACCAATACTGTACCATAATTAACTGATGTACTTTTAAAACTTAATTTTATCAGTGTTTTTCTTAAAATTTGTAATGGGCACTATAGATAATTGCACCTTGTCAATTAGCGTCGTGGGAATGCACCAGAAAATTTTTAGGGAGTTCCAGTTGCTGAATTAACTTAAAGTACCACGGTTAGAACTCAAACATGTTTTTGTTAATGTCTTTTTGCTTACTTTGTGTAAAAATGGCAATTATAGACTAACAAATTACAAATGTGTATAATTTGATGGATTTACAAATTTTGGTTAATTTTAAATGGACCTAATCATGATTTAACAATTTTAATCCTTTGATTTGATAGAGGTGTGCTTTTATTTAAATATTCATTTTATTGTACCCATTAATTTTTCATTGATAATGTTGCTTAATTTTCACCAAATTTAGTTTTCATTGCCAGTATTTAATACTGTAGCTACTTTGGTTCCTTTTTCAACAAAAATTTGTACAGTAGTACCCCAAGTTTCGGTATATTGTGCAGTAGTTGGGATTTGCGACAAAGGGAAGCAGTGATCTTACAATAACATGAACATGACTAACCATCGTCATCATCATCTAATCCTGTGTTGCCCCATTAGGAGCGTAGTAGCCCGGGGCTAGGCAAGATGGTCCTGACGTTTAAGATGAGAGTGACCAGCCTCACTCTTTCTTGAGTAGCTTTATCTGAGCAATAAACTCCAACCACTTCTTGGATATAAACCTACACAGGCTCAATCCCATTGGAACGCCTTAATTACCCAGTAAACCACCATGTGTCATAGTTTGGTTACTGTATATGGAAACCACCCAGCGTAGTAAATGGTTTCGTGGTGTACAGGAAACTATTCGTCTTGTCAGTCAGTGTAGAGTCGCCAGCAGACAGAAGAGGAAGGAAGAGAGGAATAGGTAGTCGCCCGAGAGCAGCAGTACATTGAGTGAGTGGATGGTGAGCGCCGAGACCTATGAACTTTACTCTGCCTTAATTATTCAGTAACACTGGATCACCCACTTGTGCAGGAGAAATTGAGGTAGAAGTGGGTGCGTTTAGGTATTGGATTTCCAGATGGCTGAGTTTGTTTAAAACTCGTGCATTGTGCTTTTGTCAGTCGCTGCTATGGTTCCTTGACCCAAGCCAACCCTAGTCACCCACATCCCATACCTGCAGCTGCCTGCCTCATTTGTGTTGACTGTTGTGTTTAGAAGCATTATTTCCTTACTCATTTTATATTGCAGCTCTGAGCATGCTGTTTCACACTAACTTTAGTTGTGTTTAACTCCTATCTGCCTGGGAACAGTTATATCTGATGCAAAATTTGTGGAATGGTGATGCCGGGTGTTGGATATAACTGTAAGTGTTTTCCTGCCATAGTTTGAAGTGGCTGCCACTTTATCTCGTCACCAAAGGATCGGGACAGACTCCTGCCACCTGAGGCAAGCATACTTCAGTCATTTGTGACTTGCCAAGTGTAGGATGATGTTTTCTGAAACCTCCCGTCCGATTCCATTCCTGCCTCATGGACCCCATGCCTCATCTATCCCTGCCAAGCCTTTTTCCAGGGATACTAGGAAAGGGCTCTGATAGTGCCACAGGGCATGCCTTGGATGCAACTGTGTCTAGTTTATCTAGTAATGGAGAAGTTATCACATTGAGAGCAAAGCAAAAGTAGTGGCCACGCGCACATTCATAAATACATCCTGCCTCGCACACCAAAAGTTACTTCTCTTCTTCTCGTTGTTTCTTATCGACACGACCACCTACAGATCTGGGGATGCTTTTATTTGCAAGATGAAGAGTTGGTGAGTAAAATGATTTTTAATTTGTTTCCTTGACTGCTCTACTTTCAGAGATGTTAAGGTTTGAAAACAAGCAATTTTTGGTAAGTTGGCCGTATTGAGAGGGCAACCGCGGTATGAATAGCCCGGTAACTAGCGGTTAAGCGCCCTGAAAGTGTTAACACAAGAAAAGCATTTATTCCCAAGGAAAAAGTAAGATTGTTGGACGAAGTGGCGTGTGGTATGGGAACTTGTGAACAAGGGGAAGAGTCAATCTATAGCCAGGTTGAACAA
Source organism: Coenobita brevimanus (assembly GCF_032717465.1). NCBI lineage: Eukaryota > Metazoa > Arthropoda > Malacostraca > Decapoda > Coenobitidae > Coenobita > Coenobita brevimanus. The sequence goes on along the minus strand of NC_137035.1, from coordinate 17,861,534 downwards.
TCCTGCAAGGGGTGGCCACTTGACCCTGAGTTAGCTGCTCCATGGGAAGAGGCGCCAATCCACTTGACATGTAGGGAACATGTATGGGTTGGTTATGTGGTTACCATCCAGTGTTGTAAATGGTTTCCTGACTCACAGGGAACCACTAGGCCTGTCACTCAGTGTAAAGCTACCTGAAAAGGAAATAAAGGTAATGAAAAGTAACTTGAAGATGAGAGAAATAGGGAGGAGGGGAGACATGGAAAGAACATTAGTGAAGGAATAAGTAGGCTGCACTACATAATGGATGATGGTTGCCACCACCTGCCATTTGACAGTCAGATAAAATGAGTCTGGTGTGTTTACAACATTGATAGTTTTTATTGGAGTGATAACAAACAAAATGTTAATGAAGGAGGAGTGAAATTCATGTTTTCACATTTAGTGGAGTGAAAAGGGCTTTGTAACCAGTCTGTCATGAACTGACGGACTCTGCTAGAAAATTCTGCTCTCTACGGTATGTGAAGTCTACATATTGGTGTAAGAAGTTTTGTGATAATTGTTAGCTCACTTCTTGTGACTTATACTGTCATACAAATTATACTGCTTGGCTGACTTATCCGGAATTACTGCATTTGTGTTTATCAGAAGTTGTATGCAGTTGTCCATGCTGATGATTTCAGTATGTTTTTGTTATGCTAGGTGTTTTTAGGCCGACTTCTTGTCTTGGAAATACTAGCTGTTGAGCCGGGGTTCTCTTTGGAGACTGGAGTTAGAACACACATTGAGAAGAGCAGGGCATAAAAACTCTGGACAACTACCTTACACTTGTATTACGGTATCCTAATTTCTACTCACACTATACAGTATGAATATAAGTATCACACAGTACACTATTCAGTCTCAGAAATACTAGGCAGACTAGACGGCTTCAACTGGACTGTTATACGTAGCATATAATGTGCGTATAAGTATCACACAATATACTATGCAGTTACAAGGACACTAGACAGACACTGTACACAATATGGATGTAAGTATCACACAGTATACTATCTGGTCACGAGTACACAATATGAACACCAGTATCACACAATGTACTATGCAGTTTCAAGGGCACTAGACAGACACAGTACACAGTATGAACGTAAGTAACACACAATATACTAAGCAGTCACAAGGGCACTAGGCAGGCACAGTATACAATATGAAGATCAGGATTACACCATACGTTAGTCAGTCACAGATACACTAGGCAGACTGGAGGGTTCCAACTGGGCTGCTGGAGTCTGGTGCCCTATACAGTAGGTGTTGGCCAGGTGTGGGAGGAGTCCCTTCAGGTGTTCCTTCTTGTAAAGGCCACGGGACAACACTCAGAAGCAATGTCATCTTCTGTGGGCTGCTGCTGGGCGTGGTGAGAGGCCCTCCGCTTGTGGGACCTTTCTGAGTGGTCTGGTCGTCGGGGCCCGGGCCAAACAGAGAGAGTAGGTGCACTTGTCTGTGCCCACTCTGGGGAGGAGGTCACCATTGTCTGGGGCTGGGGAGGTTGCGCCCCAGGGTTGGAGGGGCACCTCTCGGAGTCTGGCATCTGCAGTCTCCCTCCCATCAGGTCGCCGTCAGGGTCGAACTGGGGTTCCACTGCTGTTGGGAGTCCTTCAGCTGGTCTTCTCGCCCGGGCACTGGCTGTACTGCACACACTCCCAGGGTCACCACGGTGCCTCGCCAAACCAAGACAGGAAAGTTCCTTCTGGGGGGCTGCCTCTTTGGGGAGAAACGGAGGGGCATCCCGCTCGGTTACAGGAGGGGTGAGCCAAGCAAGGGTCGTCCTCCACAGGGGAAGTCTCAGGGGATGAGAGACATTTGGTGGGGTGTGTCTCCCTGGCGCAGCTGATGGCCGTTGCCAAGGTCCCTTTGGCAACAAGAGGAGGGCGGCTGATGGTTGTCCCTTCCCCGTCGGTGCGGCTGAAGGCTGTCACCGGGGCCCGACTTCCTGACAGGATCGTGGGCGAGGTGCTGCTGGAGGCTGTCACCGGGGCCCGACTTCCTGACAGGATCGTGGGCGAGGTGCTGCTGGAGGCCGTCACCTGTCCACAGGTGCGGCTGAAGGCCATCAATGGTGTCCTGCATGCGGAGTGGCAAGTAGTTGAGATGCGGCTGAAGGCCGTCACCTGCCCGCAGGTGTGGGTGAAGGCCGTTACTGAGGTCCGACTCTCAGAGGCAGCTGCAGAAGGAGGGGGGGCATTACCATCTCTCTCCGAGTGCGGCTGAAGGCTGTCACTGGTTTCTGCAGTGGAGGGGGGGGGGATTGCAATGGTTAAGCGGCTGATGGCTGTCTCTGTATTTATGCGGCTGAAGGCCATCACTTGTTTGGTGCGGCTAAAGGCCGTCACGGCTTTTGTGCTGCAGCAGGCCATCACTTGGGTGCTGCATGGGACTGAGTATTCAGCCCCACCCCAAACCTGGTGAGGGCTGGTCCGGCTGGAGGGTAATGCCCTAGCAATGAGTGGTTCCTGCTGGGTCTGTTGCAGGGAATAAGAGTGCAAGGTAATCGGGGGCGTAGGCCCATACTGCCTGGGTAGTTTGCACACTCTCAAAGCCCCTCCATGGTCTCCTCCTGGAGTGGGGGTCGTGACGTCCCGGTGGTGTCTCGTCACGGTGGATATTTCAGTTTTTACTTTTATTGTTGATGACAAATGATCCAGTACTTTCAGAAGTTTCAAATTTCATTTTTTAAATGACGGTGCGCTGAAAGTAATTCTTGGTGAAATACGCATGATACCGGGTCTTTTTTTTTTTTTTTTTTGGTATTACGTGCTTTCAAGGTTAGGCTTTACAATCATTGTTGGTTAAAATTATGGGGGGTATTGGGGGCAAATCTTCGCAATTAGGTTAGGTTGCACTGATGTGTCCAGCTGGTAAGATTATATGTAAATACTGTGCCTCAGGTGTCTTAACCATGCAGTTGCATATAGCATTATGGAAATACCCATCGGCAGACTGCGTCATACGTTCTGGAAGAGCTGTGTGAAATATTGTGAACTTTTCGGTAAAGTTTAACCCTTACACCGCGGGCATATTTCCCAATGTTTTGCGTGTCCCGCGGGGTTATTCGGGCTCTGACAGACTCTCAAAAAATATTTGCCAAAAATCAGTTATTAGTCCTAGAATATTAAAATTACATATGCATATGGCACATACCTTCAGCTTTCTCCTGGGATGTTTGTTGAGCCTTCGTCGATTACCGTAGGACTTGTGGAGACCTCTGAAGTTGGGTAACGAAGTCTCCACTTTACACTTCCCGACAACCCGTAATATGATTACCACAGCCAGATATTAACACTATAAACACTACTCTATGATTATCAAGTACAGTAGTTTGGGATCCATACTCCAAAAACCCACTGTGAAAGCAATGAAAATTACGAGCGCGTATAACCTTCCCACTTTCGTTAGTTCGCTGTTGGTATTCTGTCATTTATTATTCATAAAACCCCTCACACTTTATATTTCTATTACTATATAACACTTATATATATCTGGAGTCTTTATCCCTAAGTTTCCTTCAGTAGTATTAGTTTATTGTCACTGAAGTCATTCAATTTTTCATTCAGTAAAATACGTAGAGAGCCACGGATTCACTTTCACTGTTATAACATCAAGTATTTGTACTCATATTCTTATATTACTAATTACTTACATTTCTATTTACATTTTCTATTGTATTTTCAATATTTACACTTCTATTTTATTCACTGTCACTTTCAGTAACATAAAACTATATTACACTGTTCAGTCATATGTACTGTACATCCATTGCTTTCACTTGCTATTTACACATTATTTACACATTATTTTCCTTTCCCACTTGCACTTTTAGAACTTCTTGTGGTTGTGGTAATCAAAGAAGCAGGTAACACAGAGGGGAACCTGGCACTCAGCGCACTGCCAAGAGGTGCGTTTGTGCTTAGGTATGCGTCAGGTGGTATGTGCACACACCTGGCACCTGCGGATTGCAGCCTTCCTCTTGCCTGTGGCAGGCATTTGCACCAGTCTGTGCCAATCCATGTACGCCCTCTGCTCAAGTCTGTCAGGAAGTGTTACTGGATGGCGCCTTGGAGTTGCTGCTGTCACCCTACCATATCTTTCAAGCAGCTGCTGAACACAAGTCCTGGCGAACAACCTCAGGGAGAAGGACTTGGGTCAGGAAGTGTTACTGCATGGCGCCTTGGAGTTGCTGCAGTCACCCTACCATATTTTTCAAGCAGCTGCTGAACACAAGTCCTGGCAAACAACCTCAGGGAGAATGACTTGGGTGGCTTGACCTTCATCTTGTACAGGATGAAGGCGTTCAGCATCGTCATGTCTATGAGATGCAGAAAAACTTTCCTGTACCACCTAGTATTCTTCCTGAGGCAGTCGATCTCTCCAATCATCATGTCGGACTTGTCCACCAGCTGCATGTTGATATTGTAGTCTAACACAGCATCAGGTTTCCTCACAGGTTCACCTGTCCTACGGTCGACCTTCCCACTGTCTGTCATTTCCCCCTTATGTAAGGTGGTGAGCATGTGCACGACCCTTTTGTCATGCCACTGTATTGCCAGCATCTTCTCAGACTTGCGTAGGTGCATGTCTCCTCGCTGCAAGGTTCCTGCCTCTGGGAATTTAGGGAAGTGGGCACGATTACTCTTCACAGTGCCGCAGGAGCCGATGCCGTGCTCTGAAAGGTATTTGGCAAGTTTCGGTGCTGTATAATAGTTGTCTGTATACAGCACATGATTCTCACCAAAATACCTTTCAAGGAGCACTTTCACTACACAGCCTGAGAAGCCAAGGGGATTTGTTTTATCAAGATTGACAGTGCTGGCTGAATAAATGACGAAGTTAAGGATGTACCCCGTCTTACAGTCGCACAGTACAAAGAACTTGATTCCAAAGCAATGGCGTTTGCTTGGAATGTACTGCACAAACCTAAGACGTCCTCTGAACAAAACCAAGGATTCGTTAATGACAACCTTCTGAAAGGTGTGGAAGAATGTCATAAACTTATCCTTCATTCTGTTCAGAATCTCCCGGATCTTCCAGAGTGGGTCGGTTTGGGAAGGTACGTCGTTGTCGGCAAAATGCAGGTTTCCCATGATGTTCCGGAAGCGATCTCTGGCCATGTACATATTGAAGGTGGGTGAGCGTAGTAAGGGGTCCATGGACCAGTATTCTTCCAACTCATGCTTCTTTGAGTGTGGCATGAGAAGCATGAGGGCGAAGAACACATACAGCTCCTGCACTCCCAGCATGGACCATTGTTGCATCTTGGCTGCACCTGTACCACTTGCAGCACGTTGTGATTCATACCTGTTGGTCTCATCACATATGTGCTGCATGACTTCGTCATCGAGGAAGGCCAAAAGGAAGTCCACACACTCAGCATCCTCGTCAAGAGTGAAGGCAGGCTGTACTCCTGAGGAACTCTCATCAAAATCGAGATGTTCAGGGACAAAATCGGACCCTTCCGTCCACGTGAAGGCGTCCAGGATTCCCTGTCATGGCGGTGTAGGGTGGGTGAGGGTGGAGGGTGGCTGTGAGGCAGATTTATCACGTTCAAGGTCACTCGCACTGACCCTGGGTTACCGTACAGCACTAGCAGCCCTTACTATACTAGCAACTCTACTTTTACAGGTCAGGGATTTACCTCTTCCTCTACGGCCTGCCTTCACTGTTGATGCTGGTGGTGACTCCAACGACGAAGACTCCGGAGATAATTCAGCAGAAGAAGAGGAAGAAATGAGTGAAGTGGGGCTTGGGGAACGGGGAGGTGAATCAACTTGGGACTCATGGCGGGCTGGGTCACGCGGGGCCATTGTTCCGGGGCTAACCCGCCGCCTTTTCACTCCCTTCCCAAATTCCTTCCCTTGCTGCACTAACAGCTCCTTTCTCTTGGAGCTAGGGATAACTTGGGACACTGAAGCACTCGTACTAGTAGTTTCTGGCACGATTTCCTCACCCAGCTCATCACACGAATCCCCCGAAGGGTCAAAATCACTATCCATCATCACCATTGATAATTCCGCTAGTTCACGTTCCACTGCAGAGTCACTTAGTCCTTTCCTGCTTCCCCCATGAGTTTTTCTGGGTGTTGAGGTCACGGGGCCCTTTGCAATGGGTGCAGAAGCGGCAGAAATGGCGGGGCGCGAGTGTGACATGCTTTGACCACAGAGGAGGACAAGGAACTAAATGCCGTGGCTTATCTGAGAAGGCAAGGGTTGACAGTGACAATGGGGCTGACAGCTGCTAACTTACATGCTAATAAATTATTGGTAGAAAATCTCGGCAATACATAAAGAAATAGGTAGTTCCAGGTGAATGTAAATGTCACTTAGGCTTCTCCTTTCCTTTCTGATATATATTTTTATTACAGAAATAGATTACAAGGCATAATTCAAAGGGGAAATTACCGTGGTTGTGAGGTGTTGTCAGGTGATAATTAGCCAATTCCTGGTGTATACCACTATCAATTACCTTTTTTTTTTTTTTTTGGTATATATTGTATAAGTATAGGGCATAGGGCTTATTTCAATGGATGAAATCTGTGGAAAAATCCGGGGGGAAATTTGCTTAGCGCAGCGCAGCCGGGGAGGTGAGAGGACAGGGTAATGGAGGGGAGGTAGGGAGGGGAGTCAGGAACAGGGGAAAATCGCTAAAATGTCAACAGTGGATGGGAGTACAGATGAGATTTGGAGTGCTGACTAGTGTTGGACATTGGCAGTACTGATAGATGATACAAGCCACCACTTGAAAGCCCGGACAAATTCAAAATAACACAGAATCACAAAAGTGATGCCCCGCAGTATTATCCATTGCGCCTGAGCGTCACGAAAGTGACGCCCCGCGGTTTAGGGGTTAATGCCTACTGCATGCTTATGGTTGATGAGTGGGTTGCAGATCATCAGTGTGGAGTGTAAACTTTGTCTTCCTAAAATGTTATAATTTTTTGGTTTGGTGCAAGTGGGTCAAAATGCATGATGAAAGCACGATTTTTTAAAATCGTTTTTCCCACACCACGGACGTAGGAAATGTTTAGGGCCGCCACAGCCTAGGGGTTAAGGCATATTTGTAATAATCTATCTTTATATATTACAGAAAAATATGGGGCCACCAGAACTTAATCTCCTTAAATGTCAGTTTTTAGCACAAATTTGATACAGCACGAGGTTGTGCATAGCCAATCTTATGGTGTATGAAGACTGCTGTAGCTATAGGTAGTTGTCTTTTAACTTTGGTCTGTCTGGTTGAGTAGACCCATCAACCACAAGCAACTACACTACTTACGTGGTAATCGAGTTGGGTTTGTCGAGGTTATAAAGTACAACGTAGATTGTTAGATGTGATCAGCATGCGTCCTAGGTTTGTCAAGGCTATAAAATGGATTGTTAGATGTGATCAGCCTTCATCCCAGTGGTCAGCAGTGATACAGAAAAGTTATAATTATGTTCTGCTGTGCTTCAGAAATTAGAGATTAGGAGTTTCTCATGTTTGGTTTCAGTATTATGGCCATGTTACCGATTGGATTAATAGTCACAAGTGATCTAGTCTTGAAACCAGTATTGTATGGGTGTGAAACTGAAATGGCAGGTTATCTGATTAGTAATGCCATAAGTGTAGGTTTCTTTACCCTGAGCCTCATATTTACGAGACCTTTTCTTTAACTTGTCCAGTTCATTGTGCTTTTAATTTTTGTGCAACATCTTTATTTTATTAGTTAGGGTATAAACGGGATAATTTCGCCGCAATGCCAATGATCCCAGTTCAGAGGCCCATAGCTCCAAAACTGTTGCATGGATTTGGCTTCTGTTGGGCGTAGGTTTTAGAGGAAAGCCGACCTAACAAGATCATGAGAAGTTTTGATCCATTGTGCTAAAAAAATGGCATTGGGGAAATGAAATTATTTATTGTAAATTTTCAGCATTTATTGCATCAATATAGAAAAAAAAAATTTACTTATTATTTACATATTTCAGGTTAAAAGTCGTTCAGAACTGTTTGCATTTTTCACACACACACACACACACACACACACAAAACAAAACAGTACCATGCCATGTACTTGTGCCATGGAATTCTCCCCTGATCAACTTAACCCTTTAAGTCCGGGTCGGGTCTTAAGACGGGTTCTCTTGATGGATTCCGGGTCGGGACTTCTGAGTAAAAGAGCCTCAGGCAACGGGTGGCATCGTTTGATACCCCCAACCTTCCACGTTGCACTCAGAGGGGTCTGGGCTCTGACGTCATATGTAAACAAACCTGCTGGTACAAATGTACCGGGTTTTAGGGTGGATTTTTTTTTTATTTTCGCATTTTATGCTCAAATAATTACCTAAAAATGACTCATAAACCATAAGATAATTTTCTACAAACAAATATATGCCTAAAATCCTTCAAAAATATGCTGTAATAACAGTACATGTGACCGATTTTTTTTTCACGTCTGCAACGCGCGGAGGTTAGGCAGCGCGATTGTGCGTAGCGTGGAGTTAGAGGGAAGTCTTCACTTTTCGCCCTCAGCACAGTATTCAGATGAGATGGCAGAACCGGACAGCAATTTGCAGAACTCTGAAGTGACTAGTAGACTTGATGAAGAGAGGGAAGTGCATGACATCACCGATTTTGAAGGATTTTCCGACAGTGATACACAAACTCCGTCAACCTCAGGGGTATCAGTGAGTAGTGCTGGCGTGAAACGTAAGTTATCGCCAGGTTTGGAGTACGATAGTGATGACCAGGAGAGTGGTAGTGACAGTGAGGGGATGGCACAGGAGAGTGGTAGTGACAGTGAGGGGATGGCAGACAGTGACAGTGATGGATTTATTCCCGTGAGTGACGAGAGTGATGATGATTCAGACCTAAGTGATGATGATGATGATCCCAGGGTGTGTGACCCTCCCGTAGGCCTGGTGGTATTGGTAGTGCTGGTGGATCTGGGTTTATCTGGGCAAATGGTGATAGATTCATACCAAATTGCTATAGATTTGATGCAACTCACAGTGGAGTGACAAGGGCTGCTGGAGTAGACAAAAACAGTTCTGAAATGGAGTATTTTCTCCTGTTTTTTGATGGTGAAATTCTTGATTATTTGGTACAAGAAATAAGTTTTTCTAATAAGAAAAGAATGTTCTGTTCAAACTATAAGAAGAAGAAAAGTTTTGTTGAATGAGAGGAAATAAGTTCTGTTCTAATTACTGGTAGCATTAGTAAAGTTCAGAAGTTGAAATTACAATTTTTTGAATATGGAAACAAGTTCTGTTTTGAAAATAATTGTACACAGAAGCAAGAAATAAGTTTTTCTAATAAGGAAAGAATGTTCTGTTCAAGCTATAAGTGAAAACACCAGATAGAAAAAAGTTGTTTGTTTACTTTCTGCGGCATCCTCATGGATTACCCATACTGCATTCATCAGCTTCATCAGCTGTAATTTCAGTAATGGGTAGGTAAAATATATTTATTTTATTATTTTTATTGATATTTCATCATTATCCATCATCCCAAACACATAAATCATAAAAATATGACATGTCAAATTTCCCGAAACTTTTGCCTCCCGGGGCATGTCTGCGGATTCTGAATTGCCTCACAGAGGGGTTAACAACCGTGAAACAGCCAGTGAAACAATGATGGATGCCCTCGACGTAAAATTGGCCCAATACTTGGCATAGGCCCTGCTGTATGATAACCTAGGCTACCTAAGCCTGGTTATAATCAGTTGTGAATTATGTAGTGTGGTATTACAGGTAATCCCTTAATTCACGCAAACTTTTTTCACGCAATATCGGTTATCCACGAATTTTTCGTACAATAATTAAAACAAAATTATAGTATTCAAATAAATAATTTTAATATACGAGAGAAATAAATAAAATATAAACATGCCTACCTGCTGCCCTTGTGCATACATGTGTGTGTGTGTCTGTGTGTGTGCATGTGTGTGTGTGGAAGGTCGGTCTACCACGCACCACGCAGTCAGTTTGAATCCAATGATCAAACCGTGCATGACTCGCGAGTCGTTATTTGTGGCTTATTTTTCTGCCTTCCAGTGATTGCTTGCCTTGTTTGCCAACATGGGGCCTAAGCGTATTGCTAGTGATGCATGTGGTAACACAGCAAAATGGACTCGTAAAGTAATGTCGCTGACAGAGAAAGTTAAAGTGTTGGGCAAACTTAGGGAAGGAATGTCAGTGACAGTTCACCGTCAGGATGATTCCCCGATATTTATTTACACATCAGTTTATTTAGCAGGTACAGTACGCTAGGTTTTTACTTACATGAGTTATAAAATCTGCCTGAAAATTAGTTATTAAAGTATTAATTAATTAATAATAAGTATGTTTATAGAATGACGGGGAATCGTCCAGGGTGCGAATTGTCCTGATGGGGAATCATCCATGTTTTGACGGTGAATTGACTTGACGGTGAATTGTCTTGGAATCGTATGTTTGGGGTGAATGAGTCAGAACTTAGCATACGGGAGGCAGTGAGGGCTATTGCATCAGACTGTGCTAACGTGTCTCCACCTACGCCTGTGAAATTGTCTTGGAACCGTATGTTTGGAGTGAATGAGTTAACTGTTCGTACAATAAAGAAGGCAGAGAATGTAGCATACGGGAGGCAGTGAGAGTTAGTGCACCAGACTGAGTGTCTCCACCTGTGCCTGTGATTGTCAGCTTTCAGTGGTAAATTTCTTAAATTTTTGTTGTTTTTCATACTTTATGCTAGTTTATTAGATGTATGTAGTGCATCAACAGTATTATTCAGATGTAATACACTTAATATATATGCGTAATTACGTGCACACATGGGCAGAACGTATACGCGAATTTACCACATAATGCGAAGGGTCTGGGAACGTAACCCCTCGCGTGAATTAAGGGATTACGTGTATAATTATAATGACAAAAAATGTTATATGGTAACAATAATAACAAATACATTGCATTGAAATTTCCCCCAACAGGCGAAGTAATTTCGTTGCTTGACCTTTTTTTTATTTTCTGCTGCATGGGCTTTTTTTTTTTTTTTTTTTTAAATACAAAGATCATTATTGGTACTGGATCTAGCAGAAGGGCAGAATGTATAGATAAAGGGCAGAATGTATAGATAAAGCAGTAAAAATGCCAGTGTTTCATTGTGGCGGTTTGCATTTAGCAAAAACCAGTGCTTATGGCGAAATTACTCTGCTTTACCCTACTTTGAATAAGAATGGGTTAAAAGCCTTAATTTCTTCTAGTAGTGGCTCTTATAAACATTGGTATTGTAGTTGCAAACCCAGGTTCTTATAAATGCGAACCTAGTGGATTGCAGACTGAAGTTGCCCATCTTCCTTTTGGGTGATAGGGCGTTGTTTATATACCAGTAACAGCAGTGGAGCCACCCAGTTACTGTCACGTTTCCCTCTTGATTAGTTTGGTACATTAGTAGAATGCCTGTGGTTAATATAGATTGTTTGTTTTCAGTTTGTGAAGAATTCTGCATTTTTGTAGCCTCCTAGCTGTGGCAGAATGCTATGGCTCTACATTCTTTCCATAATATTTATAAATGACATACACCAAATTTGTGTTGATCTGTTGTAGCTTAGCGTATAGGATGGAGAGATGTAAGTTTTATGCCTAGTGAATGGTTTGATCAGGCTGCATCTCTCATTCGTGCAGTTTTTAACCTTTCAAATCCAGAGAAGTATGTACACCAATATCCTTACAACTACCAAACTCTTTTGACTTAGAAAAGACCTTTAGCAGTAAAGGGGTTAACACGTGGATTGCACAGTTACCTTTTTTCATCCTACCCCGTGGTGTGCAACAAAAAAAAAATATATATACTGTATATATATATATAAACTTGAAGTTAAACATCCAGGGCATTATCTGGTGAAAAAACAATCTCCTTTTTTGCATAGGACCATGCGTAAGTTTGCAAAAAATGAAAACAATAAAAAAAAAAGTTTTTGTTTATTTTAAACTTGAAGATAAACATTCAGGGCATCATCTGGTGAAAAAAAAAAAAAAAATCTCTTCTTCTTTGTCTTGCACCATTCATAAGTTTGCATAGGGGTGTAGTAGTTAGTGGTGATGTATGGCCAGCACAACCTGAGCTGTGGCTTGCAATGCGACGCTTCCCAGCCTGAGCTGTGGCTCGCAATCCACAGGTGAATGAGGACAAACCTACCCTAAGGTGAATAAGAGCTTTGTGAAACAACAGAGCAAAGTAAGACATCCACAGATTTAAAGTGTTAACTGTAGGGGTCGGACAAGTTTTAAAAACATGGGCGTCTAAATTTTAAAAACGCACTGGCTTAGATAGGGCTTGAATATTTTAATCCATAATATAAAAACTGGAAATCAAGTAGTAGTAGTAGTAGTAGTAGTAGAGTAGTTGTTCCTAGGCAGTCTGGCCAATCAGCCCCGAGTCCCTAAGGAAGGCCACGGCTGAGACCGGGCCTTCCCACAGAGCTCTCTAGGAGTGTATGTTGTATTTTTGGTACAGGTGATTGTGTGCAATGCAGTCTTCCATAATGTGCTTAATAGTTTGGGGTGCTGTTGTTCATCCTGCGCAGGCATCAGCAACGGAGTCATCCAGCCTTGTCTGATAACTGAAGAAGGCTGGATGATGCCCACATCTCAGCCTGGCCAGGTGGACCCTGTCCTCACAAGGGAGGTAGGGTTCAGAAGGGTGAATATCAGGAGGCCATGCGTGCAGCTGTGTGTTGTCTTTAAGTGACTGAATGGAGCGGAGAGTGATCTGAGTATGGATATGCTTCTGGAAGCTGGTTTGAGTTGGATGAGGGGGGAGAGATGACAGTATTTGTGTATGATATCGTGTGCTGGGTGTTGTTTTGATGTTCCTTGGTGTGTGTTGATGTGCTGTCCTGTAGTGTAGTGGATGGCGTGGGTTTGTGGAGGCTGCGGCAAGAATTTGTGTGCCTCACGTCTAGATGATCCTTGACTTTGAGGACTTTGGTTTCTTGGTGAAGGTGGTCTGTTGGTGTAGTATCTGTACAGCCTATGATTATTTGTAGGACCTTGTTCTGTATGGTCTGTAGAGTGTTGTAGTGTGTATTAGTGAGGTAAGAAGCCCAAGCAGAGCTTGCGTAATTCGTCATTGAACATATCTGTTTGTTTACTGTGGTGGTGTTTATATGTTGTATTCAGATGTTGTATGGGCAAGTGACCTTTAGGCAGTGAGTCTTGGTGTTAATTTATCTTTAATATTTGTGATGTGTTGTTTAAATGACACTGATGTATTATTACACCAAGGATTTTGGGTGTGTGTGTGTTTGGTGGGGAGTGTTGTTTATGGTGAGGTGTGGAATGTGACAGTGTTTTGCTTTCCAGTTTGTGAGAAGGGTCACTAGATTTGGCGAGGGCTATTTTGAGCCTGTTTGTGGTGAACCATTCGTGTAGTGTGTTGAGGTAATGTTGGAAGATGTGTGTGGCTGTTTGCATTTTGGTTTGTACATGTGTTATGTCATCTGCATAGGAAGCTATGTGTATTTCTGGTGTGTGGGGTGTGGTTATGTTGTGCATATATAGATTAACCCCTACACCGCGGGCTTGTTTACCAATTACTTGCGTGTGCCGCGGGGTTATTTGGGCTCCGACAGACTCTCAAAAAATATTTGCCAAAAATCAGTTATTAGTCCTAGAATAATAAAATTACATATGCTTATGGCATATACCTTCAGCTTTCTCCTGGAATGATTGTTGAGCCTTCGTCGGTTACCGTAGGACTTGTGGAGACCTCTGAAGTAGGGTAACGAAGTCTCCACTTTACACTTCCCAACAACCCGTAATATGATTACCACAGCCAGATACAAACACTATAAACACTATTCTACAATTTTCAAGTAGTTTGGGATCCATACTAAAAATAAAAAAACACTGTGAAAGCAATGGAAATTACGAGCGCGTCTGATCGTCGCACTGGCACTAGTTCGCTCATGGTAGTCTGTCATTTATTATTCATAAAACCCCTCACACTTTATATTTCTATTACTATATAACACTTATATATATCTACAGTCTTTATCCATAAGTTTCCTTCAGTAGTATTAGTTTATTGTCACTGTAGGGATTCAATTTCTTTCAGTAAAATACGTAGCATTCACTTTCTCGTCCTGTATACTGGCATTGAGAGTGAATGTCACTTTCATCTTCACTCTCATAACTCATAGCATTCAGACATGCTAGAGTGAAACTTTCACTTTCATTACTCCTAGGGTATATACTCGTATTCTTATAATACTACTCATTTACATTTCTATTTACGTTCTCTATTTTATTAAAGAGAGTAGGGGACAAAACAGATCCTTGGGGGATGGTGTTTGTGAAGTTTCTGGTGTTCGATGACAGACCGGCAAATGTTAAATGTGCACATCTGCCTGCTAAATATTTTGCTTGCCATCTGTTTGTGTTATTGTGCATGTTTGTATTTAATATTTTGTTTGTGAGGTTGTGGCAGGGGATAGCATCAGAAGCTTTGCTAATGTCTAGTGTGACTAGGAGTGTTCTGTGTGGTGACCTAGCTGAATTGATGCCATCAAAAACTCTGTGTAATAATGATTGTGGAGTGTAATGGCCTAAAACCATGGTGTGATGGGGATAAGGGAGTGTGAGGTGTTACTACTTTTGATACTAGTCGTTCAGTGACTTTGGATGGGGTGCAGAGGAGTGTGACGGGGTGTGAGGAAGGTAACATTCTGTCTTTGTTGTGTTTGGGGATAGTAGTGATAGTGCGATGCTTCTAGATGTTGGGTATTATGTTGTGTGAGTAGCTGTAATTTGATATGTTGGTCAGTGTTTGTATGCCTTGTGGTCCAAGGTGTTTCAGGTGTATGTTGCTTATGATGTCTGGTACACAGGCAGATGAGTGCTTAAGGTTGCTAATGATGTGCTTCATCTGGTTGTAAGTGAAAAGTGCGAAGTCTGGGTTTGTGGGGAACTGTCTCTTGCATCGGATGACATGTTGGTCGTCGCGATGGGGGTTTAGATGGCTGACGTGTGAAAAGTGATTGATGAGAGTGTTTGCTTGTTGTTTGTTTGAGGGTATGGTGTCTGTTGTCGTGATGGCAGCGTGTGATTGTGTAGCGTTGCTGTTGGAGAGTGTGATGCTATTTAGTGTTTTGTAGAGTTTGCTGGTGTTTGTTTTGTGATCAAGTGTTTGGAGATAATTTTTCCAAATTAGAGTCTGCTTTTCTGATATTGTTTATTTGGGTGTTGATCTCTTGTATTTGTTGTACAGTGTCTTGTGTATGGGGTGTTGGGGAGTGTCATAGTGTTTTGCGTTGACTGATGAGGCCTTGAAATTCTGGTGTGAAGTTGGGGTTGTCTCTCTTTCTGTTGCCTCTAGGGATGTCTCTTTTGTCTGCATTTTGAATAATTGTAATGAAAGCGTGCGCAGTGGTGTTGATGTTTGTGATGGATGTACTGTTTAGTGTTTCAAAGTGTTGTCCGGTTTCAGTTGTGAAGGCCTCCCAATTGGCTCTCTTATAATTGGTATATGTGTGTCTGTGGCCAGCTGGGGTGATTCTGGTTTTGGTGATGATGATTGGGAGGTGGTCAGAGCCAAGGGCTTTGAGCATTCTCCGGGATGTTGTGGGGACAAGATTTGGGGAGCAAAAGGTGATGTCTGGGGATGATGGGAGGAAGAGGGCATGGTGTGGGGTATGGGTATGTTGATGGAGCTTGTTTAGGATGAAAAGATAATCTGCTTGGGATTGTAGTACCAGCCCTCTGTCTGTCAGGGTTGTTGACATGCCAGGCTGATGCCTTGGCGTTGAAATCAGCACCCAGGATGTTGCTGGTTATGTTAGTGATGTGTACTTGAGGTGAGTAATTGTGTGGTACTGTGGGGGATGATTGGGGGAGAATGTATGTATTGGAAGATTGTTTTGTGTGATTTGTTTCCAGTGCTTATTTTAATTGATTGTACTGTATTTCTGTTGTGGTGCCATGTGGGGGAAGTGACTTTATGTGTGCACTAGTATCTGAAAAGTTGATGGATTGGTGTACCAGGGTGATGAGTCCACCGCTAGCACTGTCGGCCCAGTCTTGTCTTATGGTGGTGAAATTATGAAATGTAGTGTTTTTTGTGTTCTGTGTAGTTTTGTTTCTTGTAAAATGGCAGTGTGTATGTTTAGCTGTTTGATGAATTGTGTGAGTTCTTGTTTTTCGGTGTTTATGCCATCTATATTCATTTGAAGAAGTTTATATTGTGTGAATGATGTGTGTTGGGTGCTGCAGCATGGGGGGGAGGTGGGGGTGTGGGTGGAAGGGAAGGGGTAGGAGAAGGTTGTGATGGAGATCAGGGCAGGGTGAAATGGGAGGGGTTGGGGGATTGGATGGTGCGGGAAGGATCAATGGGTTAGGCTGAGGAGGTGTGGAGGAAGGAGGAGTGGCTTTGGTGGGGGGTTAGTGGGTGGGGGGAAGGAGCATAAGGAGCAGGCCCAGGTGTTTGTGTATTATTCTCTGGATGCAAGTGTTGTGCAAGTGTAATGGGTCCAGTTCTTGCAAGAATTGCACTGAACTGAACCCTTTGTCTGTCAGCTCAGTGATAGGTTTTGAGAGTGCTGCACATGTGTATTTGTTGATGGGTCCTGGATTGCTGTCATTGTCACCGGCTAGAAGAAGTCTTCGAGAAATGGAAATCAAGTAAATGGGAATACTGGATTGGGTAAAATATTTTGGTACAAAAAAAAACTGGCCCTTCTGATAAGCAAAATTCTGGTCTTATTTGGATACTGGGGGTTGTTGTACATGCTTGGTGGTCTATTGGTATATCTCTTCGACTGGAAAGGGCTTTGGCTTACATTAGTTTGATGCCTGGTGCTTTGGTGGGAGAGCTTGGGTTGGAAAGGGCTTTGGTTTACCATTGTGTGAAAATTTGAGTCCATGGTGACCAGAGGTTTTCCTGTCATAAAATGATACTGGGGATGTTGGTCTGTTCCCTGCCCTTAATGTTCTGGACTATAGTATCCAAGCCTTGGGCCCTACACTCAATAGGGTAAAGCTGGATAGGCTGTTATAGTTGTTTCACTTTAACTTGGCCTTCTGCAGCATATTTAATGGATCTCAGTTGCCGAAAGACAGTACTATGGCCATGTTTCCATGTAATTTCTTCTGAATAGCACCATATTCTAATGGTAATTTACTTTTACAAGTGAACATTCAGGATTGAGAGTTGTCTGTTTTTGGCAGAGTTGGGGAAGATACTTTATATTGATCTACTTGTACAAGCTTCATTTTATAGGTTTGTAAAATGAACCTTGCTTCTTATGTGCTGGGTTTTCTTTCAGGATCTTGAGATAGATGGCAGGATGTGGATACAAAAAGTTGTAAAGGATGCAGAGTGAGCACCTCCGTCAATGTAAAGAGGAAGACTCCTTTTGAATTGATGCCAGAGCAGAGGAGATAAGATGTATGGAGTGGATAGTAATGAAGCAAGTATACCTTGGAAAAGGAAGACCGGAATGATGACAATCCATCGTGTCACTGGCAATACTCTTATTATATTGCAGGTAAGAAATTTCCTTGTGTTGCTTCACTTGTTTGTAAATGGAGTTGATTTAACCCCTTCAGTGTAGATGACATCTTTAGTTTATTCCTGCTGCTGCCATATGATTGTAATTTAGGAATAATTTAGTTCTTTCATCTCGCTCATTTTCATTTTTCAGCTTTTCATGTTGCTCGTTGTTTGAAAGACAATGTTGTGGTTATACATTCTTTCCATAGCATCTTTTAAGGACACGTTATACCCTGGCATTAACCTCTTGTTGTAGTTCAGCAGTAAAGTTGGAGAAATGGCAATTTCAGGCCAAGTTAATGTGAAATGAATGTAGCATAGAAGTCGTTTGTTATGGCAGTGTCTAACCCCAGTTTGAAAAGTATTCTCATCTACATATGATAGGAAAGATGCAGTGAAAAAGATGTCCGTAGGTTGAAAAGAAGTATTGTCTTCCAAAATGAATCCATGTACTGAGGCTGGCCATGTTATAGCTGGTTGCTTTGGATTCAGTGCTAAAGCAAGTCCCAAAACCAGCTAATTATTAGGGAGAATTAGATGAGAAAAGATGTCCCAGGGCTCAAAAGGAGTAGCTAATGATGCACTGTATCCTTCTAAAACGATACCCCAAACTGAGATTGGCCATGATACAGCTGGTTCTCTCTGGACTAAAGATAAAACAAGTGCCAAAATCAGCTACCGGTATTTTTTTTTTTTTTTTAACTTGGCCTAGCGTTTCATCCTTTTGCTGCTTATTTCAGGTAACTGAGTGGCAGAGGTAGTCTACATCCTTTTCATGGCACCTCTTCTCTACTAGTGTGATCCATTCATCCATCCATCCATGATCTAATTCTGTTTTGTCCCATTAGGAGCATAGGATCCCAGGGCTAGGCAAGTTGGTCCTGACATTTAAGATTAGTGACCAGCCTTACTCCTTCCTGAGTGGCATTACACAAGCAATAAACCCCAACCACCCTTTTGATGGAAATTTGCACAGGCTCGGTCTTATTGGAGCACAAACATTACCCTTATGCCAGGCAGCATAATTTGGTTATATGGTTACCACCCAGTGTGGTAAATGTTTCCCGGGTTACAGGAAACCATTTTGCTTGTCACTCAGTGTAGAGACCATAAGGCAGCATGACATTCGTGAGTGGATGATAGGTGCCCCATGATTTTCTAGTTAAATTATTGTCGCAACTTAGCTTTGTAGATGGCAGGATGGCACTTCTAGGTCAGATTAGAGTAATAGCAGTATATGATTACTACCCAACAGTTGCGGGGAACTGTTGAAAGAGAATTGGATGTGCAATAAGAAAAGTGTTTTGGTTTGAACTTTGTACTTCTGGATGAGTTTCCTGTCTTGTGACTGTGTGGCCACTAAGCAAGCTTGTAGCCACATTAATTTCACCCATGGTAGTATCTCCCAGACTCTGTAATGTTAATCTATGGAGTGAGATATGTAGAATACTGCATATTCGTAAGTCATTAGTACCTATGAAGCTAATATGCCAGTTTCTCATAGTTTACAGTGTTGCATCATTTGCATATCTTTAATTTGAAGCACAGCACTGGAATTGTGTACAGAAGGGTCATGTTATTCATGCCTAATTAGTTGATCCCTGGCACAAAAACTGACCAAGTGTACATAAACTTGTGAATTTTCAGCTGATTCCACTGTCCTAACTATATTTTAATTAGACCTAAATTTGCCTGTCATGAAGTGCTGTAGAAGGGATGTAGATGCATACCATTCTTTTCCTGACACTGGGCTAAGTGTAATAAGGGGTGCCAAACCTGGTCATAAGCTCCTCCACAATATTCATTGTCAGCTCTGTTACTTGTCATTTCCATAGCTTGTTTAGTTCCTATATCTTTTTCACTTATATACATATCCATCCACCTAGACCTCTTCCACCTTCAAACTCTTTTCTATCTGTCTATCTGTTGCCAGACGTCTCAATCCCGTTCAGGGTGGCCACAAACAAATCGCCTCCACGTCGTTCTGTCCCCTGCCATTTCACTGCCCTTCTCCCAACTCACACCCCCCTCTCTCATATACTTCACCACATCCCACCATCTCATCCTTGGCCTCCCCCTCCCTCTCCCCCCCCCTCCACCTCACTCACATACACTCTCTTCATCAGTCTTTCGTCCTCCATCCTCTCCACATGGCCAAACGCCTCTTATCACATCCACACCACAACGCTTCTTTATATCCTCATTTGTCACCCTGTCTCTCCATGTGATTCCACAGGCTCCTCTTAAATAACTCATTTCCACTGCTCTCACTCTTGACTTGTGTCCTTCCAACAGCGTCCAAGCTTCACTTCCATACGTTAGAGTTGGTATCACACTACTGTCATGTAGTAACTTTTTCACTTCCATGCTCACTTCCCTGTTTCTTATCACTGCTTTCAAGGAACCAGCAACCTTTCTTCCCTGCTGTACCCTTTCAAGCACTTCACCCTCCAAACCTCCATCCTTACTCATCACACTACCCAAGTACTTAAACGTACTCACATTTTCCAATTCCTCACCATCCAACCTCTCTGTACATTCACTGACTTCACCTCTCTCAAAGACCATCACTTTACTCTTCCCTACATTCACTTTTAGATTCCGATTCTTACACACTCTCCCAAACTCATCCACCAAGCCTTGCAGCTCCCCTTCATCTTCACTCAACAACACAGTATCATCTGCAAAGAACAGTACAGGGAGTTTCCAAATTCTCTTTTGCACAAGTTTAATGTACTGCAGTATAAATACTGATTTGAAATGTTTGGCATAGTGGTGAGAAGGGTTGGTGTTTGAGGCTTACTGGGTGGTGGCTGAGTGTTGACCGAAAAGCTGCCAGCCTGTTAGCTTCAGGGTTTGAATCCTGGTGAAGGCCTAATTTACAGATGAGCACCGCAGCTAAGTGCCACATGGCATCTGCCCCGACCATTACATATAGAAGTCATCATCATCATCATCATCATCATAGTATTTTAAATAACACTTCTGGGTGGAGAGATGTGTAGTGAGGTTTATCGCTTTCCAGCATCATTCCTCTTTATTTTTCCAGATGCCCAGTCACAACTTGGTCACAGTGAGTATCGTTTGGAAGGGTAATACACAGCTCATAAAGTACATAGAATGGTTCAATTGTTTCTTTGACTTATTTTTTACTTTAGAGGCCTAAAATATTATAAATCAGAATTGTGTGGATCATAAAAATAACCTATCATGGTTGGAAAAAAAAAAACGAAATTATTTATGAAGACAGTGGTTTAAATAGTTTTATTCATATACACTCAACCCCCTTCTATCGCGCCTAATTGGTCACAGGAAACGCGCATGATAGCTGAATACGCGATAGCTGAATTGAACAATCAATGGGAA
Organism: Coenobita brevimanus; assembly: GCF_032717465.1. Classification (NCBI taxonomy): domain Eukaryota; kingdom Metazoa; phylum Arthropoda; class Malacostraca; order Decapoda; family Coenobitidae; genus Coenobita; species Coenobita brevimanus. Next base: position 17,840,627 of record NC_137035.1, on the reverse strand, counting down.
AATTTCTAATTGGTTTTTCGGTGACCCATTTTTCTAACTTTTAACCACTTTATGCCTATGATTTCCTGCCAATCTCTCCTCCAACATGAAATAAAGCATTATTATATTAATAATAACAGTATAATGAATAAATAAACAACATAAAAGGCCATCAAACTTTTATAAGGATTACAGCTTGGGTGGTTTGATGGGTTCCGAGGCTTGGGAGTGGCTTAGTTGCCGCCAGATCTCTTTGGCTGTCTCCATTTCTTAAGTGTCCACAGCTAAAGGGGGTATCACATGGTACCTTATATCAGGAATGGCTGAGGAACATTTAAGTGGAACAAAACTTGAACGCTATCACACACGTTCCTCACACTGTCGTCAGAGCCCCATCGCAGTTGTAAACACATGATTACTTTATCGACATCACAGTTTTTTCGGCATAAGAAATATTAGCTCTTTATGAGGGTTTCAAAACGATTGATATTTACCGGTATTCTAAAATACAATATTAATAAGTATTCAGTGTTAGGCTAAATTTGAATGCTGTAGTATGATATATTGTTTCGAGCCGAATGGGTTTTGGTCACTGTTTTTCCCGTCGTGTTCTCGGCAGGAATCTGTTCAGATGCATTCCAAAAGCCTGTGCTATAATCTGGAATTTTACCACGTTACCGTTCCGATTAACCATCGTATCCTCTGCAAACCTCGTATGAAGTGCCGTGTGAATAAGTTTCGCTTAGCCTGTCTTCAAACTCGATGCGTGATAGCGGTCTTGGGGTGCGTGATAGCATGTATGGTTGTGCATTTGATGTGTGCGTGATAGCAGATAAGCGTGATAGTTGAATGCGTGATAGCAGGGGGTTGAGTGTACAGTGTATTGGGATAATGGACCTTTTTTACTTCAGGTTTTAACTGCTTCAGTATGCATAAAATATTTTGATTCTGCAACCATTAGACAGTTTTTATAATTTACTGGGGATCATGACATATTCTTTCACTTTATCACTTACCTGTACAGTATCCAGACCTTTTAAGGTGGAGTGAGGTTGGGTCCAGACACAGGAAAAAAAAATATATATATATACAGTAGATTGAAACTAACTGAAGTTTCTGAGTTGAATGAGCCTCATTCCCACCCACTGACCATTCAAGCTTCCTAAATCCTAGCCCCTGGCTTCACCAGATAGGTAAAAATCAAATTAGAGTACTATACATTTATTTTATTTTCCACCAGGTAGTTTTATATTGGGGCCTGACTTTTGTACATTTATTCTTGCATCCACAGGATCTTTATACTGGACCTTTGTGCATGTTTTATTTAGTTATTCCTGCTCTATATTCATAGTATCCCAGTTAGATTTACGAAAACTAATATTAAAGGAATTAGAAAATACCCAGTGTCCAGTAGCTCCTTTAGTTTGCCATTATTCTTTTGCCAGAATTTACTCAGCTTAACCTAGTCACTTTTGCTCTTAATTTTGATGGGGGTATTAAGCAATTGGATATTAGAAATTGCCCATTAACTCCACTGCCACCATCCAGTAAACTTGGGCCCCACCACGACAAGGCTGGAACCAGACTTATTCTGACGCGAATTGTCCGATTATGTACATTGAGTAATGTTGGAATAAGAACACCTCGTTCACTGGGTCACATTCTGACCATAATGCTTCTCACTGTTACCAGGATCATGTCTAACTGTGAAGAATAGATTGGTCAGAATGTGAACCAGTGAAACCAGGTGTTCTTGTGTAGATGTTACTCCTAATGTACATAATCGGACAATTCCTGTCAGAATAAGTCTAGTTCCAGCCATGGTGTGGTGGCACCCTTATTTATGCTTAGGATGTGTTCTTTCCAGTTCCTCCCTAGCACCTCTACCAGTTTTACTATATGTGGCATATATTTACATTATCAGTTCAGTCTTCATCAACATTTGGAAAGAAATGTGCAACATACTAGTTAACAGATTCAGTGTATATTTGAAATAACTAAAATGTGTTAGGAGCCTTAAGCCAGTAAGAATGGAATGTTATTTGTAGTCCCATGTAAGTAAATGATTGAATCACTTATTCCATCCATCGTTCAGTCCTATGCCGCCTCATAAGGAGCTTAGAAGCCTGGGGCCAGCAAGTTGGTTCGAACATTTAAGATGAGATTGACCAGCCTTACTCATCCTTGAGTGGCATTACGTGAGCAATAAACCCCAACCACCCCTTACATATAAACTTACACAAGCTCAGTCCGATTGGAGGCCTTAATTACCCACTGAACCACCAGGCTCCAGAACTTGGTTATACAGTTACCACCCAGAATAGTAAATTTTTTCCTGGTGTACAGGAAACCATTTGGCTTGTGACTTAGTGTAGAGTCACCCATCAGGAGAAGGAAGAGGAAAGAGTGAAGGAAGTAAAGACAGAAGAGGGAGTGTAAACTCACCCGTAGGCAGAAGGAAGAGGAAAAGAATGAAGGAAAGAAAGAAGAGGAAGAAAGGAAGAGAGGAAAGGGCAGACATCCAAAGCAGCACTACATCGAGTGAGTGGATGGTGACTCACGTCACTTATTACCTATTGATATTTTTCAGGATCTGTGATAAATGGAAGAAAAACAAGGTATGTAGAACGAGGTGAAGCGAAGACGTATTAGATGAAGTAGCAAGGTGCGGACAGTAAGTGTGAAGCAACTTGGAGCTTCCACCATCAGTGGAGTATCGGTCATCCTCTATGGTAAGACTAATTTTCTCATCTATAATTGACACTTAAAAGGAGTCATCGCCTCAAAAACTAAATTCATTAAGGATTTATGCTAGGCAAAGGGACCACTGATGCCATATTCATTGTTTGATAACTTCATTGTTTTTGTTGACTTAGAGAAGGCCTTTGACAGAGTCCCTAGAGAGGTGGTATTGTGGGCAATGAGTAAGCTTGGGATCAAGAAGTGGCTGGTTAGGGTGGTTATGGCTATGTATGTGGGTGCTTGCACCCAGGTTGAGTGAATGGAGGTTTGAGTGATGAGTTTTCCATGAATGTTGGGGCACCTCAGGGGTCAGTCTTGAACCCATTGTTGTAGTAGTAGTAGTAGTATTTGTTCCCTAGGCAGTCTGGCCGAACAGCCGAGTCCCTAAGGAAGGCTATGGCTGAGATCGGACTTTCCCACAGAGCTCTCAAGGAGTGTATGTTGTGTTGTTGACACAGGTGATTGTGTGGAGTGCAGTCTTCCATAATGTGTGTATGGGGTGCTGTGTTGCATCCTGGACAGGCATCAGCAACAGGGCCATCCAGCCTCTTCTGACAACTCAGAGGGGCTGGATGATGCTCACATTTCAGCCTGGCCAGGTGGACCCTGTCCTCACGAGGGAAATAGGATTCAAACGGGTGGATATGTGGAGGCCATGCATGCAACTGTGTGTTGTCTTTAGTTGACTGGAGGGGCTTGTGATCTGAGTATGGATATGTTTCTGGAAGCTGGTCTGAGGCAGGTGAAGGGGGAGAGATGACAGTATTTGTGTATGATATCATGTGCTGAGGGTTGTTTTGATGTTCCTTGGTGTGGGTGGATGTACTGTCATGTAGTGTAGTGGATGGTGTGGGTGTGTGGAGGCTGCGGCGAGAATTTGGGTGCCTTTCATGTCTAGATGCTTGACTTTGAGGACTTTGGTTTCTTGGTGTAGGTGGTCTGTGGATGTAGTAGCTGTGCAGCACGTGATTATTTTTAGGACCTGTTCAGTATGGTCTGTAGAGTGTTGTAGTGTGTTTTAATGAGGTTAGAAGCCCAAACAGGGCTTGCATAATTCATCACTGAACATATATATTGTTTGTATACTGTAGTGGTGGTTTATTTATTGTGTCCAAATGTTGTATGGGCAAGTGACCTTAAGGTGTTGAGTCTTGGTGTTAATTTATCTTTATTGTTTGTGATGTGTTGTTTAAATGACATTGATGTATGCTACACCAAGGATTGTGTGTGTGTGTGTGTGTGTGTGTGTGTGTGTGTGTGTGTGTGTGTGTGGTCAGGGGAGTGTTGTGTATAGTGAAGTGCAGACTGTGACTGTGTTCTGCTGTCCAGTTTGTGAAAAGGGTCTCCGTAGATTTGGCTGGGGCCATTTTGAGCCTGTTTGTGGTGAACCATTCATATAGTGTGTTGAGGTAAGGTTGGAGGATGTGTGCGGCTGTGTTTGCATTTTGGTATATACATGCAAGTGTTGTTCGCATAGGAAGCTATGTGTACTGTATTTGTGGTTTATGGGATGTGAGTATGTTGTGCATGTATAGGTTAACCCTTTAACCGCGGGTGTCATTCCAGAATGACATTGACAAAACTGGACCAAACCGCGGGTGTCATTCTGGAATGATCGTGAATATTTTGAACACCGCGCGTTTTCCCGGCACGCAAAGTGTCTCATGCAAGAGTAGCTGTCGAGTTCTTTCACGCCAGCCATCCCACACCTCCCTCCTCCAACCCCGAGGGGGCCCCCCCCACCCCTGCCCTGACCCGCATCAGTCAGTATCTGTCCAGCTCTGTGCGTGATAATGGCGCTCCGTCCCGACTCATCGTCGCTCGCTTCCTCCTCTAAAATGATTAGTGCTAGTGTTCCCTCTACCTCTACACCGGTAAAGGAACTGCCGACGGCGAGGCAGAAGGGGTTGAGCACTCCTGAAATTAGAACTGAGCTGGACAAAACAGTAAGTACTACTCTTGATTGTGGCAGTGAAAGTGACACACTCACAGCAAGCAGTGATGATTTGGCAGTGATTGGTGGTGAACCATTTTCCATTGATAGTGACAGTGATGAAAGTGATCGTGTTGTTTCCCCCCCACCACCCCCAACTTACTCTGGGAAAGGAAAGGCTCCTATGGGCAAATCTGGTATTGCACGTGGGACAGGAGTGTAGCGCAGGCTCACGTCTCCCCACACCAGGCCCTAGTAAGCATTTCCCATCAATTTCCCGTTCCCCTAGCCCTATTGCCCTCACATCATCATCATCATCTGCCGTGCCCTCTCCTCAGTCTACATCATCTGAGGAGTACGAATTCCCAAAGCCTGCAAAGCGAGGGAAGGCAGGCCGTGCAGGCAGGGCAGGCAGGCCTAGAACAAAGGGGATGCGTGGCAGTTGGAGGGCAAAGCTGGGCAATAAGCGAGGTGATAAGCGGGGTAGAAAGGGTCAAGTTTCACCACGCACCAGGTCAGAAACCCCCCGCTTGCCCCCCGCTCAGCTCCCTCACCCTCGCCACCCCCCCACTCACCGCCCCCGCACTCACCTCCCTCCCCGTTGCCTCCTGCCTCTCCCCCCTCCCGCTCACCTCCTGCCTCACCCATTGCCTCCACCTCAGCTCCTTCTCACGGGGAAACGAGTGCAATGCAACCTGCCACTGCCACTGAACCACGCACAGGGAAAGTGGATGCATTTGTTTGGTCTGACGGTGCAGATTTTCAGCCACACAATCCACCGTTTGATGTGACAAATGCTGGAATACAGCCTGCCTTCCCATGCAACGCAGGAGATGACTTTGTTGACTACTTCCTGGCCTTCATGGATGATGAAATCGTGCAGCATGTCAGCGATGAGACCAATAGGTATGCAGCTCAGTGTGCAGCAGAAGGGCTGGGACCTATTGGCTCATCAAAGCAAGTGTCGTGGTTGCCTGTCGGAATCAGAGAGCTGTATGTTTTTTTTGCTCTAATGTTTCTGATTCCCCATATAAAGAGACATGAGTTGGAGGAGTACTGGCTTGTGGATGACATTACTACTATCCCAATATTCGGGAAGTATATGTCACGGGATCGGTTCCGACAGCTGCTTGGATACCTGCACTTCGCTGACAATGCAAACCCGTCCCAAACTGACCCTTTGTGGAAAGTGAGGGATTTTCTCAACAGGATTAGGGATCGATTAATGTGATTTTTCCGGCCTATGCAGAAAGTCGTCATAGACGAATCCCTGGTATTGTTCAGAGGACGTCTCAAATTCTTGCAGTACATCCCCAGCAAATGCCACCGCTTTGGGATAAAGTTCTTTGTGCTGTGTGACTGTGAGACGGGGTATATCCTGGATTTTGTCATCTACTCGGCTAGTACAATGGATGTGAACAGGAAAGACCCCCTTGGCTTCTCTGGCTCCGTTGTAAAAGTGCTGATGGAGAGGTATTTTGGTGGTAATCATGTGCTGTACACAGACAGTTACTACACAGCACCGAAACTCTCCAAATACCTTGCTGAACACGGCATTGGCACTGTTGGGAGCTATAGGATAGAGTGGCCAAGTTTCCCCGAAGCATCATCATCATCCAAGGGAGATGTTCACCTGAAGAAGTCAGACAAGCTTCTTGCGATCAGGTGGCATGACAAGAAGGTCGTGAATATGATCAGCACCATCCACAAGGGGGAATTGCAGAGAACTGGGAAGGTCAGCTACAGGACGGGAGAGCCAATCATGAAGCCTGATGCCGTCATTGATTACAATGTCAATATGAGACTTGTTGATAAGCCTGATATGATGATTGGCGAAATCGACTGTCTCAGGAGAAACACCCAATGGTACAGGAAGGCTTGCCTGCACATGCTCAATATGTGCATGCTCAATGCCTTCATTCTCTACAAGACACAAGTCGGGGGCATAAGGCAACTATCACTGAGACAGTTTTCCAAGACTGTCGTGCAGCAGCTACTTGCACGATTTGGTCAGGTGACGGCATTGATCCCGAGGCGACACTCTGACACACAACCTGACCGTCTTGAGTGCCGCAATTACATGAGCCGGCACCAGCTTGTGAAATTGCCTCTTACAGCAGGCGGCAGGTTGTCACAGGGCCGCTGCAGAGTATGTTCTAACACCACACGGAGGCCTAGGACGAGAAAAATGAGCACACACCAGTGCCTGGAATGCCAAGTCGCTCTATGTGTAACTCCGTGCTTTGCCGAGTACCACTCTCTGAGTAAATACTGAAAGTGACAGTGATATATAGTGATGCGACAGTGACGTTCTTTGCCAATAATTGTATAATGGATAATGTAGTAATAAGGGATATTTTGCCTAGAAAAAATTGTAAATATTGGCCAGTATAATAAGTGATATTGTAATAAGAGAATCTGCGGCACTTGTGTAATTCTGCAGCACTTGTGTAATTCTGTGATGCGCCAGTGACGCAATATAGTAATAAGTGCAATGTAAATATAATGTATATTGCCCAGATTATATGTAAAATAATATTAGAAGTTAGAAAGAATGAAAAGATCGCATGAAACGTCAGTGAGCGGGTGCCGCCGCAGTGAAGTGAGGCGCAGCCGCAGTGAAGAGCGGGCGCAACCGCAGGGAAGTGCCTTTTACCTACCTCAGTGAACACAGAGTGGGTGTTTATCGTATATACAGTGTTCATATATGTTTATATTACTATTATGAGAGAGTGGTTGGCATTTGGTACTGGTGTGTGGGGCGTAAAATAGTTATTTCACACCCCTCACTTCTAACGGCCCTCCCCATCCTGTGAAAGTCAATAAAGTCATGAAACCTACATCAATGGAAAGCTGAAGGTTAGTACTTTCTAATGGTACCTTATTTTTTTCTCTAGCTTTATTCTGTGCAGAGTTATTAAGGTTTAAAGGTTTGTTTACATTTGGCTGAAACCCCCGCGGGAGAGGACAGTCAGACCAAAACAATACCCGCGGTTAAAGGTTTAAAGAGAGTTGGGGACAAAACAGATCCTTGGGGGACGCCTATTGTGAAGTTTCTGATGTTCGATGACTGACCAGCAAATGTTACATATGCTCATCTGCTGCTAAGTAGTTTGCCAGCCATCTTTTTGTGTTGTGCATGTTTGTGTTGAATACCATATTTTGTTTATGAGGTTGTGGCAGGGGGATGGCATCAAAAGCTTTGCTGAAGTCTAGTGTGACTAGGAGTGTTCTGTGTGGTGGGGTAGGTGAATTAATGCCATCAAAAACTCTCTGTGTAAGGTCTGTAAGAAGAGTGTTTGTGGAGTGTAGTGGCCTAAAACCATGTTGTGATGGTGCTAGGGGGATGTGAGGTGTAACTAGTTGTAATACCAATCATTCAGTGACTTTGTAGGGGGTGCAGAGGAGTGTGATGGGGCGGTGTGAGGAAGGTAACGTGGGGTCTTTGTTGGGTTTGGGAATAGTGATGATATTGCCATGCTTCCAGATGTTGGGTATTGTGTGAGTAGCTGTAGTTTCATATGTTGGTGAGTGCTTGTATGCCTTGTGGTCCTAGGTGTTTCAGGTGTATGTTGCTTATGTTGTCTGGTCCATAGACAGATGAGTGCATAAGGTTGCTAGTGATGTGCTGCATCTGGTTGTAAGTGAAAGATGCAAAGTCTGGGTCTGTGGGGAACTGTCTCCTGCATCGGATGACATGTCGGTCGTCGCAGTCGGGGTTTAGATGGCTGACATGTGAAAAGTGATTGATGAGATTGTTTGCTTGTTTGTTGGAAGGTATGGTGTCTGTTGTTTAGATGGCAGCATGTGATTGTGTAGTGTTGCTGTTGGAGAGTGTGATGCTGTTTAGTATATCGTAGAGTTTGCTGGTGTTTGTTTTGTGATCAAGTGTTTGGAGATAATTATTCCAATTTAGTGTTTGCCCTTCTGATATTTCATTTTTTATTTGTGTCTTGTTCTCTTGTATTTGTTGCACAGTGTCTTGTGTATGGGGTGTTGGGGAGTGTCGTAGTGTGTCATGTTGACTGATGAGGCCTTGAAATTCTGGTGTGAAATTGGGGTTGTCTCTCTCTCTGTTGCCTCTTGGGGTGTGTCTTTTTGTCTGCATTTTGAATAATTGTAATGAAAGCGTGCACAGCGGTGTTGATCTTTGTGGTGGATGTACTGTTTAATATTTCAAAGTGTTGTTCTGTTTCAGTTCTGAAGGCCTCCCAGTTGGCTTTATTATAATTAGTGTATGTGCATCTGTGGCCGGCTGAGGAGATTCTGGTTTTGGTGGTGATGATGATTGGGAGGTGGTCAGAGCCAAGGGTTTTGACCACTCTCCAGGATGTTGTGGGGGCGAGGTTTTGGGGAGCAAAAGGTGATGTCTGGGGATGATGGGAGGAAGAGGGTTTGGTGTAGGATATGGATATGTTGATGGAGATTACTGAGTATGAAAAGATTATCTGCTTGGGATTGTAGTACCAGCCCAATGTCTGTGTCAGGGTTGTTGACATGCCAGGCTGACGCCTTGGCATTGAAATCACCACCCAGGATGATGCTGGGTATGTTATTGATGTGGTGTATTTGAGGAGAGTAATTGTGCGGCACTGTGGGGGACGATTGCAGGGGAATGTATGTATTGGCAGTTGTTACGTGTGATTTGTTACCAGTGCGTATTTTAATTGGTTGTATTTCTGTTCAGTCATGTGGGGGGAGAAGTGATTTTGTGTGTGCACTAGTATCTGAAAAGTTGATGGATTTGTGTACCAGGGTGATGAGTCCACCTCCACTGCTGTTGGCCCGGTCTTGTCTATTGGTGGTGAAATTATGATGGTGATTGTGATTACTAGTGGTGAGTTTGTGGTGGTGGTAATGATGGGGGTTGTCGTGGTGGTGGTGGTGGCGGCAATTAATAGTGGTGGTGGTGATAGTAGTTGTGGTGTTGGTGACGGTTAGTAGTGGTGCTGGTGGTGGTGATGGTGGTAGTGGCGGTTAGTGGTGGTGGTGGTGATGATGGTTAGTAGTGGTGGTGGTGGTGATGATGGTTAGTAGTGGTGGTGATGGTGGTGGTGGCAGTTAGTGGTGGTGGTGGCAGTGGCGGTTAGTAGAGGTAGTGGTGGTGGCAGTTAGTGGTGGTGGTGGTGGTGATGGTGATTAGTAGTGGTGGTGGTGATGGCAATTAGTGGTGATGGTGGTGGTGGTTAGTAGTGGTGGTGGAGATGGCAGTTAGTAGTGGTGGTGGTGATGGCAGTTAATAGTGGTGGTGGTGATGGCAGTTAGTGGTGGTGGTGGCAGTTAGTGGTGGTGGTGGTGATGGCAATTAGTGGTGGTGGTGGTGATAATTAGTGATGGTGGTTAGTAGTGATGGTGATTAGTAGTGGTGGTGATGATGATGGGTGGGTTGTAATGTTGATGATGATTGTGGTGGTATTGCAGCAGCTGTTTTCCTGTTCCGTCTCCTTCTGTCTATTTTCTGCCCTTGTGTCTGTTCTTGTCCGTATGTTAGCTATCCTGGTCAAAGTTATCTGAGAAAGAACATGAAATTAGTAACGGAAAAGTAATAATAGTAGTAGTAGTAATAAGTATAGCAAAAACAATATCAAGTGTACTATTAGTAATATCAGTAAAAGCAGTGAGTAACAAGTGTAATAGTAATAAGAGTAATAGTAGTAATGGGGGCACTCACCATCCACTCACTCGATGTAGTTCTGCTTTGGGTGTCTGCCCTTTCCTCTCTTCCATCCTTCCTCTTCTGTCTGTCTTTCCTTTTTTTTTCTTCCTACAGGTGACTTTATACCCACTACTGTCTTTCTTTCCTTCATTCTTTCCTCTTCCTTCTGCCTGTGGGTGACTGTACACTGAGTTACAAACCAAATGGTTTCCTTTACACCAGGAAACCAGTTACTATGCTGGGTGGTAACCATATAAACAAATTATTGTGCCTGGTGGTTTAGTAGGTAATTAAGGTGCTCCAATTGGATTGAGCTTGTGTAGGCTTATATCCAAGAGGTGGTTGGGGTTTATTGCTCACATAATGCCACTCAAGGATGAGTGAGGCTGGTCACTCTCATCTTAAATGTCAGGACCAACTTGCCTAACCCTGGGTTCCTACACTCCATATGGGGCAACAAAGGATTGGATGATGGATGGATGGAGCACTTATTCAATAGAAGAATTGAGTAAATGTACAGTCACCCCAAAAAGTATCGTGCAGGTAGGGTACGATGATATCTGAAATGATCATTATAGCTCATGAAGTCTTGGTAAGATTAATTTGTTACTACTGTACTTTGCTATACATATAATAACAATACAGACTAGAAAATGTCATAAACAAGCCATATATTGCATCCTTGAGAGAGCAAGTTTATCAGCATGGGGAAAAAAAATCTTGTTCAGTTTCCAGCATCCATGGTTCGGAGTCTCAAATTGCATCACATCAAGTGTGCACCGATACTTTTTGGTGTGAGTGTACATATTACTTTAAGTAGTAGAAGGACCTTGCCAGGCAGTTCCTCTTAATTCAGTTTGTTTTCTGTATTTTTCTGACTTTTCATGGTGGTAAACAGCCAATACTACTACCAACCGACATCACTGCTACCGTCACCACCACTGCCACCTCCACCTCTGTTACCTCCAGCTCCACTGCCACCACCTCCATCTCTACTACCTTCAGATGCACTACCGCCACCACCACGAAGACCACCAAGCCTGCCATTTTTCATGTGCTACTGTAAGTAAGAAAATAATTAGTGTGAAATGATGCATTTCAGAGTAGTAGATATAAATGGTTCTGCCACTGCTATAATATATGTATATTTGTGAAGAAATTTTTTGTCTGGCCAGCCCTTCTGGGATTAGGGCTTTTGGTTATATATATATATATATATATATATATATATATATATTTCACTTTAACTTGGTCTTGGATTACTGATTACTTATTGAGAACATCTACATAGACATGGATGAAAGAGCTTTGTTTTGGGCTGAATAGAGTTAAACAGATATGAGGCCCCAGGATTATTGGTTATGAATCCAGTGGACTGCAGGCTGAAATATCCATTCTCCTGCAGTCCAGATTCCTCTTGGGTTATATGGTTGCTTAAGAGCATACCTATTCATTGCCTTCTTTTATTTTGGTGCCACCACATGAAGTCACCCCTTTTGTTAGTCGTTCTTTAGCAACAAAATAAATGTTAGTCTTCTGAGTTTCATTTCCCAATTTTTAAAATACCATATTAAGTGGAAGAGTTTGGGACTCTACCTCACTCAGTGGACTGCAGGCTGGAGATAGCCTTCTGCAGTCCACCATTCTCCTCTCAGGGGGTTGGAGTTTAGATGCATTTATACAGGCAGCTCCTGTCCTATTGCCCATCATCATTATTGCAGGTACAGATGGAATTCCTCCAATAGTTTTGAAAAAATGATCCCCAGAAAGTGCATCTCTTTTAGGTAAAGTGTTCAGACAATGCATACATACTTTTTCGTTCCCAAATTCTTGGAAAGAAGCCAACATCCATCCAATTCAGAGAAAAGGATGTTCCTCTGATCTCTCTTTTACAAACCCATAGCTATTACATATCTTGGAAAAGTATTTGAGATTGGCACTAATAGGCTCATTGTCAAACACCTTGAATCCCGCAACTTAACTAGAGACAGACAGTATGGTTTTTGCCGTGAAACCTCCACTGTTGATATACTTAATCTCATTATTCATACTATCCATCAGTCGATAGACCAACAAGGAGAAACCCATACAGTAGTCCTTGATATTTCTAGTGTTTTACATTGTGGCACCATTCCTGTTATCCAGATTCTCTTGCTATAGCATATCGTCTTTTGTCTCACTGATCTCATATCTCAGCAATAGAAAGATAAGAGTAAAGGTTGGTGATTTATATTTCAATTTCCAGTCAGTGCCAGTTTATCACAAGGATCAGTCCTTTGTGTTTGTTATTTATATTAATGATATCATGTCTGTCACCCATAATCCCATACGCTCTTATGCAGATGACTCAAACTGCACAGTTCCTTTACACTTAACTGCCCATTCACAAAGTTTGTTATCTCAAACTCCCAACTCAGTACCACAGTCTCTGCCATTCAAAATGTGTCTGTACTGAATTGATAATAAATAACATTGTCTCATTGAATGCTAAGAAAACCAAATAAATTCAGTTAACTAATAGACAGATATTGCATGATTCAGATATAACTCTCACCGCAACCAATATTTGTAGCTCCAAAATTTTTAAAATTCTTCGTACAGTATTTCATGTAACGGTAACCCCCGTTGGGCTTCTCACATTAGATCACTTGCATCATCTGTATCACTTCATCCATCCATCCATCCATCCATCATCTAATCCTACATTACCCCATGAGGAGCATAGGAGCCTGGGGCTAAGCAGTTGGTCCTGACATTTAAGATGAGAGTGACCAGCCTCACTCATCCCTGAGTGGCATTACGTGAGCAGTCAACCCCAACCACCCCTTGGCTATAAACCTTCACCGGCTCAATCCGATTGGGGCGCAATAATTACTCACCAAACCACCAGCCACCAAAATTTGGTTATATGGTTACCACCCAGCATAGTTAATGGTTTCCTGATGTACAGGAAGCCATTTGGCTTGTCACTCAGTGTAGAGTCACCCACAGGCAGAAGGAAGAGGAAAGAATGAAGGAATGAGAGACAGAAAAGGGAGTGTAAAGTTACCCGTAGGCAGAAGGACAAGGAAAGAATGAAGGAAAGGCAGACAGAAGAGGATGGAAGGAAGGAAGGATGGGGGAGAGGAAAGGGCAGACACCCGACAGCAGCACTACATCGAGTGAGTGGATGGTGAGCGCCCCCACCGACCACTTAAACATGGTATTATTGTACAGAACCCGTAACTTCTTCACTGATGACCAGTTGGCAATACTGTAATTCACAAGTCATGCGCTTTCAGCTTGAACACTGTTCACCCTTGTGGAGAGGTTGCACTGAAATGATTACAAAATTCAGAACGGAGTTTTATGAATAATTAGGAACCCAGCAAATACTAATTGAAATGCTTCCCATACGTGTGAGATGGAATGTTACCTTCCAGATACTTTATGGCAAATGCACTGATGAAATTACATACATTGTGCTACCTCGCCACACCTTCCCCTGTGCCACATGGGCATTTGGTAGCACCTGACTTGACTGTCACACTGCCGTGTTACAGATCTGTCTGTCAAAATTCCTTCATTCCCAAAACTGCTGTTTAGAATTTGCTTCCCCTGATTAGGTACCCCCAAACTCCATCCTACTCATTTATTTTGTTTTTCCCTTATCTATTCTGTATTTAAAAAAAAAGAAAAAAGAAACCCCAATAGGGGGATCTATAGACAGCCCCACTGCACACAGTCCATCTGCATCACTTCTACTGCAAGATACCCATCATTAATTGATTTTTTGTAATAAATCAAGGTAAGCAGTCAGTGCTTTTTCAGGAACCTGAGTTACAGTTGCAAGCTAAAGTTCACTGACAATCCCCTGCCAGCATTGTGTTCTGACTTATCTATTTCTCATTCCTTCCTTAATGCCAGACAGTATCCTTCCTCCTCAGACTTTTTTGTCGTGTGCTTCTCACAGCAGTTTCATGTATGTAACAGAGTTCTTATTCTTTTCAAAGTATGAAAGACTAACCTTACTTCTTGTGCCATTTTATTGTGTGTTCACGTTGCTGTCATCATAGTATTTTATGCAAGTAATTTCTCATTGTTTCCTAAAGATCTAGATATCCTGTTTTCTCAGTCTCTGTTGTGTGGGTCATGTTGGTGTATCAGTATACCATTCAGCACCTTCCTTTCAACAGTCAATGGGGAAATGTCGGTAAACTTGTGGTTGTGATTGTTGCCGGTCAGTAATGTGGCAGAACCATTCAGGAATTCCTCATAGTTCAAATGAAATTTGAATTAGCTTCCAGTTCATAGAAAACATCAGGCCTACCATGATGAGCATAATTATGTGGATACCTTTAGTGGACTTTGGTATCATCATCATTATTAATTATTATTATTACAGTATTTACCGTATTGGTGGTGTATTTGGAAATTTTAGCATTTGGTTTAGCATCCAGTCCATAGAAAACATTAGCTCTACCATGCCCAGTCTCAATATGGAGAGCTAGTTTCAGCCCCACCTCAAGTGCATATGTCCCCCAAGTAACAAAGCTCCTCCACATATTCAAGAGACTACAGCAAGAAAAACATCTTATCACTTCTCAGTCTCTGCATGCTCTCCCTTACACACCACACGCATGAAATCAGCATTATTTCTCAGCCTGCCTTCAGTAACACTACATTTCTTATGCACCCACAAATCAAAAACACTGCACAAGATGCAGTTATTTCCCACACCCTTGTGGCAAACTGTACTTGACCACACACCCTCTGCTTTGACAATACAGTACTATACTACAACCAGTGCTAAATATCATCACTATTGTTTTTATTCAAGTTTAGGTTCAAACCCTTGTACTTGTTTCCTTCTCTCCATTTCCTAAATCTTTTCTCCACCCCTCTCACATTCTCTGCAGTCAACACAGTCATCAGCATACAACACCTTCCAAGGTAGTCCAGTTCTGAAATAATGTGAGAGAGCTTCTGGCACCATGATAACCAGTAAGGGACTTCAAACTGACCCCTGGTGCATGCTAGCACTCACAGAGAGCTCATCCCTTAAGCCTCCGTTCACTCCTACCTGAGTGTGAGCACTCAACACATTGCCAGAGGCACTCCACCTTGTCACTTCTCGATCCCAAGCTCTCTCATTGTCACATTACTACCTCGCTAGGACTTTTTTTTGCCAAAGTCCTTCTCCAAGTACATATTTTCCTGAAGCTGTCAGACAATATTATGTTGGTGGTCCATTTGCTTGGCATAAACCCTGTTCATCTCTTTCTCATATTATATCATCCAGGACACTTTTCATGACCATTATCTGGTTCAAAAGTTTTATGCCTCAATAATTTCCTCTTTCTAGGGCACCACACTACCCCTTCTGCTCATTTACAACCACACTTTTCAACTAGTTATGGAAGAACACACACTTATCAAAATTTTCAGTTACCAAACCCACTCCTATATTTCCTGAGGCCTTCAACATTTCAGCAGTCAACCCAAACACACCTGCTGCCTTCCCCAAATGCATCCTGCCGATTACCCTGCTCACAGTAGCAGCATCAACCAAAGGTCAAGTGGACATTAGATCCGCTGACTCCATCCTTGTTCCATTTGACCTCTACAGCAACTGGCCTCTCCAAGCACTGCTGGCTGCCACTACCCTAGTTTCATCAGTCTTCACACATTGCTCACCTGGGTTATCCTTGTTTTTTCATTTCATCTGCTTTGCCACCTCATTTACCACATTCTCTCTCTTGGTACCATTTAGACCATCCAGTTAAAGTCACTGAGACTCGGACTGCCCTGTCTTCTTCTCTTTTGGACCTGTTCTTAGTGACCAAGCATTCCTCTCTGTTACCACCCCTCTTCCATTCATGGACAAATCTTCTTGTCTTCATAACTCTGGCTTCTACTCCTTTATCATGTTACATGAGGTCTTTGTGGACCCTTTTTTCATTCACACACTGAATCAGTAACTCTCAAGAGATTGTTCTTATCTGTACTGCTAATTAACAGTCTACAGCTGTCTGTTCAGCCACTACTCTACTCATCTCTCTGTAAAGGTATCCCTTGCTGCCAGTTTTTTTTTCCATCATTCATTATTTCCCCTTACATAGATCAATTGTCTTGAGTACCACACCACATATCAGTAACCTTTGTTGCTGTACACACATTTCCAGTGATGTGTGTAGGTCCTCTATAGTTTTGTTTTCAAGACAGTTTTAGTGCTGTGCACTACTACTACCTGCTATACAGAGGGTCCTCCCACCCCCCTACCCAGTTACCAACCACCAGCCACCCAATTACATGTATTTTTTCTCACCCGAGGAGTAATATACCCTGGTAGTAGCAAGTCTAAAATATACATCATGGAATTATAGTGGATGAAATTGTATTAAAATAGAACATGATCTTCCCCTCTTGTTTTATCGGGTAACTAGTTTTTCTTTATACAATAGTATGGACTTACTATGAGGAATTGCTATTGCTGTTATTATTATTATTATGATTATTATTATTATTTTGAAGCAACTATTATTATTGTATAACTTTTATGCAATTTCAAGATTGTTTGAAATTGAAAATGTTACAATACTGTATAAGTTATGTTCTCAAATATTTGCATCATACCCTTCTGCCCAAGGGGGTCTCTCAAGAGCCGAATATAATTTTCTGGCTGTAGCCATAATACACTAAAGGTGTCCTGAGGCATCTGGGACTAATGCAAGTTCTATGATGATGATGATGATATGCATGATCACGATGATTGCTACTTTTAGTAAGATGATTGTGGTGCTTTTTACTTTTATTAAGATGTGTATAGGAAAAATTCACATGGCATATTAATATGTATGGTATATTAGATGAAGCAACATTGGTTTTTTTTTGGGGGGAGGGGTTTATGGCATTACAGTGTATACGCATAATCTTTTTGATACTGGGTACGTACAGAATATATATACATATTATTGACAACCAGAACTTCACAATGAGAATTAAAAATTGCTTTGCATTGTACAGTTTGACAAAAATTTTCCTTGGGTTTTATCACCTTCTCACCGTCCTGTGCTGTAGTCCACCATTCTCCGATGGGATCAGTAGAATTGAAAGTTACTTGTATAATCATGCAGCATCCACTTGTCACATTCCTGTGATTTTTTATGTATACGGAGTGAAGACGAGCCTTTGTTAGGGTAATGGTAGTTTACTATTATATGTATAATTTTCTCTTAACCTTTTTCATATTCGTCCCAGATTAAAGATAAGTCATTGTTGAGAGTAATAGTAGTTCAGAATTGTATGTATAATTTTCTGTAAACTTTTTTCATCATCCCAACTGCTTTTTCCCTGCTAAGGATGGAGTAAGGTTTGATTTAACTTTGTATTTGCTAATTGGGATTGTGAATTCTTTTATGTTTCCAGTGTCGTATACTGTTCCATTTAATTTTATTAGTAATGTAAGGGCATTGAGCAAGAAGTATGTGGAGGTTCTTCTGATCGTATGGTTGTGGTATGCAGTGTAAAACTGATAGGAGTGTGTGTTGTATATGGGCAGAGAGGAGTACTTTGAGTGAAAGCTGAAGTGAAACAGATTTAAAACAGTGGCAGGTGAATACCAGCTAAAGGTAGTGGAGGAGGGAGTTAACACCATCAGCCTAATGAATGCAGCTGTGTGGGTCTTCCATCTGCATTGTGGTCAAAATTTGCAGTGCTTGCAGCATTGCACCTCTGTGTAGCTGTTTTGTTGGTTGGTTGTGATAGGATAGGCATTTATTTGAACCTGATGTATGTGCTAAGAGGTAGGATTTAAACCTATGGAATACCCAGGATGCAGCTGGCTGTGACTGAGTGTTTCTGAACTGGGAACTTATGAATTTTGAAAACTTGGGTGAATGCATGAGTCATTCTTAGAGATATTTTGTTGAGGTTATGTTGAAGAATTACTTGTGTGACAAGTGTAGTGCCTGATATGAAAAAGTCTGTTATGATGTGAGGGGTTGCACTGCAGTGTGGATATAATTCATTGCTTGTGAGTTGTGGTTTGTGTTTGTAATGTAACAGGGTAGGATGATTGCTTTGCAATCTGGGTATGTGTATCATGTCTCTGATAGGGCAGTTTCTGAGATGTGTTTGAGGAGGTGTGATGAAGGATGTCATTTGGCTTGAAGGTTGTGGATGGCTATGGCGTCTATGTGTTTATCCATCCATCCACCATCCAATCCTCCATTGCTCCATGAGGAGTGTAGGAGCCCGGGGCTAGGCAGTTGGTCCCGACGTGTGTGTGTGTGAGAGAGAGAGAGAGAGAGAGTATACTGTAGGGTGGAGGAGGAAGAGGAATGTTGCTATGCACTCTGTACAGTATTTTATTGCTTTTGTTTTTTTTATGGTGGAGGGTAAGGTTGCACAGGTGAGATGAGTCTTGATCTGAAGTGATGAACAGCAGTATGTGCCTCTCATTTGTGTAATCCTTGTTTGGAATTAGCTTTGTTTCTTGATCCAGGTGATCTGTATGTACGGTTTTAGTACATCCTATTATGATTTTTAAGGCATTGTTTGGTGTTGTCTGAAGCTTTTCCACGTAAGTGGCAGTTAAGTTGGGGGCTTTGCTTGTTCCAGTGTAACTCACTTTGGTTCTAATGAATTGTTTATAAAATTTTAAGAGATTCTGCTGTATGAAAGTAGTGCCTGTGAGTGTTTTGAAGCTACTGAGTTTATGAGGTGCCTTTGCATTGATGTTACTTTTGTATTGAAAAAGGTTGTGTCCAGCGTAGGTCTTAGAATTTTAGTTGTCTTTCCAGTGGGAGTGGTTGCTTAAGTAAAATAGCATGAGGATGTGTTTGTGGTGTTTGGAATTAGGAGGATATTGTTAATTTGGTAAGTGTAGCAGTCATTTTGTTTGTATAAGCCCATGGTACAGTGCCTGTAGGTAATGTTGGGGCTCACCTGCTGGTGCTTGAATTTGTGTTATGATACACTTAGTTGCTAGGTCATTGGTTGAAGATATTGTTACCAAAAGAGGAAGGGCTGGCAGGTCATGAAGGTAAATGTTTGAAAATGAAAGACTGGGATACTACTGGATAGTACTCGGATTTCAATGTTTGGAGTTCCTGGGCTTGTCTGCACGAGAGAAGGTTGACAAGCCATTTTCATCACCCTTGTTTATGTCTTAAGATTTTCCTAGTTCTGTATGTATCTGAAGCTTTGTTTATGTATGTTGCTGCTAGTGTGGTTATTGTTATTAGTTGCTTCACGTTAAAGTCATCTAGGATGAGTTGATTTGGTGAGGTGGGTGGTAGTTAAGTGTTTAGGTCAGATCCATGTTGAGAATCTGTTAGAGGGGTTGATGTTCTCCAAGATTAATCTTTCCATAATATTTGATGATGTGCAGTGTTATCAGCCTGTGTGGTGTGGGATTAGTGGGAGGCTTTCTTGGTTTGAGTATAGGGATGATGGTTGCTTTCTCACAGATATCAAGGATTTGGTTGCGAGTCCAGAAGTTGAAAATATCAGTTAGTGTTTAATTCTATAAGGGCAAGGGGTGTTAAGTGGATACAGTATTTTAAATGTGATGTCCTTAGTAACTCCTTAAATTTTTTTTGCTTTTGTTCATTTGCTGGACCTGTAGGGTGAAAGACAGGGAGATATGCTGGTTTTTGTGGATGCAAATGTGGATGTAAGGGGATGATTTAGACTAAATGGAAGGGTGAGTGAAAATTGGAGCATGGAGTATGTGGTAGAGTGGATGAGACTGAGAGGACATAGGAGGTTTATTGTTTTAATCATGGAAGGAGATTATAAGGGATTATAGATCAGTTGGGTTAAGAATTGTATGGGTAAGGAGGAAAGTCGGAATATAAGAGAAATTCTGGAGGTTATGAATTGTATGGGTGAGTAGGAATATAAGAAGTTTGGTAGTAATGAGAGAGATTGTGATTGATGAATGGTGGTGTGGGGAATGCAAGAATAAATAGGGTGGTTGGACTGTGAGGTGCACCAGCAGAGGTGGTTGGGAATGGCAGTGCTCTGATATACATTTGTGTCAGGAAGGAATTATTAATAGGTAATTGTAACTGCCAGTCCCCTTTGGAGGCTAGGCTACTGTAGTACAGAACATTTAAGGGTAGGAGAGTGACCTATGTCTCTGGTTGCATTTACTTGATAGAAACCCCTCACAACCACAAGTATACATGGAGAATAAGAAGTGTAAGAGGAGAGTGAATGTAATGCAGTGATTGTTTTGTTTGTATACGTAGATGATCAAATGAGGTATTTGGGAGTGCTTTTCTGATCACTGCGTAGTATTGTCAAAGATATGAGTACAAAGTATAAGGGTGAACAGTGGTAGAAGGTAGGAGGAAGCAGTTGTTGCAAAGAAAGAAGAAAGTTTGCAGGAGGAAGAAAAAATGGAGTACAAAAGAGAAGTGGAGAAGCAAGTGGGTAGATATGGTATGGAGCAGATAGAGGAAGTGGAAAGTGTGAGATTGGTATTCATAGAGGAAAAATAAGGTGCTTGTGAGGTGGTTTTGAGGTTATGAGAAGAGGTAAGAGGGTAAAAAGAACTGAGAGATGGAGTGAGGTGAAACGGGGTATGAAAAATTTGATGGATGCATATAGTGAATAGATCGGAACTGGAAGGATTGAGGATGTGTAGGAGGAAGTGAAGAGTTTCATGTTGAGAAAAAAAAGAGAAGTTAGTGAGAATAAAACGGTTAATGATGAGTTTGCAAGACACCTGAGTGTCAAATGGAGGAAATGGGAGAAATTTTCAGAAGATTGGTGTATGACAGTGATTAGGGAGTGTGCAGAGGAGTAATATATAAATATGATTGAATGCTGGTGGAGTAGAATGAAAGTGACAGATGGAGAAAACTTTAATGCAATACTGTATATAAAGAGTGAAAGCCCTGCTAGTACAAGTGGGTGGGGAAATGGCTGGGAGGAGGAGAGAGGTGAGAAGGGGTGGGGAAAGAATCAGTGGGATGGATGTGTGAGGCACTGAAGAAAGTCAAAATGGGGAAAGTACCAGAAATTGGTAATGTATGACAGTGTTAAAATAAGGGTGATAGTGATTAAATGGATCTGGAAGCTGTACAGATTGGCCTGGGAGGAAAATGATTGCCAGATGACTGAAAGTAGGGTTTAAATCTGAGTAGGTCCCCTGTAGAGGAGAAAGAGAAATGTGCAGCAATCGTAGGGGGTATATGTCTTCTCATTGCAATAGGAAAGATATATTGCAGGGGTATTTTTCAACAGAGTTAGGAATAAAACTGAGGAGTTAGATGGTAGAGTAACAATAGTATTATAGGAATGGAAGAGGATGTTTAGAAAAGATATTAACTTGAAACACAGTAGAAAAGTATTTAGAGAAACAGTAGCAGTTATACACTGCCTTCATGGATCTGAAGAAAACATATGACAGAGTAGATAACAAGGAATGTAGGTGTTGAAAACAATAAATGGAGTAGATGGGAACTTAAATGTGAGTATGTATGAGGACACAAAGTTGGCAGTGCATGGGGGAGATGAATTGATTGTGGTCTTTGATATGTTAAATGAAACAGGGATGTACTGTACAATGTCTTCATGTTTGTTCAATATATATATATATATATATATATTTATTTATTTATTTGTGCGTGTGTGTATGGATGGAGTTAGAAAACAAATACAAGGAAGGGCAGTGGATGTTGGAGTGTTCTTAGTGAGCAGGGGTTGGAATTGGAACTATCTGTCTATGTATCTATAGCCCGATGCCCCAATCCCGCAAAGGGTGGCCGCAGACGAAACGCCTCCAAGTCGCTCTGTCACCCACCATTTGACTACCCTCCCCCCAACTCACCCCCCCCTCCCTCATATACCTCTCAACTCCATCCCTCCACCTCATCCTCGGTCTACCCCTCCCTCTCCCTACCCCTCCCTCCACCTCACCTACATACACCCTCTTAGTCAGTCTTTCATTCTCCATTCTCTCCACATGTCCAAACCACCTTAGTGTATCTCTCCTAATTCTTCTCAACCACATCCACATCCACCCCACAACGTTCCTTCACTTCTTCATTCATCAACCTGTCCCTCCATGTCACTCCACATGCTCCTCTCGGGTAACTGGTTGCTGATAATATGTTCTGTCAAGATCAGTAGGAATTGTAAGACTTTGTGAATGAGTATGGAAATATTTGTAAAAAGCATAATCTAAAATTGATTGCAGCACAATATAAAATTACGGTTTTTGAAAGGAATGAAGTTGCAGAGTGCATAATGAGGCTGAATTGTTAGGAAATGGTGAGTGTGAGTGCCTTTAGATATTTAGTTTGGTAGTGTGATGAGCAAGAATGGAAGTTAGGGGATGAATTGCAAGAAAGAGTACAACCGGGATGGAATATTACTGGCTGATTGAGGGCAGTGGTAATGAACAGGAAAGTGCATGACAGTACAGTATTGTGGTCCCCACTTAACACTTAAATGATGGGTGTCTGCATATGCTGTTTGAGGGTGCTAGGGCCAAAAAAATGGGTGTCTGCATATGCGGTCATGCCTCCCCCTTCCCACCCCCAAATCCCCACGGTCCCTAACTCCTGCCATTGCCCCCCACCACCCCTAACCCTCACCCTACCCCCACCCATACCCTCCCCATATCCACCCCACCCCTAACCCTATCCCCACCCACATCCACCCCAACCCCCACCCACCCCCATCTCCCAACCCCCCACTCCTATCCCCCAACCCCCCCATCACCCTCCACCCTCCCCCACACCCCCAAACCCTCCACACTCCCCAAACCTCCTCACCCTACCCCCCAAACCCACCCCCACCTCCCCAAACCATCCAGTCCCGTCCCTGCACCCCCCCCCCCACTATTGCACCTACCGATTATGCCCATCCTGAGTGTAATGCAAAACATTTTGATGCCTGACTTTTAGGGGTTAACCCCTAGAAGATGGGTGTTCGCATATGTTGTCCTGCCCCACCCCTTACCACCACACCCACACACCATCCCAATCCTCCCCACCCCGACCCCATCCACCACCCCCACCCTCCCACCTCTAAACCCCCACAGCCCCCTCTACTCCCTCCAAAGCTCCCCCAACCCTTCCCACTGCCCCCTACCACCCCTAACCACCTTCCAACCATGCCCCCCCACCACCCACCCCCACTATTCCCAAATCCCCCCAACCACTCCACACTCCCACACAATCCCCCCACCACCCCCATTGCCTATCCCCCTACCCCAACCCCCCACCACCCCCTACCCACTAGCCCCCCTCCCACACCCCTGCCTCCAACCCACTCCAACCCCTACTTACACCCTGACCCCCTACCCACCCATCACCCCCCACCCCCACCATATCCCCCACATCTCTAAACCACCCAGCCCACCCTCCACACCAACCCTCCCACCCCCACCACATCATACCCAACGATTATGCCCGTCCTGAACGTATGTCAAAACGTTTAGATGCCGGTCTTTTAGGGGATTATGTGAAAAATCAAAGGTAAGGGCAGTGGATAAACTATAATATGATAGGTGTTGAGTAATGAAGTCTGATGATGATAGGGTTGAATAGTGTGTGCTTGGATTGTATGGTCGTGTGGAGGGAACAGTTAAAAATATGGTGGGGAAAATATATATGTAAGTGAAGGTGAGAGGAGGTGTAGTAGGCCAAGATGGATGGATATGATGAGTATACAAAAACAAAGATAGTGTGGCTAGGGAATTGGAGGGACTGAATTGGTTAGATGAATTATGTGTGGATCACGTGGCAAAAGTCCCCCCCCCCCCCCTTTTTTTTTTTTTTTTTTTTTTTTTTTTTTTTTTAATTTTCGTGAGTGAAAGAGAGATGTGGTAGGCCAAGAATGTGGATAAAAAAAAGTTGGAGAATCCAGGGAATTGATTGGATTGAGTGGGTTGGTGACAAAACTTGAATGCCCAATATTTAACTTTACAGTCATCCAATTGGGTCTTTTTCTTTGTAATTTGAAGTGCGTGTTTGTAAAAATGTGTATATGTAAAATATATGCAGTACAGATGGTTTGGCCTGTAAGTGGAATACAGAATTCTTGCACTTGAATAGTGATTGGGTTTGTACAGTATTTGGCTCAGTTCATTGATCTTTTGTCGATTGCTTCTCTCTTGTGTTTTCCCCCCTCCATGCTTTCTAAAACCCTCCTTACCTCATTCTTAAGTGGGAAAGAATATGGGATGATAACAGTGATAAATTTTTTGGGTGTGTAAAGTCATGGTAATAGCCTATTAAGCTTCTTCTTGTTGCAACCAGGCTGTTTTGTTCAACTTAGGAAAGGTCTTGAACTTCAGATTAAAAGTTTATCCCAATAAAATGTAGTAGTAATAATAATAATGACATTGGTTCAATAGGTTAATATTTGTGATACAGAGAAATTGTTTCAGTAGCTCTGTTCAACTCAGCATTTAAATATGAATCACACTGGTGTAAAAGTTTATGATTCACACATTCCACGATAACGAAATGTCGTTTATTTGTGGTCCATGTTGATAAGCCTTGTTAATAATGTTAGCACTTGTAATGTGCATCTGCAGACAAAAATATAGATCTACATCTTTAAGACAAATTCTGTAATGACAGCTGTGAATTTCAACCTCCAGTTTGCAGTTTTGGTGAGTTGTACTATTGTAAACAAGGAAAGGGAAGTAATAATACTTTCTGCAGTTGTGTATTACTGTACATTCAATCCAGAAAGTATCATTACCCAGTAATGGTAGTTTAAGCATTGTTGTTGTACTTCCCCCCTCCCCCAAGTATTCTGAATGGATTTTGTTGCATAAAATTTATTCTGTATGGTGTATTAAATTTGTCTCTCTTCCCCCTCCACCTTTTTCTCTTCTTCCCCGTTTTCATCCTCCTCCTTGCCTTCTTTATTCCTCTCTGTCTTCTCTTCCTAATGTTCCTCTTCCCTCTATTCCTCCTCCCTTTTTCCCTTCTCCTTCCTCTCATCTTTCTCTTCCTCTTCTTACCCCTCCTCCCCCTCTCTCTCTTCCACCTACTGTTCTTCCTATCCCTCATCCTCTCATCCCACCTTGTTCATTCGTCCCTCACTTCCTCCTCCTCTGTTTTTCTCTTCCTCCTCCTCCTCCACCTCCCTCACTTCTTCCCCCTTGTCTTTCCTCTCCATCCTCTTACCTTTCTCCCTCCCCTTCCTGCTCTTCTCCCCCTCTTGTTTTTCTTCTCTTCCCTCTTCCTTTCCTCCTCCTCCTCGTCTTTTTCCTCTCTCCTCTCTTGCACTTCTGTCACTTCTCTTGCACCTCCGTCTCTTCTTCCTCCTTGCCCATTACCACTCTCTTCCTCCCCACCTCTTACCATTTTTTCTTCTTTTCCTTTTCTCCCCTTCTTCCTCTGCTTGCTCCACTTCCTCATCATGTTCTCCTCCCCTTCCTCAGTTTTCCTCATTTCACTGCTCAGTACCTTTCCTCTCTCATGCTCTTCTTTCACCTTTCTTCTACCCCTTCTTATTTCTGACCTTTCTTGTTCCCCCTGTCTCTTCCTTTTCTCCTCTCTAACCTTCTCATTCTCTCTTCTTCCTCGTTTTCTTCTTGTATATCCCTTTCCTCCTCCATCTTTACCCTCTTTCTGTCCCTCCTCTTGACCGCTCCCTGCTGCTCTTCCTCCACTTTGCCCATCGAGCTTCACATCTTCTCTTCCTTCTTCTTCCTCCATCTTCACCCCCTTCTGTTCCTTGGTCGACTTCTCCTCTCTGCTCGTTCCTCTCATCTTCCTGAACTCCCGTTTCCTTTTCCTGCTTCTCTCCCATTTTTTTCAACCTCATTCTCCTTCCTTTATTTCTGTCTTCCCCCTCTACCCCTTCCTTCTGTTCCTCCTCTTCCCCATCTTGACACCTGTTCCTTTTCTTCCCTTTTTCCTCCTCCCCAGTCTCCCTCCTTGCACTTTCCTCTCCTATCTCTTACCTCCTCATTTACATCTCATTCTTCTTTATTCTCTTTCTCTCCCCAACTTCTTCCCTTCCCTATTACTTTCCTCCTCATTTACTTGTCATTCTTCTTTATTTTCTTCCTCTTCCACCTCCCCCTTTCCCACATTTTCGCCGTCTTCCCCACCCACCTCTTTTCCCCCCACTTCCACCTCCTACTTCCCTGTCCTCCTACCCCATCATCACTTCCTCTCCCCTATCTTTTTCACTTTCTTCCCTCCCATATTCCTTTCTTCCTCATTTACCTCTCATTCTTCTTTATTCTTTTCCTCATCCAGCTTCTTCCACCTCCCCTGTTACCACGTTTTTCCCATCTTCCTTTCCCACTTCTCTTCCCCCTCCACGTACTTTCATCTCCTTCCCCATCTTTTTCACCCTCTTCCTCTGTTCCTGTCCTCAGACTTCCTTCCCCCCCTCCCCCATTCTCCCTTTCAGTCTTTAGTGAGAGGGAGATGTAGGAAGTCAAAGAGAGGGGGAATGAAGAAGTTTGACGACAGGAGTAGAGGGTAATGAAGATGGGGGAGGAGGAAGAGATGTGGGAAAGGAAGATGGTGAAAATGTGGAAAGGGGGAGTTGGGAGAAGAGGAAGGTGGAGGAGAATATGGAAGAATGAAGAGGAGTTTCCTCTTCATTCTTCCGTATTCTCCTCCACCTTCCTCTTCTCCCAACTCCCCCTTTCCACATTTTCACCATCTTCCTTTCCCACATCTCTTCCTCCTCCACCTCTTACTTCCATCTCCTCCCCCATCTTCATTACCCTCTACTCCTGTCGTCAAACATCTTCATTCCCCCTCTCTTTGACATCCTACATTTCCCTCTCACTGAAGACTGAAAGGGAGAATGGGGGAGGGGGGGAAGGAAGTCTGAGGACAGGAACAGAGGAAGAGGGTGAAAAAGATGGGGAAGGAGAGGAAAGTAGGTGGAGGGAGAAGAGAAGTGGGAAAGGAAGATGGGAAAAACGTGGTAACAGGGGAGGTGGGAGAAGTTGGATGAGGAAAAGAATAAAGAAGAATGAGAGGTAAATGAGGAGGAAAGGAATATGGGAGGGAAGAAAGTGAAAAAGATAGGGGAGAGGAAGTGATGATGGGGTAGGAGGAGAGGGAAGTAGGAGAAAGTGAAAAAGATAGGGGAGAGGAAGTGATGATGGGGTAGGAGGACAGGGAAGTAGGAGCAGCAGCAATGATGGGAATTAATAAAGACTACACCTAATATCAATTATTTTAATATCCTATGAAAATACTAAAACTTAAGTGACTGATTCTCAAGTTAAGCCCTATTTATAGATTTTGAAGTTAAGAATCTTGACAAATATGGCTGAAGTTGATATTTGACTTAAGCAACATTTATAAATATTCTCAAGTTAAGCCATATTTATAAAGATTCTTAACTTTGGGGATCTTTATAAATATGCATCAGTATATTTATAAAGATTCTTAACTTTGAGAATCTTTATAAATATGGATTAGTATATTTATAAAGATTCTTAACTTTGAGGATCTTTATAACTATACTAAACCATATTTATATAGATTCTCAAAGTTAAGAATATTTATAAATATAGCTTAACTTGAGAATATTTATAAATGTTGCTTAAGTCAAATATCAACTTCAGCCATATTTGTCAAGATTCTTAACCTGAGAATGAGTTGTATTTACAAAAATTCTTAAGAATCTATAAATATAGCTTAACTTAATTCCAATACCCCCCCCCCAAAAAAAAAAAAAAAAAAATCATCTGCCCCTTTCTTCTCACCCCTTTTCTCCGCTCACCCCTCTTCCTCCTTTCCCTCTCCCTTCTTACCCCTCCCCTTTCCTCCATGTTCTCTAGTCCCCCCACTTCCTCTTCCTTCCCCTTGTTGTCTACATGGACACTAAATTTAGACAAGTGCATGGAAGAAGGGGACAAGAGAACAAGGAAGGAAGGAGAAGAGAGAGAGGGAAGGGGAGGAGTATGAGAAAAGAGAATGAGGAGTTGGAAGAGGATAAGAACAGGAGGTGGAGAAGGAGAGGTGGAAGATGGGAGAACGGGGGGAGGAGGAAGGAGACATGAAGAAAAAGACAAGAGACAATAAGGGGAGAATGAAGACGGAAGGGGGAACAGAACGAGTAGTGGGAAGTACAACAGAAGGGAATGGGGAAGAGGGGAGGCAGAAATGAGAGGATGAAAATGAGGGAGGAGGGCAAAAATGAAGATGACAAGGGGGAAAAGGTTAGAGGAAGGAGCAAGAGAGGAGAGAGATGGGAGGAAGAAAGAGGTGGAAGAACAAGAGTTATGGGAAGTGAAGGAAGGAGAGGATAAGAGGAAGAGAAGGGAAGGAGGAAAAGGCAGAAAAGGAAGAATAGGAGAACTGAAGGATAAAAGAGAGGGAGAAGATAAAGAATGGAAGAAGGAGGGATGGGGAGGAAGGAAGGACAAGAACAGGAGGGAAGAGGAAGACAAGATGTAGTGAGGGAGGAGGAGGAAAGAGGGAAACATAAAGAGAGAACAGGAAATGGAGAAAGGAAGGGGAAGGCAGAAGAGTACGACAGAGAGGAATTAGGGAGATAATGAGAATGGGAAAATGAAAGGAAGGAGGATGGAGATGAATAAGAAGGGAAGGAAAAGGGAGAGAGGAAAAGACAGAAGTGGAAGACAATGCGAGAGGGAAAAGGAAGACAATGAGGTCAAGAAAGATGAAGATGGGGGAGAAAAGTGGGAGGAAGAGGGGGTGGAGTATGAGGAAGAGAGGGAGGAATGGAAGAGGAAAAATAGAAGGGAGGAGGAATAGAAGAAAAATGGTATGGGAAGAGAAGGAAGAGAAATAAACAAAAGTGAGGAAATGAAAGAAGAGAGGGATCTAAGGAGGAGGAGGAAGCGGGAGAAGGAAAGGGAGGCAAAGGAGCAGAATGAGGAGGGACAGCAGAGGGAAAGAGATGTGTGAGAGGAAAAGAAGTGGAAGAGGAGAGGGAGGTGGAGAGAGGGGAAAGAGGAGGAAGGAAGGAAGGAGAAAGGCAAGAGGAGGATGAGAAATTGTTGAAAGTGAGGAAAGGGAAGAAGGGGTGGAAAAGAAAAAGCAGAAGGCAGGAGGGGTGGAAATGGACGAGCAGAAGGAAGGGCAGAAGTGGAACAGCAGGAGGAGGAGGAAAAGAAGAAGAGAGGGAAGAAGACACGGGAGGGGGAGAGGAAGGAGCCGGAGGAAGTGAATGAGGTGGACGAAGAGGTAAGAAAGAGAGGGAGGGGAGGGGAGGGGCGGAAGAGGGATAGGAAGAAAAGGAAGAAGGATGTAATAAAGGGAAGAGGACAATGAGTAAAAGGGGGAGGGAGAGGAAGAGTACAAGGGAGTGGAGGAGTAAAAGGGAGGGAGGGAAAAGTACGAGGAGAGGTAGAGCTAGAGAAGAGTACAAGGGGGGGAAGAGAAGAGACAAGGGAAGAAGACCCGCATACGGAGAAATACAAGACGTGGCCTCTCCTCCATCATCGGAGTTCGTCAATGTTGATCTCTCACTCAGAAAGAGGGGGAAGATATGAGTACAAGGGAGGGAAGTAAGAAGAAATGGGGGAGAAGAGGAAGAGAAGTTGAAGGAGAGGAAGATCAGAAGGAAGGAGGGGCAGAAGATGAGCAGATGGATGGCAGGATAGAAGAGGAAGAGGAGCAGACGGATGGCAGGATAGGAGAGAAAGAGAGAAAGGAGAAAATGGAGAATAAGAGGGTGCAGAAGATATGGGAGGGAGAGGAGGAAGGGAGAAAGAGGAAGTTTCTGAAAGGAGAGGGGGGAGGAGGAGGAGGAAGGGGAAGGAGTTGAAGCTGGAAGAGGAGCAAGGAGGAGGGAAAGGTGGTGAAGGAGGAAGAAGAGAGGGAAAGGAGGTGGAGGAGGAAGATATAAGTGGGAAAGGAGGTGGAAGAGGATGAAAGGGATGGAAGTGGAGGAGGATGAAGGGGAAGGAGGGATGGAGGAAGGGACAAGAGGGAGCAGGGAGGGAGGGAAGGAGGAGGAGGAAGGGAAGGATAGAGAGGAGGAGGGGGGGAAGAGAGGGAGGAGAAGGAAGGGATGGAGAGGGATCAGTGGGAGGAGGAGTTGTAGGGAAAAAGAGTCGAAGGAGGATGAAAGGGGAGGAAAAGAGGGGGAAGAGGATGAAGGGGAAGGAGGTGGAGGAGGATGAAGGGGAAGGAAGTAGAGGTGGAGGAGGAGGATGGGGATGGATGAAGGGGAAGGAGGAAAGAGGAAAGAGGGAGGGGGAAAAGGAAGAGGGAGGGGTAAAAGGAAGAGGAAGGGGGAAAAGGAAGAGGGAGGGGGAAAAGGAAGATGAAGGAAAATAAGGAGAAGGAGCAGGAGGAGAAAGGGGAAAGGAGAGGAAGACAGGAAAAAGAGCAAGAACAGATGAACAGGGAGGTGGAGAGGAAGATGACGAGTTTGTGGGATGAGGAAGAGGAATGGAGGAAACGGAAGGGGAGAGGAAAGAGGAAGAGGAGAATTAAGCTGAGGAAGAGGAGACTGTGCATGAAGAAAAAGAAAAGATTACGATGAGGATAAGGAAAATTAAGAAAATTAGAAAGGAGGAGGAAGGTAAGGAAGGACAGCAATAATTGAAGAAGGACAAGGAAGGGGAGGAGGATACGAAGAAGGAAGCATTACAAATCCAATACAATATAACAAAATACAAACAATAAATGTGTACACAAAATCTTTTCAATTTAAGTACAATGCCAACAAAAGGCGTCTATGTTTTTTCTTATAGTGAATGAAATTATTACACGGTAGGAAGCATTATAGATCCATACATCCATCCATTCATTCATTCATTCATTGCCAGACGCCATGTATCCCAAACGGGGTGGCCAACGGCTTAGAGTTAACTGTTTTACAGGGAGGGGCACTAATCCTCCACCAACCCCACTTGACACGTAAACAATAAATATTACTCACCAATAAAATACAATTTCTATCTATCTATCTATTGCCAGATGCCATAATCCCATTAGGGGTGGCCATTTGACTGAGTTATTTGTTTTACGGGCAGGGGCACTAACCCTCCACCAACCCACTTGCTGAAACGTAGGGAGCACGTATGATTTGGTTAGATGGTTACCACCCAGCGTTGTAAATGGTTTCTTGGCTTACAGGAAGCCATTTGGCTTGTCACTCAATGTAAAGCCACCTGTACAGGAAAAAAAAGCGATAAGAAGTGACAGGAAAGATGAGGGAAATAGGAACAGAGGACGACAGGCACAGAAAAAGAATGACTTTCCATTTAGGTAAAAAGCCTAAAAAAATGTAGTTATTTTTATTCTGATAGAGAGTGAAATTATTATGTTATTTCTGTAACATTATTAATATGGAATTACAGAATAATCTCAAAAGTCAAGGGGAAAAAAAAAAAAATCCTACAATACTTGCACGGCACCACTGTTTCACAATTTGTCTACTGGTTAATATTTCTAATCACGGAGATAGCAACGTTTCTCTTCTCATTACTTGTTTCTTGGATATAAAATAAAACTTGTATTTTCATCAATGATCATTATCAAACTTTTTCATATTATAACTATTCTTACTATACAGTATATTACTTTTACATATCAGGGTGGAAACCGAGACACATGATTTGTGTGAAGCAATTGTGTTATTATTGGTAATGATTCTATCTAATATAATACATCCTGGTGGAAACTATGAAACTTGCCCCAAAAGCGAATTTAATATTAGAATCAGAAACTTAAAGTCCATGACTGTTACAAAAAACATATATATATGCAGTATAAATAAACCACTCATTTTGTGAAACCACTGTTTTCAGTAAATTCCTCGTTTAACATGCCTTCACCTAACATGTTTTTTTTTTTATACCAAAACTGCTAGCCAAATTATGAAATTACTTCACATATTATACACCTCATATTTAAGCATTAACGATATGCAGAGAAAGATCGAGGTTATTATAGTAACAAAGAAGGTAACAGCTGCATGAATCTATTATTTACTTCCTTGTTTATGCACTTAAAATTTAGTTCAGAGATATTTTATGATACTTTAAAAATGGAATATCTTTCATGCAAGAACCTAACCATCACTTGGATCAATTTTTCACCTGATATAGCAGTTTTTAAGGAATATGTCTTCACTGTTAAGCAAGGAATTAATGTTTACACGTAAAGATACCTCGTGTTGGCATTTTTCAGTGGAGCAAATAAAAACTTAATAAAATTGTAATAATGTGCAAAAGGTGCCTTTATGTTTTAAACAAATGTGTTCAACATTTTGCATCCAGTGTGTGTATTTTGAGGTGCCCCAATGACCTGAAATTCAGAGTGGAAGATGGTACTGTCAGAGTTCACCAGATGGCAAGAGTGGAAGTGTTCCACTTGCACAAATGCTGTTCAATTAGCCATCAAGATGCCTTGATGCTGCCAAATCCTCTCACCATCACTTTTTAAATCTTTTTCTTTACGAGCTGCCTACTCCCCCTTCCTTCAGTAACAGTACTGTCCTGCGCAGATGACCAAGTACGTTTTCCAACATAACTCTCTAAACAACAACCCATGCCTTACAGAACCTGAAGCTGTGGAACACTAGCATACACAGGACGAGTGCTGCAACAACTAAATCAACAATCACTCTCTTCATTCCTGATAAAGGCCTCAAACATTCCTAAGACTCCCATTTCAATCAATTACTTGTGATCAGGACATCCCCAAATCCTTGGATATATGTTGGATACCCACACGAACTTTCAACTGACAAGTAACTTCAGTGTAAATGTACCTCAAACCTGATGCTTTCAACACTACAAGTCAGTACCTTTGGGCAACATATCTGACACAAGCTGGGCTCCTCTACAGCCCCATCTTAACACGTGAACATCGTAAATCACCACCACACCCCAACAGGACCACACAGACTGAGGCTGCTTCCTTCCATCCTCACTGTATGTGCCTCTTCTCTAGTCTTTCGAACAACTAAGTATAAAATTGCTCTCTTTTAATCCTGATTACTAAGCTAAAGCCACCAGGGAT
The DNA here is from genome assembly GCF_032717465.1 of Coenobita brevimanus. NCBI lineage: Eukaryota > Metazoa > Arthropoda > Malacostraca > Decapoda > Coenobitidae > Coenobita > Coenobita brevimanus. The sequence continues at coordinate 17,807,377 of NC_137035.1, read as the reverse complement.
ATTATTACTATTTATAACTGGTGATAGTTATGAAGAAGATACAGAGCAATAGCACTGTCATATTCTGCAACACAGCTACAGAAAACATGCTGCAAAAGGATTACAACTTCAGCCTCATGACCTTATGCTTGATCACTGCTCCATATCACACACATTCAAAAAAAAAAAAGAAAAAAAAAAAGAAAAAGAAAGAAAAAAATAACCAATGCTAATTGGGCACTTAAAAAATAAAATCTACATGAATATAGCATGAATGAAAGTGTTGTGAAATGCACATAATTTAACAATACAGTCCACTGGCCCCACCCGCCAATGGCTGTGGATGCCAACCACTCTTCTTAAATGATGCATATACTGTGTGCGTGTGTGTTTAATTATTCCATATTTTACAGTTATTGCCCAGCCACACATACCCATCACAGCCAACCACACTTCCAACACTACATCAGTTTAAACAACATCCCTCCTCCTCTTCCACCAACACGACAACACAACACCTCAATTTTTTCCCACTACCTAAACAACTTCCACCCAAAAAGAACTGTGCTGTGAAGAGCATATAGTATTTCCAAACACAGGTCACTGACCCAAACCATCACCAATGACTGTAGTCATCAATCACTGAACTGTAAACAGCCACTACCATACCAGACATGGCCACCACAGCCATCCAAAATCTTCCAAACAGTTTCCTACACAAATCATCACCAGACATCCACCCTTCATAAACTCCCCTACTCAGAGAGACAAATACACCTAGTCACACTGCAAAGTGCCTTACTATAATACCAACACAAAGTACAACTCACAATCCACAATGCTCACATTGCAATGTTGGCCCCCACACTTAACTCCTGCACCACACTATCACAACACAACCTTTCAATATTACAAAAGACCTCTGGGAATGACTTGTTCAAGTGGGCATGTTTCCTGCAGTCTGCTGGGTTTCACATTCAGGGGAATCTGAGGTTGCAGTAGCAGCCAAAACCCTACTTCCCCCCCCCCCCCCGACACATCAAAATATTCAATAGTTATGGGGACATCATATATCCTTGTCTCACTCTAACATAAAAGCATTAAGACAGGCTATCTATCAAATCACTGTCTCAATCTAACATAAAAGCATTAAGACAGGCTATCTATCAAATATTAGACAAGAGTTGTTATAAAACTCTTTACAACACTCGGCAGCTTTATATTCACGCCATATGTAAAATTTTTCACGATCCTTCTCTATTCCCCCGGTCAAATGCTTTACCCTGATCCATGACTGCCATATAGAGTTGACAATCCTCACTAGTTTTCACTGTCTGAATGCAAATATTCATTCACACATTCCTTACCTCTTCTAGAACCACCTTGTTTGTCACTCATCTGATATTCAGAGATATTTATCATTTCTGCAATTATTTTTCTATACACCTTTCCACCTATAATACTGAGGTTTTTTTCTACACGTATTTCATTTACCTTTACTTTCATACAAAGGTCCAATCACAGTCTTCTCCACTGATACAATTCCATTCATCCAAGCTTTCTTACATATTTCCAACAAGCATTTCACTCTAATCTATGTGAGAGAGGGGGGTGTGAGTTGGGAGCAAAGCAGTGAAATGGTGGGGGACAGGGCGACGTGGAGGTGATTTGTTTGTGGCCACCCTGAACGGGATTGAGGCGTCTGGCAATAGATACATATTTTAAACATCTGATGGCTTCCCATCCTTCAATCTTTTCACTGCATTCTTCACTTTTGCCAGTCACATTCCTCCAGCATCACAGCACTTCAGTAAGTTGCGCACGTGCAAACACACACATACAATTTACATTACTACCGTTCTCTCATCATTCCCAGTTGTCAACCTTTCAAAATAATCGTATCTCCCAACTTCACTTCATTTTGTTATAATCCTCTCTATCTCATCCCTCACACTTCCATATCTCCATTCTCACTCCATTTTTCAGCACCTTTCAGGTTCCTACATCAAAAGTAGCTTGGTGACCTGACCCAGACTACTGTCCTAAACACCTAAAAGATCCATAAGCAGAGAAAGCATAAAAATGGGAGAACTATCAACAGCATACCCAGTGAACAGCCCTCAGAGTCCTGACCACCTCACAAGCATAATGATATAGTACAAAGTCTCAAATCACAAATGCATGGTTCAAAAGGCTGTAAGGAAACTAGAATATTTTGGAAAGTAAAATAATGATGGTAGTAAAAAAAAAAAAAAGTCCCACAAAGACAATATGGAACGAAGTACCTTGTTAATAAGATGAGCTATACTTTTCCACAAATAAACCCTTCTTAAAAAATGCACTGCATGTGTGACGACAGCAACCTCAACCCCCCCCCCCAACAGCATGAAAAAATATTTTGGAAAGAGGAGTTTGAAAGTTGGATGTTCGGATTTAGGAGATTACTGTATACCATATTTCCTTTTAAAATGTATAATGTATGGGCTGTGATGTTGAGGATTTATAATTTTATACAATATGTTCTGCCTAACAATTATAATATTGCATACTACACAAAGTAATCGGCTTAACACATTATACTGAAGACTTCAGAGCTATCTTGAATAACAGGGGAAGGAACTTGACAGGCAAAGTATTGCTTCCACATGCTTAAAAAAGAAAATTGCAAATTTTAAACTTTAACAAGAATTTCTACTAAACAATACAGTATATAAAAATATTTCAGTCCATTGGGGCACCGCAATATCTCTCCACAAAGCTTCTAGCACAGCTGCAGATGTCAAGACAAAGACACATTTTCTCACATTACAACAAACCAACAATATATAGGCATTACAAATCACCACGAATAGAACTGAAAAGCTTACAGTCAGCCACAGGAAGATATATAAACTGAACAAGTATTAAACATACTTATGACACACTCTACTTATACTATCTTGCATCTAATTCATGCAGGGCAGGATGACAGTTTGGTGTAGAAGACGAGAAGTGTGAACAAAGATTATAATTTAGATAAACAGTTTGGTGTAGAAGGCGAGAAGTGTGAACAAAGATTATAATTTAGATAAACAGTTTGGTGTAGAAGGCGAGAAGTGTGAACAAAGATTATAATTTAGATAAACAGTTTGGTGTAGAAGGCGAGAAGTGTGAACAATGATTATAATTTAGATAAGTCAGTTGACTAGAGGTTTTTCTGTAGGCCTATTATTTTGCTGAGTGACTGTTTTTTCCTAAGCTTTTATTTTCTAAAATACAATATTAATATATCTCAGTGATTGTTCTCAGCATACTATAAATTTACTCAATTAAATGTGTTCATCCATCCATTTATCATCCAATTGTATGTTGCCCCATGAGGAACATAGGAGCCTGGGGTTAAGCAAGTTGGTCCTGACATTTGAGTGTTGAATTCCATTATAATGTATCCAGGTTCTGGTATTTTTTTCTGTTAACAAGGCTAGAAAGGATTTCTTTAAAACAAATTAGTAATACTTTACTGAATGGATTAAAAATTTCCATTTATGTCCTCTGATGCATTTTGGTTTGAACATTTAATTAAAATTTTCAGTTCCCCTATTTTTAATCCTGGTATTAGGACCACAACTGTACCATACATAATTAAAAATCACAAGTAATTACATAATTAAAAACCACAATTGACAATCTATCTTGTGGTAGATGGGGGCACTCACCATCCACTCACTCGATGCAGTGCTGCTTTTGGATGTCTGCCCTTTCCTCACCTCCATCCTCTTCTTTCTCTTCTTCATTCTCTCCTCGTCCTTCTGCCTACAGGTGACTTTACACTCCCTCTTCTGTCTTTCTTTCCTTCATTCTTTCCTCTTCCTTCTGCCTGTAGGTAACTCTACACTGAGTGACAAGCCAAATGGTTTCCTGTACAACAGGAAACCATTTACTACGCTGGGTGGTAACCATATTACCAAATTTTGGCGCCTGGTGGTTTAGTGGGTAATTACGGAGCTCCAGTTGGACTGAACTGGTGAAGGTTTATATTCAAGGGGTGGTTGGGGTTTATTGCTCATGTACTGCCACTCAGGGATGAGTGAGGCTGGTCACTCTCATCTTAAATGTCAGGACCAACTTGCCCAGCCCCGGGCTCCTACGCTCCTCATGGGGCAATGTAGGATTGGATGATGAATGAATGATGAAATGAATAACAGTCTATCTATACTATATATACAGTATATGCAAACGACAAAATGGAGTGACAAAAAAAAAAATTGATTGGTTTAAACCATGGTTCAAACCACTGGTTTCAAGCAGCCAACCCTGTATTTGATGACAAATACTAAATTAAGGGAAACTACTCAGGATGTTCATTAATCATTTGCTTTTCTGTGCTATTAAAGAGAGTGTCACCAAATATAAAAGACTGAGGTGTACAACTTTTCCTGTGGCAAACTGTACTGTTTATCATTATTACAACACAAAAATATGAATGCAAATACTGTACTCATATTAAGTACAGTAAAAGGGAATAAAAATGTAATAAAAATAACATCAATTTTTAAGTTGGATTAAAACTGTAAAAGACCTATATTTGTTGCTGGCTAAATAAACATTATGGCTGTTAGTCCTTTTATATGCCAGATTTATACATGATTTTTTGGGCTGCTAACTCCTTAAACTTTTATTAATATCTGCTTTTGTTGTGGCCTCAGGCTCATCTTTATTATTCCTGAGAATCAGTGTGAATGGCATTGCAAGTAAATACCAGAATTTAATGAAATGACGACAGGCAGTAAGGGCTTTTATGGAAGAAAGCACATGCTCCAAAATTATTTTTAAAGCATATATTATCCTCTATTAATTATCACTTTATCATAACTATCAGACAAGTGTACATCTAATTACCAACAGCCTACATTTGGAAATTACATGTATCCTTAACAAAATTTCTTGCCTTATTTAATAAAAATCTCATTCAACTGGCAATAAATGTATATGAGTAATGAACATCAACACAGTTGAGCCACACAATGATTAAAATGGTAAAAACAAATGCACACTGACACTGTTTCTAAACATCTAATACGCTATGTTAGAAGGCAAATATTGTAGCTGTAAACAATGCTGACGATATACAAGTTCAGAGAGGTGATTTAGTTACAGCACTACTTAGATGAGTCCAGGACCACAGCAACAGCAACCCACAATTTATAGAACCAAATTTATTGAAAAGCAATACAGGGTTATCCATTATATATATCTGGTGTGTTGTGGGAATGTCTCAGTCTGCTGGTGTGAGGAATGCAGGTACATTTGACTGCTTTAGAAAACAGTTATAAAAAATGCTTTGCCCACTTTAATTTGGCATTAAATTACCATCTCTCTTTTTAAATGCAGAACTGAAACACCACTGAAATATGGGGCTAGTCATGAAGTTCTACACATAGGATGTTGAGCCAGTGTTATCTTTTGGTCAATGAGGTATAGAAAATCATCTGGACAATGACAAAAACGTTAAAATAAGCAAACAATATGCAGTCAATGGAAGCAACAATGCAAGTGCAAGATACTTAGTTTGATTAAAGTCATGATCAACCATGCAAGAGATGCAGTCACTTTAAAAAATGGGAAATACAAAATAATGCAGGTAGACACTGATAATGCTGACTGAGCCACTCTCCACATATTCATACTTCTATTATTACTCATAATATTATGATCAGTTATTATAATAATTATTAGAGACAATGCAACTATAATCACGATCAACCTTTTCTTCCCACTTAAGGATTGCGTGAGGCATAATTACAATCATCACTATCACAACCTCTTCTTCCCACCTAAGGATGGGGTGACACACAAAGTCCAGAAAGCATGGAAAAAATACATGAAAACAGACACGTAACATATGGACCACCCTGTATTTTCTAACGTGATATATAACAAGGACAACTTTATCTCACTGTGATGTACAGGCATGTGCAAAAGTCTGCCAACAATCCTCTGCCAAGTGTGTCTTGCCTTCCATTTCCCTTAGTCTTGCCCTGATGGTCGCATTACATTCCTTCCCATACTATTTTTGCTGGTGCTACACAGAGACACCTTCATGTGGTGGCGCCATTATGACTAGGTGCCATGTTATACAAATGCCCCTCAATTCCCTACCAATCCCCCCAAAGGAGGATGGTGGACAATGACAGAAGGGTAACTTAAGTCTGTGCACTGGGTTCACGTTCAGAGGAGCCTGGGGTTACAACTACTAACAAAGTTCATGTAACAACTTATATTGTCACAGCTGGCACAGAACTGTCTAGAGTTTTGCTCATGCAAACCTAAGTCTAGGTACCAATATTATAGTCTGTGGCAACATTCAATTGTCTAGCACAGCGTTTCCCAACCTGGGGGGGCGTTTGAGATTGCTAAGAGGGGCATGGGGTAATCAAAGTTCAACATAGGGCTAGGCCATTCAAATGCGTATAGGGCATTCCCAAAGATATGTATGAGTAAAAACTTTGACAGGAAAACTTCACAACCATCATTCCGAGCAACCACAAGTAGTGTTGCCATTTAGCATCTTAAGCATCCATATGGAACAGATAAAAACATTGTTGTTTAATCGTCAGAGGAGTTGGGGGGCATCGTGAATACAGTCCTGACCAAAGGGGGGCGCAGTGCTAAAAAGGTTGGGAACCCCTGGTCTAGCACTATTACCTACCATCCACCTGCCTCATTGGCCTCATTGGCCTAGCAGATTACAGCACTCCAACGAGGTGTGGCTCCCAGAAGGGATTACATCATATAAGCTGGAGTTTGTACAGATATGGATGTTTGTAATATATCTGCCCTCCAGCACTGCCCCTCACCACATTGCAATCGATATTTGAGTGGCACACAATGATGGGTTGTGTAATGGTAAACAACCATCCAGCCATCACACAATCCCTGAATGCCCTATCATGAGCACAATAGGGAAATGAGCTAGGCTTGGTAATCCACTGGGTTGCAAGTCAAATTCTTTCAAGTACTCCAGGAAACCAATGCATTTTTAATACGCCAACAATTGTCATCATTGTCAATCATCAGCATAACCAATGAGAGGATTTATTGCCATCATATCATCATCCAAACCGATGAGCGCTTTTAACAGTACAACCATCATCATCAATAAAACCAATGAATGGTGTTTATCATCAGTCTGTGTAGGTCCACTGCAGGACAAAGGCTTCTTCCATTTGTTTCCATCATCATCAAAACTAATAAGAATTTATCATTATCATCTTCAACCTGTGTGAGTCCCTTGCAGGACGAAGGCTTCTTTTATCTTTTTCCAACATCATTTTATTACTTTAACCTCTACATTATTTGCCACTTCCATCCAATCCCAGCAAATCTCTGAATCTCATCTTATTATCTTCTCTGTGAATATCTTCCCAACTCTTCCTATGGGTTGCTAAATATGCTTTACAAATATAAGTGTTTGAAAAAACTAGGCAAGCCACACACTATAATATTTCTGTTAACTGCACATCTAATAAAATAAATAATAATAAAAATAATAATAATAATAATACACATGCATAATTCATTGGGGTGTCTTCTTGATGCCATAGGAGGCTTGCTCAGAAAAGACATTTTATCTCTACAACCACATAGAATGCAAATCACTTTCACTGAACTAACACAGATCTTATTCAACTAAGACAAATACTGAATAAAAATATATTAATAAATAAGTTAGGGAACCACCGTCTACCCATCCATTTATCTAGGAACTTGACCAAAATGTCTGCCTATCATTTATCTAGTTATCTATGTATATATGGCTATCCACTTAACTATCAAAATATATCTACTTACCTATCATTTATCAATCTATCACCTTACTTATGTGTATCTGTATTTACTAACCCATGAACTGAATATATCTACCTACATACCATTTATCCCTGTCTTTTTATCTGTGTATATATCTGCCATACCTATCTATCTACTTAATATATCTATCTACATGATTTGTCATTCATCCATATCCTTAACTATGTGTATGTCTATCTACTTACCTAAACATTTATCTACTTAATATATCCACCTACAACTTAATGTGTATCTGTCTATATCTATCTTATCTGAGAGACATAGCAGCAGTCAACGGCATAAATATCATCTGCAGTAGCTACATATGCAGCTGGTATATGTGCAGAATTTGCCTTCTATATTCCTGTTTATCAAACTTGACTTAAAATCACATCTCTAGCACTGGAAAATGATGCTGGTCATGAAGAGGTGCAATGGGAAGGATGGAGAACTAAATAGTATTAGGTGCAATGGGAAGGATGGAGAACTAAATAGTATTATCACTGAGATACATAAATTAGGATGCAAAATGAACAAAACCATGGCAAAGGTAAGGTGAAAGAATTGTAACACCAAGAGACTGTTATAATGCAAGTAATGATGAGCAATGGAAAGAATGGAGAACTATAGTCCAATATTCTTCTAATACTGAGTTATCAAATATTTCAATAAACTGCTAAGTATAAAACTAACTACATACTGTACAGAATATGTTTCCATTCAAACTGCTAACAAACAGCTAACCAATTAGGAGTGAATATGATAAATTTGCCTGAGAGAGAGAGAGAAAACTGGTACTAAGTCACTACACCCCACTCACCAACTACTCCATTCACCTTCTCATTCCCTACTTTACCATTCATTCCTTTCAAACTTTTCCATGCATGCTTCCACATTTGTCCAGAACTCTTCTCTCACTCTGCTTGAACGATCTTGCATTGGTGCATATACGCACACAATCGCCCACATTTGTAGTCCACTTTCAATCTTACCCACACAATCCTTGAGCCAACAGATCCATTCTCTCTTATATTCTCCTTCCATCTGTTACTCACCACAACACACACTCCTTCTTTTGCCCTCTCACTCTCACCTACTCCCACACATACACCCCATCCATACTCCCATTCTCTCACCTCTCCATTTAGTTTTGGTCAATCCACATACATCCACTTTCGCACCCTCAAGCACCTGGACACTCTCTCTCTCTGTCCTTCACCTCATCCTTTGCACCCCTTACATTCCATGTCGCAATCCGTATCATGTCCTTTGTTTGGCCCTTAGTTGTCACCTTTTGGTCAGTATTGGTCTGAGGCTTCTTGTTCGTACAGTATTTTTAGTTAGTTGTTTTCCGGGGAGGGGAACTAACCCTCCGCCAACCCACTTGTTGCCACACAGGGAACACGTGTTGGTTGGTTATAAGGTTACCACCCAGCACTGTAAATGCTTTCCTGGTTTACAGGAAATCATTTGGTTTGCCACTCAATGTAGAGCTACCCTAAAAACAGAGTACCATTACACTGAGTGAATGGATGGTGGGCACCCCCACCTACAAAAGATGTCACAATACCTCTAAATAATGTCACCAAGTTTTTAGGTTTGTCACCCAACCTCTAAGTAACATTAAATATTTAAGATGTCACCAAACATTTAAGAAATATCAAGTACCTTTAAAGTGTCACCATACCTCTAAATACTGTCACCAAGTTTTTAGGTTTGTGTCACCAAACCTCTTAGTGACATTAAGTATTCGTATCACCAAACATCTAAAAAATATTACATATTTTTGAGATGTCTTCATACCTCTAAATTATGTCACCAAATTTTTAGGTTTGTGTCACCATACATTTAAGAAATATCAAGTATCTGTAAGATGTCACCATACCTCTAAATGTCACCAAGTTTTAATATTTGTCACCAAACCTCTTAGAGACATCAGCTGAGTAACAAGTTTTAAGGTTTGTCTCATCAAACCTCAGAATAACATTAAATATTTATAAAATGTCACCATTTAGGAACTATCAAGTACCTTTAAGCTGTCACCATACCTGTAAGTAAGGTCACCAAGTTATAAGGTTTGTCACCAAACCTCATAGTAACATTAAATATATATGTCACCAAACATTTAAGAAATATCACGTACCTTTAAGATGTCACCATACCTCTAAATAAGGTCACCATGTTTTTAGGTTTGTGTCAACAAACCTCTAAGTAACACTAAGTATTTATGAGTTGTCCCCAAACATCTCTCTACCTCTATTAAGCACCTCTGTGTCACCAAGCATGTATTATCATATCACCAAACATATATTTTCACGTCACCAAGCATATCTTACATCACCAAGCATATAATGTCACCAAACATGTTTTCATGTCACCAAACATATATTACTGTCACCATACATATTTTCATGTCACCAAGCATATATTATGTTACCAAGCATTTATTTTCATGTCACCATGCAAATTTTGTCACCAAGCATATCATGTCACCAAGCATAAATTTTCTGTCACCAGGCATATATTATCATGTCACCAAGCATACATTTTCATGTCACCAAGCATATACTATTATATTACCAAGCACGAGTTCTCGTCACCAAGCATATATTTTAAAAGCCAGCAAGTAACTGTGTGTTATTAGACAAACTCTGTCAAAAAATTGCTGCATAATACTGCATAATAATAATAATAATAATAATAATAATAATAATGATGTACCTACAACAAGATTTCTTATTCCTGGAAAGGGTGATCACACACCAGCCGGCTCATCACCCTGTCCACCGCCAGACTGCCCTCCCTCCAACTTCCACCTGAAGAAAAGGATGGAAATTATTATGGAGAAAACCTTGGGCAATATTCTTTGAGGCCTTTATGAGGCCTTTTAGTGCCTCTTCTGTGGTATACTATGTATTAGTTACATCTTACTGGTCTCTCACATGGTACTTATGTATCCTAATCTATAGCTGTACTGTACATTGTCTTTAATCTGTATGTATGTACTATATGAACGTCCTTGGTATCTTCAGTATGCCCTGCCTGTTTAGATCCTCCCCCCCCTTGTCACCTTTCTCTGTATCTTCATCTGTGCAACCAACAATTGTTTAGCTACCCCTGCCTGTTCACTTACCAGTGCCTTGGAGTTATATATATATCCATCATTCAATCCTATTTTGCCCCAAGAGGAGTGTAAGAGACCGGGGCTAGACAAATTGGTTCTGACATTTAAGATGAGAGTGAACGGCCACACTCATCCCTGAGTTGCATTATGTGAGCAATAAACCCAAACCATCCCTTGGATATAAACCTACACAGGCTCAATCCGACTGGAGCCCTTAATTATCCACTAAACCACCAGGCACTGTAATGTGGTTATATGGTTACCACCCAGCATAGGAAATGGTTTCTGGGTGTACAGGAAATCATCGGGCTTGTTACTCAGTGCAGAGTCACCCATAAGCAGAAGGAAGAGGAAAGAATGAAGAAAAGAAAGACGGAAGAGGGAGTGCGAAGTCACCAGTCGGCAAAAGGAAATGGAATGAATGAAGGAAAGAGAGACGAGGAAGGAAGGAAGAGGAAATGGCAGACACCCAAAGCAGCAGTACATCGAATGAGTGGATGATAAGTGCCCCCACCTACCACCAGTAATATATACACATCACCTAATCCTGTGTTGCCCCATGAGGAGTGTAGGAGCCCGGGATAAGCAAGTTGGTCATGACATTTAAGATTACAGTGACCAGCCGCACACATCCACGTGACATTACGTGGGCAATAAATCCCAACTACCCCTTGGATATAAACCTACTCAGGCTCAATCTGGTTGGAGCACCTTAAACACCCACTAAACCACCAGGCATCAGTGTTTGGTTATATGGTTACCTCCCAGGGCAGTACACGGTTTTCTGGTGTACAGGAAACCATTTGGTTTGTCACTCAGTGTAGAGTTACCCATAGACAGAAGCAAGAGGAAAGAAAGAAGGAAAGAAAGACAGATGGGGAAGGAAGGATAGAGGAATGGGCAGTCACCTGAGAGCATCACTACATCAAGTGAGTGAATGGTGAGAGCCCCCAACAACCACTTTATACATACATACATTATATATATATATATATATATATATATATATATAATTATATAATTATATATATATATATATATATATAATTATATAATTATATATATATATATAATTATATAATTATATATATATATAATTATATAATTATATATATATATATATATATATATATATATATATATATATATATATATAAATATACACAGTAAATCATCTCATCTCATCAGCCGTTTAAGTGTCCACTGCAGGACCAGCCTATCCCAATCGAAGTGGGGACGATACAGCCAATGTATCTCTACCAAGTGGCTTAGGCTGTCTGGTAGAGATTGTATGTAGGGTGAGAAGTGATTGTAAGAGTAATTGTTATGTTGGAGTGGCTTTGGATGTGTGTGTAGTCTGTGAACCAAGTGTAATCAGCCCGCGCAAGCCGACTGGGTGCAAGTATACTTTATAGTATGCGACACTGGTTCAACCACAGCACCCCTTGTGTCTGCCAATGCAGTACGTGGCCAGAAAAACGCTCCCAAAGTTTATTACCCTGGCGGGGCGCGAACCCTCACTCTTCAGTGTACGAAAACGCACACTTTACCACTCTATATATATATATATATATATATATATATATATATATATATAATGTACATATATATATATATATATATATATATAATGTACATACAGTATGCTCAAATAGTGCATAAGTGGATGGGTGGTCATGGTCCTCGCGCAGTGTGAAATCACGCACTGTGAAAACATAATCTTATGGGAAAAATTACATATGGGCGGTACCCCCTCATACCCTGACATTTTTTGACCCTGAGACATAATAAAGGGAAATTTTTTCAGACAAATACCACAGATATAGCTACAATAACAGATATATGGTCAGTCACCTTAACAACAGTAGACAACAAGCCTGATGGACTTAAATAACAGGGGTTCCGAGGCATGGCAACATTTAGAGTGCCGCACCCCCTGCCGCACCAACACTTCCGTCCTCAGACTCCTCCTGAGCACCTTCCCCAAGAGCCTCTAACTCAGCCACTACGGCCAAAAACCCCTCAAAGTCCAATAACGACACAACTGACATTGCATCCTCTACTGGAACAAGATCAGACAATGTAGCTGGTCCCTCACTTTCACTTTCTTGAGGCCGTCGTGTGTAACTTGTTATGAGCGTCTGCCTCCTCCTGGTGTGTGTGTGTGTGTGTGTGTGTGTGTGTGTGGTGTGTGTGTGTGTGTCTGTGTGTGTGTGTGTCTGTGTGTGTGTGTGTCTGTGTGTGTGTGTGTCTGTGTGTGTGTGTCTGTGTGTGTGTGTGTGTGTGTGTGTGTGTGTGTGTGTGTGTGTGTGTGTGTGTGTGTGTGTGTGTGTGTGTGTGTGTGTGTGTGTGTGTGTGTGTGTGTGTGCGTGTGTCTGTGTGTGTGTGTGTGTGTGTGTGTGTGTGTGAACACAATGATACCAGCAAGTGTATAAATCTTTTCACCCAAAGGCAACTTTTCATGTGTCTTATGCCATTTCCTCTCCTCAAACTCATAATCCCACAGGTCTCTATGTAGGACCTCGCCCAATGTCTTCCTCAATCTGCTCCTGGCTATTCTCCCCTCCACATGCATTTCTGTGACCCTTCTCAGCCAGTGACCCTCCCCCCCTTCCCTTCAGCGTGTTCAAACCATCTTAACCTACTGACTTCCTTGCACCACCTCTCTAAGATTTCCTAAGCCGAATATCTTTCACAGTACACTTTCCTCAGTTGTCACTCACTGAGGCTATACCCCATCTCAACATTCTCATTTCTGTGTAACAACCCCCCCCCTGCTAGCCTGTACAAGGTTGATGGTTACCACGGTCCCTGGGAGGTGCTACCATGTGAATAATATGGTCTGGGAGGTGCTACCATGTGAATAATGCAGTCTGGGAGGTGCTACCATGTGAATAATGCAGTCTGGGAGGTGCTACCATGTGAATAATGCAGTCTGGGAGGTGCTACCATGTGAATAATGCAGTCTGGGAGGTGCTACCATGTGAATAATGCAGTCTGGGAGGTGCTACCATGTGAATAATGCAGTCTGGGAGGTGCTACCATGTGAATAATGCAGTCTGGGAGGTGCTACCATGTGAATAATGCAGTCTGGGAGGTGCTACCATGTGAATAATGCAGTCTGGGAGGTGCTACCATGTGAATAATGCAGTCTGGGAGGTGCTACCATGTGAATAATGTGGTCTGGGAGGTGCTACCATGTGAATAATGCAGTCTGGGAGGTGCTACCATGTGAATAATGTGGTCTGGGAGGTGCTACCATGTGAATAATGTGGTCTGGGAGGTGCTACCATGCGAATAATGCAGTCTGGGAGGTGCTACCATGTGAATAATGTGGTCTGGGAGGTGCTACCATGTGAATAATGTGGTCTGGGAGGTGCTACCATGCGAATACGGTCTGGGAGGTGCTACCATGTGAATAATGTGGTCTGGGAGGTGCTACCATTTGAGTGATGTGGTCTTGGAGGTGCTACCATGTGAATAATGTGGTCTGGGAGGTGCTACCATGTGAATAATGTGGTCTGGGAGGTGCTACCATGTGAATAATGTGGTCTGGGAGGTGCTACCAAGTGAGTGATGTGGTGCCTAAAGTCCAGCAGCTGGCCTTACACAACACTCCCCGAGCGGGAACTTGACCACATCTACACAATCAAAAGTTTGGCCTAAGACTACTAAATATACGTATCCTTTGTACATAACTACATTTCCCTGAACTAGGCTGGACCTGCTAACCTTGGATTGCAGATGGCCTCAGGGAAGGAAAACTATATTCACACCCGAGGCAGTAATGGCATGCAACCATTGAAAATACTGTATATACGTAAATATATAAATAAATAAGAAAAGCCCTAAACTAGTTGATGGCAGCACATCAGTGGCGTTGTGGTTGTATGGCACCTCATAATGCCATTCATTCATTTTTCATTCATCATCCAATCCTATGTTGCCCCATGAGGACAGGAGGCCAGGGCTAGGCAAGTTGGTCCTGACATTTAAGATGAGTGACCAGCCACACTCATCCCTGAGTGGCATTATGTGAGCGATAAACCCCAACCACCCCATGGATATAAACTGCATTAAAGAAGAAAAATTAATAAATATACATGGCTACAGCCTTCCAAAACATAAACATAACTCCAGATGATTTTATTCAGGTTAGGAGACTTTTCAAACTGTAGACATTAGATAAAGCCTTAATTAACTTCTTCCTCAACTCAAATACAAATTGGAAGGATTAGATATCATACTGTCCTAACTCCATGCTGAAACTGTGGACTCTGCCTTAGCTGAATAAAACCACCTAGTAGTTGCAGGACCATAGTACAAAAAAACATAATGTGGTGAATAAGTTAATACTTTCAACTGTGCCTCACTATGCTTCCTATGCTCTAAGAGAGACACGGGAAAGGAACAAAGGGTGTTAGTCGTACATGTATTCTACACCAGTGACAAAATCAAACTTCATTACCTGTTATACATCAAGCTTCCAATCTTGGCCTCTATTGTCCCCATCTTTCAATCTTGTGTTTTTCATACTCTCTAATCCTTGGTTGTTCCAGCAGGAGTGTAGAATTCCTGGGGAAGAAAAAAAAAAACTGCAATTATGCCATCCTCTTTTTTCCCCACTTATGGATGGTGTAAGATCCAAAAATAAATCAATATTTAATTTCCAATCCAGTACAGTACTACACCAGGAGCTTTTGGGTCCAGTGTTAGACTACGAATTCCAGACAGTTAAGGTACGTGACCAGTCGCTCACCACACAGTGGCATTACATAAGTCATAAACCCATCCATCACTCAGAATTAAGCAGCTGCTCTATTGGATAACTAACACAGCCAAGGGCACGGCAGACTTGGCAATGGACCATGACTCACAGATGGAGAGAGCTTTGATGGAAGTGATAAGAGTGTACAAGCAGCTGTATAAGCAGGTGGCATTATTTTTATTTATTTATTTTTTATATTTTGACAAAGCATCTTCCACCTGCAGATCTCCAGCCTTCCATTGTTAACAAAGAAATGTTCCCAGTGTTTCAAACTCATACCTCCAAGGAGCCTTCAAGGCTCTTCTGTATAAAGGCATGACAGTGTCAGGTTGTCATACTTCAGTGCTACCAAAGTTCCAGTCACTCAGTCTCCTCCAGCCACACAATCTCCTCATATCCAAGGCTCCCAGTCCCCCGTCTCTAAGGCCCTGACAATCCTCTCCTCATGTATCCAGAAATGGAGGTTCTCCCCACATCTCCACAAAGTGGAAGAGCAAAGGAGGGACAACTTTAGTCTCTCCTGCAAATTCCACCACTGTTTTCTCTCTCATGCCTTGGTGAGAGAAAATGAGCTAGCCCTGGTGGTGGTGAAGAGATGTAGGAGTGCCTCAATTAAACAAGAATTGTACAATTTACATGTAAGTGGTTATGTATTTATGCATTTCCTCTTTTAACCTGCTTCCATGAGCATCGCTATGCATTATTATAAGACATATACTATAACTATGTGTATTAGGTGTAACTAACATTTATTCTCCCTTAAAATTACATTACACAGGTTGGTTCTGGTCACTTAACATAACACCTTTTTTCCCCACTGGTTCCATACTTCAACATACGACCACTCACTTAACCAGCATACCCTGTATTTCCATTGATGTATCTACTGGTAACTTCTGAACCTGCTTGTACCCAACTGCAGTGATGTGCTTCATACCGTATTCTCCTAGAAGAGACTGACTAGGAGTGTATGAGTGATGTTGACATGGGAAATGGAAGAAGGGAAACAAAGAATGAAACAAAAGGCTGGGATGGGGAATTATACAAATGAGGATGAAGTAGGCTGGAAAGAGCACAGTCTGATGGCTGAGGACAGAACTGACATGGAGGGACTGTGAATTGGGGTGATTCAGAAGTTTTTCACAGTTTATTTACATGCTCTTGTTTTTGGTCTGAGACAGGTATAAGGAGACTGCTCCAGTAAACGGGTGGGGTGGGGTGGGGGGTGGGGGGGAATGTTGCACTTATTTTTTGTAGCAATTTTTATATGGGGGTTCAAACTCGATCTTCAGCCCGCAGTAAAATCGGACATCCCTGTGCAAAGTTCTGATGCCCACAGAAAACAGCTAACACTCACATGCTCGTCTTCCCCGACATCCCTATGAAGAATGCAGAAATTTTTACCTTACAAAAATATATATATATTTACTGCTATTGTTTATCGTCGGAGAAAGATATTAAGATTTGGGTAGCTGATCCAGTGACCTATCAAACCATAACCACCAAAGATAATGAACTTTATTTTTGTCTATAACAGTATTTACATGGACTTCAGAATTCAACCAAGGTTTCCTGAACAAAATAAATGTTCTCAGTAAATACTGTACCTAATTAAACATACACAAAATACAGATACTGTCAGTTTCTTTACTTTTATCTTCATTCTAAACATAAGTTGAAAAAATTTCATAGGTTAATTATCCATCCATCATCCAATCCTATGTTGCCCGATGAGGAGCATAGGAGCCTGGGGCTAGGCAACCCGGTCCTGACATTCAAGATGAGAGTGACCAGCCTCACTCATCCCTGAGTGGCATTACATGAGCAATAAACCCCAACCACCTCTTGGATATAAACCTTCACCAGCTTAATCCGATTGGAACGCTGTAATTACCCACTAAACCACCAGGCGCCAAAATTTGGTTATATGGTTACCACCCAACGTAGTAAGTGGTTTCCTGGTGTACAGAAAACCATTTGGCTTGTAGAAGCAAGAGGAAAGAATGAAGGAAAGAAAGACAAAACAGGGAGTGTAAAGTCACCCGTAGGCAGAAGGACGAGGAAAGAATGAAGGAACGAAAGACAGAAGAGGATGGAAGGAAAGAAGGATGGAGGAGAGGAAAGGGCAGACACCCGAAAGCAGCACTACATCGAGTGAGTGGATGGTGAGTGCCCCCACCTATTATCATTATTAGTGGTAGGTTCACTCTCATCTTAAGTCAGGACCAACTTGCCTAGCCACGGGCTTCTACACTCCTCATGGGGCAACGTAGGATTGGATGATGGATGGATGGATGGATTAGTGGTAGGTGTAGGTGGGGACACTAACCACCCACTCACTAGACGTAGTGCTGCTCTCGGGTGCCTACCCTTTCCTTTCTTCCTTCCTCTTTTCCATCCTTCCTCTTCTGTCTCTTTTTCAATCTTTCCTCTTCTTTCTGTCAACAAATGAATCTACAATAAGTGACAAGCCAAATGGTTTCCTGTACACCAGGAATCCATTTACTATGCTGGGTGGTAACCATACAACCAAATTACGGTGGCTGGTGGTTTAGTGGGCAATTAAGGTGCTCCAATCAGATTGAGCCCAGGCAGGTTTATATCCAAGGGGTGGTTGGGGTTTATTGCTCATGTAATGCCACTCATAGATTAGTGAGGCTGGTCACTCTCATCTTAAATGTCAGGACCAACTAGCCTAGCCCTGGGCTAAACTCCTTTTGGGAAAACACTGGATTAGATGATGAATGAATGAATTATTTACAGACTGTCTCTGTTTGAAGAGTTTAACAGCTGAAGATTTTTTAAAGAGGGGGTAGGGAAGTCATTTTCCCAATTTAGGAAAAAAAAATAAATTCCAGCCCCATGAATAAAAAAACATCACTTAATACTGTAATAAGTTACCATGGTAATATGAGAAAAACATCATGAACAAACCAGTGCAAATAGATTTCTATTTGGTTATATTGTCTGCAACATTCAGTACTAATGCTTTTTACTGATAAAATGCCTGAATTCACCGTGTGCGTGAACTCACCCTGGTTTACACCTAAGGTATTTGTTTGTGGCCACCCCTTCTGGCACTAAAGCATCTGGGTATAGCAGACTAATTGATACTTTGTTCAGTTACTGTAACCCCTTGAATCAAGTGAAATTTCTTCTCTTGCTATCTAAAAATGATATACTCAGCTTTTGGGAGACCTTCTGTGGCAAAGGTGCAAATAAAGGCTGTATAATTTCTCCAGTCAAATGTGATGTGAAGCCTACTATGGTACCCCTGTTAACTGGGTCGAGACGAAAAAAAGTATCCATCTGGGAACCAACCCTCCACCCTCTTCCCCACTGTGGTGGAGCACGGTTTGCTGCAAGGGAGCACTGGTTGCTTGCCTGCAGCTGATGAGTGTGCTTGGCCACAAAGACAGGGGTTACCCAACAAAAAAGTCTCTGAGGCTGAATTAATTTGTCTGGAGAAAGCAAGACTAAAATGAAAAATATGTCACTGGACTGAAAGCATTGGAAAATTTTAGCCATTATGAGTTCTCTCAGCTGAATATATCTGGGGAATGCCATGAATAAAACGGTCACCATATTTAACTCAACTGAATCTCTTAGATGTCCTTTTTAGTTTATAGTTGTTCCTGCTAAAATAATTTAATTCAACTGAGGAATGGTCTCTCACAATACATGGGTTGAAGGCGATAATCTAACCTTCACTCCTGAGTAAAATCATCAGGTTATAGCAAAATAAAATGAAACACTTCCCCTGGCTCAGTGGGATGAGATATGATGCTCTGCACACTAACAGTACCGTACCACTAACACCATTCTGAATTTTTCAGCACATGCACTATGACAACCTGCCTAATCTGCTCAAAGACACTGAAGGTGCAGGTAGTAGGAATAGAGATGGTAAGCAATGTGGTAACTGCAGAATGTGATAATGTGCAGGCAGAAGAAAGAAACCTGTACTAACAAAGGAAAATCATCTAATACACTGCCAATACTGCAGGGAACTGAGCGTGGGACACAGATGAGAGCCAGGCAGCCTGGTCATGGTCCACTGGAAAGCTACCTGGCTCTCATCTGAGAGTCCTATGATTGATTCCCAGCATGAAATTGACAATATATTACATGGGCAAGCAAAAACACAGCTGTGGTGAGACTTCAAACCAAGTAAACCATTTTGCAATAACTGGAAACAAGTTGGAGGAAAAAAAAAAATCCATCCACTCATCCTTCAGAGAAATCATTTAAAGGCAATCTTGACCAAACCATCCATTTCAAAAGTATCTTGGAACCAAATCAAAGTTGTCTCAACTCACTGAAAGAAAAGCAAAAGTTTTCTTGCTAAAAGAGCAGAATTTATAGTCTGATTATATGACCAAATTAATATTGAAGCTGGATGGGCAGGAAATGAAGAATGTGAGTGCCTTCAGATACTGTATTTAGGTGGTGTGATTAGCAAATATGGGAATTCTGAGGATGAAGTGCATGATGGGGTACAGCAGGGAAGACAGTTTGCTGGTTCACTGACAGCAGAGATAAGGAATAAAAAAGTGAGTGTGGAAATAAGTCACAGCATGACAGTACTGTACTGTGATCCCTACTCCAGCACATGAATGTGAAGCTTGGACCTCCCTGGAATGGCAGAAGTCAAGTGCAAGAGCAGTAAAATTATTTATTAATTTATAATTTATTTTTTGAGAGCATGTGGAGCTGCATGAAGGGAGACAGATAAATGAGCAAGTGAAGGAGTGTTATGGGTGCAAATGTGGATGTGACTGAAAGTATTAAAAAGCAATACTCTCCGACAGTCTGGCCATGTGGAAAGGATGGAGAATGAGAGATTGACCAGAAGAGTGCAAGTTAGTAAGGAGAAGAGGGAGAGGGGGAAGGCAAGCCCAGGGATGTGATGCAGTGATGGAGGTGGAGACAAGGTATATGAGATGGAAGTGTGTGTTGGAGGGAGGGCAGCCTTATGGCAGAAGACAGGGTGACATGGAGGCAATATGTTTAGGGCCACCACCTCGATCTGAGGCACAAAGAAGGTCTGTATGGTCCAAGCTGCAAGCCTCATATGAGGTACAATTTACACTGGTCATAAAACAAGCCATGGGAGGTAAACAACCTTACTAAGAATCTGTCTGACAAGAGCTGAGGCACCAGACTATAGATAGACCGATGAACTGAATGATAAGAGAAATACTGTACTGTATCTTGTCACTTGATCAGAACAAACCAGACAATGGAAAGTATGTTTCCATGTACTGGCACTGGCATAACCTTAACTCTCTATCCCCAAGAGAAGGATCATGGACAGCAAGAAAAGGGCAACTTCAGCCTGCAGTTCCCTAAGCATCTACCAAATGAGCCTGGGGTTAACACAATATCATCAGAATAAAGAAAAATTCATCTCACCAAGTTAATGGAGATATATCATCGCCGGCCTTCATCTTCAGCTTGAAGAGGAAATACCAGATGTGTGACAGGAACAAGCTTGGACAGGAAATACCAGACACGTTACAGGAACAAAGACATCATTTTGTAAGCTGGAAATCAGGGTTAACTGTCCTAGGGCAGCTTGCATCCAATCACACTGCACTCTTTCACCTGAAATAATGAACATCTGTAAGCAAAAGTTCACTGACACTTCTCTGATGACTGTGACAATGAAAGATGTTACATAAACTGTTTTTATATAATCACAAAATGACATACACATCAAACAAGTATGAGAAGGAAGCATACTTTGTGGCCTTGTGGTGGAAAGAGAAATCTGTACGGCAGGACACAATGCTGGCAGAAGATTGTCAGTCGACTTTTGTTCATGTACATGCTTTTATAACACACTGTAAACACTGGTAAATTATGAAAAATTACCAGGATAAACAAAGCCTCTCTAGGACCAATGGTGTATAATGACAAATTCTGTAGCTCAATTTCACTCTGCTCCTCAGGAAGTTTGAGTAAAAAAATCAAGATGCAGCAAAAATGGTGAAAAAGATGACAACTGGCTGGTATTACAGGACACACAAACATGATGCCACACCTCCTCCTAACAAATACCCATACTAGGGTTGGCCATGGTGCAGCTGATGTTTTCTATGGCCTGGAAGAAAAGTCAAGTGCAAAAACCAGCTAATTACTTCCCATCAGCTGCTGGAAGCGACTGAAGGAAAAAAAAAAAAAAAAGTGAATGGTAACAAGATCTGTGCCAGTGGTGAGTCTCAGCTTCAACTTTGGGTACCGGTAGTTACTTGTGGCTGTGTTTTCTGCCTAAGAGTAACAACTGCCTGGCCAGCTACCAAGTTTGTAGCCAGACTTCAACTCTCACGGTATTACCTCCCAGGGCAACCATCCTATGTTAAAAAAAAGATAACTCATCCACTATGCTATATACAGTATATATATATATATATATATATATATATATATATATATATATATATATTGGTGTGTGTGTGTATATACATATATATATATATATACGGTATATACACTAATCCCTCCATTATCCGACGTAATAGAACCAAAGACATGTCTGAAAAGTGGGTCAATCCGGATAGTGGGCCCCTACCTCCTGGACGGGTACTTATGGACCCCAACCTAGCCTAACTCAGTGAAACACCTACATAACTCCGTACTTGACATGCATAGCACCTGTTTAATACCCTATTCACACCAATATGGGACATAAAAGAGTGAAATAAATGCAAAGGAACCAGAGAATGAGGTGTTAGAGGTGAGTATGGAAAATACAGTATAATATTAAACATTCTGGACACTTACAACAAGTCCGTGGCCATCTCAATGAATAACCCGCCTCCTCTCAGACTCTGACAGTAAAAAGGTGTACCTGAAGCACCTACAGTAATCAAGTCTTGCACTGAACTTAGTCATTTGCACTCTGAATTCTAATTTCTTAACACTGCGCACTCTCTTATTTGCACTCCATTATGTACTTAAATGAAGTCAGTGTTGCACTCTGCACTTAAGTCTTTGCACTCTGAATTCTAATTTCTTAACACTATGCACTGTTCTTTACAATGCACAACACTGTAAATTTCCGTGTGGTCTAGTGGCGAGTTCTTGTTGTTTATTCACTGTCAGGTCCGAGAGCAGGTGATGCAGGTGGCCTAGGGGCGAGTCGCTGGGACGTGGTGATGGACTACCCACTGCAGACGACTCTGAAGAGAGGCACAAACTCACGTCCAGTGGCGACTCCACTGTGGCTGATGCGCTGGGCTGTGGCTCGGAGGAGTAAGGCCTGTCTTGGAGAGGCAGTGGTGTGGAGTCAGGGCTGGGCACAGCAGGGGTCACGGGCCTGAAAAAGCTGTCAATGGTTGATTGACACAAGTAACGACGATTCTGGCAATTAATGATGCGCTAACTGAAAGTGTGCACTTCCTCCACAAGTCCCAAGGGCCCTATCTCCCTGTCAGTCCAGGTGTTCCAGGTAGTTGAGAACAAACTCGACGTGCTCCCGGAACTCAGGTTGGGGATGGCTGGAGTAGTGGCACACTGAGAGGAGTCCGTATCATCGTCGCTGTCCTTGTCGGAATCTTCAAGCTGGGTACTTGTACCTGCAACTGAAGATGTGATCTCGATATCAGACATGATCTGATACCCAGGATCGCCCTCGTTGTCATTCAACCACTCACACACTTCGTCCACATCATCATCGTCGCCAGCCGCACAAAGACGTGCATGCAAGTCATCCACGTCAAAACCTAGAAAATCATGTACCACACTGGCTCCGAGAAGCAGACGAGACCAACCATTTTCCAGTCTTGACAGGGACTTCCTTTCATGCACTGGCCCAGCTGTTGATGGCAGACTTGATGTTGTGGCAGTGAAGGTTTTCCAAAGTCCACTGGCCTCGCATGTCCCGTACCTCCCGGCGCTCGTCCTCGTCCTTGAGAACAACCATCACCACATCCAGGGACTTCTGATGGTACAGCCTCTTCGCTGCCATGATCACTACTTGGTCCATTGGTTGGATGAGAGCAGTCGTATTAGGTGGCAAAAACATGCACCTAATGCAGCCATTCTCAGCCACCAACTCCTTGTCGGAAGGATGCGCAGGTGCATTGTCCAGAAGAAGGAGGGCCTTCACCTGGCAGTGCGGGATTCCCAGTTTCTCCGTCTGGTAATGGATGACCTCCCTGATGAAGTGGCGGTGAAACCAGTCTTTGAAGATCTGGGCTGTGAACCAAGCCTTCACAGAATAGTACCAAACAACAGGAAGGGCATCCATCACCCCACGAAGACACCGAGGCTGCTTTGCAAGGCCAACAATAAAGGGCTTGAGCCGGTGCATGCAGTTAGCATTGGCACAAAAACAAAGCAGATATCCGTTGCTTGCAAAGCTTGTGGCCAGGTACAAGCTTCTCCATCTCCTCGGATAGAGTGTTCGTTGGCAACAAGTGATAGAACAGACCAGTTTCGTCAGCACTGTAGACTTGACCGAGAGTGAGGCCCTCCCTGTCGATCAAGCCCTTCACCTTCTGCTGAAACTCCTCCACTCCCTCCTCATTGGCATCCAAAGCTTCGTCACGGGCCTTACAGCCGGTAAGGCCATGCCGTAACTTGAAAGCGAAGAGCCAACCCTCAGATACCTTGAAGTCTGGGGCGTCGTGAAGCCTTGCAAACTTCTCAGCAGCAGCCTTCAACTCCATGCCACACACCAGCAGCACGTTGCTGACGATACCAAATCAGCGTGAAAGCGATTGATTTCTGCAAACCGGGGAGTAAACATAACCTTCCTCTCCACGTTCCGTTTGTTCTTCGATGAGAAGTCAGGCGTGTACTAGGTGCGCTTGTCGCGGGATCTCAATATCAAACAATGTAGAGCGGGCCAGGTTGAATTCACAGAGGATGCGTGACGTCAACCATCCCGCGACCACCTTGTCCAATATCTCCCTCTTCTTCTCCAGAGTCAAAACCACTCACTTCCTCTTCTCGGGCGGCGGGGCCAACATCACACACATGAAGAAGAGGCAGGAGAGGAACAGCAGAGCCTGCAGGAGGTAGGGCACCACCACAAAAGTGAGCACATGGGAGACCATGGTGACAAGAGTGTACTCACGATGAATAACGGGTGCGAAATGGGGAGGATGCAGGGGTGCTCTAGCAGATGTCGGTGGAACTACGCACCAAAACACAGCTGGTCTGTGCCGTGCACCGAGTTCAAATTATTATTATTATTATTTTTTTTTTTATTTTTTTTTTTTTTTTTTGGGTAACTTGGGGGTTACGAAGTCCCGGGCCCAAAATGTCCGGGTAGTGGGGAGTCTGGATAGTGGGCGTCCGGATAATGAAGGGTTTACTATATACACAGTATATATATATATATATATATATATATATATATATATATATATATATATATATATATATTATATATGTATTTATATATATATAAATATATACAGCATATATATATATATATATATATATATATATATAGATAGATAGATAGATAGATATACAGCATATATATATATATATATATATATATATAGATAGATAGATAGATATACAGCATATAAATATACACACACACACAAACACACCATAACCAATAAGTGGCTCCACTGAATGTGGGCTGCTGAAGCCTTGAATTTCTATTTGCATCCCAAATACCAGGATATCCTACCTTTAATGTATGAAACTGAAACCTTGGGAAACTAAACAAAAACTTTAGGCAGTGAATGAGATACAGGCATTTACACTAACATGACAAAGTTTCCTAACGCCTTTCAGCTTGAAAGAATAATGAAAAATGACAAGGAGAAAGGTCAGTTCGAAAAGGTTAAGGAACTTAAGGAACAAGTAAAGTCTCATTTGGGTTTGTTTGCTATATGATACATTCATATAGCAATGAAGTACCGGTAAATGTTATACTCAGTTTTGCAATAATGAAGGGGAAATTCAATATATGATAGCTGTGGTGGCTATGTACAACAATCTGGTGCCTCCCACACAAACCAACAATCAAGATGGCCACCCAGTGTTTACATTCACTGTGATCGTCTCCCTTTCATGCATGTAAGGCCATTGAAACGCCACTGCTTTTGTCAAATAAGTGTGCAAGTGCATATTAAAATTGTGCAGTATGCAGTTTGCGATATTAATTTGCAATACTGTACATATTAAGGTGTCTGGCGATAGACAGTTAGATACACATAAATATTTTTGTGAAACGCTGAAACTTGTGATTTGGAAATCATGTCTGGCTAGGATGTTACCCCTAGTAGAAAGTGTGGTGCTATCTAGGGCAAGCCTAAAAGGGTACGTTTCTTTGAGACGTTAGGCAACACTGTCATAGGTCCCCTCTCTATCCCCAGTGAACCCATGTTATACCGACCTTACTGTGTGATAAATCACCAAGTGACAGGTTTTGAGTTGATGCATTATCATCATACAGCATGGCATGACTATTGAATACAAACAGATATACTACAGAGGAATATAATAGCAGGAAAGAGAAGGGTACAAGAAAAATTCAAAGAAAGTAATTTCACAGAAACTGAAAATGAAATGGCAATGAAAAGCAAAACAAGAATGGACACAAGATTGTGGTGAATATATAAGTACGGTAATCTTCAGCTTGAAGATGCACAAGATATATTCAAGATTAAGCACAGAATGAAAGATGCTAAGGAAAATTATCCTAACAAATGCAAAAATAACTGAATGTGAAATGTCTGGAATGGAGGAAAATACAGTACACCTACTTAGATGTTTGGCATACAGCGATATGACAGGTGAAGTGATGCCTGAGAAAAGAACTACAGTAATCTGATTAATTATGTCATAATTCAGCTGAAGCCATGTCAGGTCAACATTTTTTCAGGTGATGCAATACTACTCCCCCAGTCCCTCTACAGGGGTATGGGGGTGGCATAACCCATACTGTATGAAAACCCTACACATGCAGTAATGCATAGCCATTTGAACATAGAACAATCAACCCCAAATTGCTTTCCTCATAAAATGTACAGTACAGTAATCTCTCAATTATCTGTCATCGCAATATGCGGCCCAATGTAATATCCGGCGCTGTTGGCGTGGGTCTATTAAAGCAATATCTGGCATTGAAATGAGATGTAACCAGCAGTTCTATGCAATATCTGGCATACAGGTGTATTACCCAGCTCATAATATGTGGTGGCCAACTGGCACTACATTACTGTATTTTATCCTTACTTTATTGTATTTTATGCTTAATTTTCATATTTTACTCATGGGAAAGCTTTTAGGATACAGGGTCGAGATGGACAGTAATGCTACATCAAGCTCAACACCGAATACTGAGCTGACGGGGCGTACTATGCAATATCTGGCGTTTCACTTTATTCTGCGTAAGACTTCGCCGAATTACATCGGATAATTGAGAGTTTACTGTATTTTACAGTACAACATACAGCTATTTTATACTGCATTCACCATACTGTTGTACCAGTACTGTAAAAGATTTTGTTGATTATTCCCATGTGGTTAGTGGTGTGGTCAGTTACTACCATAAAGAACAGATAATGCATTAATTCTGCCCGGTTTTATAGTCTTGAATACCGATGCTTGTTAGATAATACAGTGGTGGACGACCGAAATACCGTAACTGTATAGTACACTCTCAATATGACAAACTAATTGGTACCAGACCCTTGACGTTCAAGTCGAACACCATGCTGTTTGGTAGTTTCCCAGGTATTGTACCTGAGCTTTTACCGAACAAAGATTGTTAAATACAGGGCGCTGTTCAGCTGTACCATCATACACAATAACAAAGCTTGGTCTGAATGGCTTTTTTTCTCAATAAATGTTTTATTTATGGCTCCTCTCATGATGCTGGTCACCCACAGACTGATGTGGTGTTCTGCGGGCCGTGAAGATTCGCGCATGCGTGTATGGACGCCATGCTGGTTGGTGTTTCTCATGTGTCCATTCTTTTACCTGAACAAAAATTCCTTAAACAAACAACGTTCAGCAAGCTCAAGGTGGTCATTAAAACCTTAATTCATTAAAAGAGGGTTCTGTATATCAAGGGTTTACTTTAAGAAAGTGAAAAAATACTGAAACAATTCTACGGTTATGAGAAACTGGACACACTGGAGAGCTCCTGACAACAAATGATGAGTTTTATGACTGGGATTATCTTTCACAATTGTAAATTAATTGATGACATCCAAATTCCCCAGAAATATCATTCATATGGCTAAAGATTATATAATTCATTCATAACACACCCAAAATCTGCAAAAACGCGATACTCAAGAGCATGGATCAGGTTTGTTGACATAAGCAGCGGCATTCTACCAAGGGCAATGGGGCAATCTGGACCCGAAACTCTTTTGTCCCCAAATTTTCAGGTTAGGTTAAATGAAGTCAGGCTGGGTTTGGTAAATTAATTCATAGGTTTGGTTTGTAGGGAAGTACAATTAGTGACTGACTGACTTTTCACCCAAAGAGTCAGACGTGGCGGGTGACCACTTGCCACATTTTGCACGTAAAACTGACAGTTTTATAGCTAATAAGCAACGTTGGGTCTGGTTAGTACTTGGATGGGTGACCGCCTGGGAACACCAGATGCTGTTGGCACCCCTACTTGTCAAGTGGGGTTGGTGGAGGATTAGTGCCCCTCCCTGTAAAACAATTAACTCTAAGCCCTTGGCCACCCTGTTTGGGATACATGGCGTCTGGCAATGAATGAATGAATGAAAAACTTCAAACCTATGCCTTTTCGAAACTTCTCGAAGCTATAATAATGATAATTACATTACAGTACATACATATAAAAAAATGTAAACTTTATGCATGGGAGGACGAGAAACTCAACACACACAAATTTAGCAGGTTAGCCTGGACAGGCAAGAGTGGCAATGACACTAACAGATGGCCTATTTAGTCAAAATGGGGGGTTAATTTGACTAATAACCAAGGTGACTTATTCCTACCTTGTAACAAAGCTCACCAAATCTCAAAGTTTGTGGCAGTAGCCTAGTTTCCTTTGATGAAAACAAGCCAACTATAATGGTTAAAATCTATGAAATAAAAAATTCACTTCTGTGGCCAGCACACATTTAAGGACTTGTGGGAACTGATACCACAGTACTGTACCAAATGTCCGATAATTAGTTAATTTTGTGGCCTCTGACCATGCATGCCAATTCTACCAAAGTCCATGAAATACAGTACTGTGCTTAAGAAATGGTATGTTAATAAAACCGTGAAAATCTACTCCTCCAACCTTGTGAAATGCCTAATATTGCTTTCAATTAAATCTCTGGTAAACTAGCAATCCCATCACGTAGTGTTAACATTGTTAACTTCATACTCAGCCTGGATGGAAGATGATATGTAGCGGCGAGAGCATCACAGGCCAACATCCCACTGGCTCTTGTTCCCCAAGCCAATCATTACTTGGTCCAATTTCTTCACAGCATCTTTAAGAATCATGCTTCATATAGCTCAAAATTATCACAATATATTCATTTAATTGACGGCTAGTCGACAACACGTTTCAGTAATGACCTACCTGGACAAACACGAAAAACAAACACACAAAACAAACCATTCCTCCACCCCTCACCTTGCCCAAACTCCGAGGCCGAGTTCACAGTGGAATAAACATAAATATTTCATCGTCGAAA
Source organism: Coenobita brevimanus (assembly GCF_032717465.1). NCBI lineage: Eukaryota > Metazoa > Arthropoda > Malacostraca > Decapoda > Coenobitidae > Coenobita > Coenobita brevimanus. Next base: position 17,778,027 of record NC_137035.1, on the reverse strand, counting down.
ATCTATATGGCTGCTAAAAAATACAAATAAATAATTGTAAATTAAGAACATTGTTAAACATATAGCTAAAGTCGATGAATGTCGAAATATAATTGTGGTTTAATTTTACGTACTGTAGTATCGGGTGATTTGCTATGAGAACGCAGTCACCAAGTGGTGTTACAAACTTAGCGTTTTTTTTTTTTCTAGTTCTAAACCTGATTACTGTCTTTTTAATTATTATTTTTACTGCCTGGCTACAAGAAGTCTGCTTATATTTTTTTTCCCATGTATCGGCGATATTACAGAAAAATTGTAGTTTTCTGACTATTTTCTGGAGATTTTAGTTTTCAGCGACACTCTAGCGGTTTTAGATCAAGTTTAGATACTTGTTGTTTTGAACTTGGCAACGCTAGTGAGTTACCTTCCTCATATGTATCCATTAATGTTTTCCATAAGCGATTCTTTACTGTCCAACCTTATAAATCCTCTGCAATGGTCCTAACAGTGCTCAACTATATAATTTTCATCTCAGATTGACCGAGATCTTCATACTTTTGTGGCTTATTTCACTCCTATTCTGTAGCCGAATAAGACAATTATGTTGTACCGTACATCCATTCCATAACATTTAACTATATACATTCCGTAACTTAGTGACTAAAATAGTATTCTAGGGCTGGAGAGGCAGGGGACGGATAGGGATGGGTTGGAGGGGCAGAGGAAGGATCGAGGGGTTGGAGAATGAAAAGGCAGATGAGGGATAGAAAGAAATGTTCCCCCGAGCTAGACCTCATTACATCATACAGTCCTGCTAGATGACAGGAAGGCGCTACCGCTCCCGGCATTGCAGCTACCTGGCGTGGCTCGAACTCACGATCCCCCGATCCTGAGTCCGACGCTCTACCACTGAGCCACCCGCTTCCCCCCACCCCCGATGAGAGACGAAACACAGAGGAAAGCAAACAGAAACAGACCTGTTGGTCCTTTCGTGGCTGTTTGGTATAAGGAAGGTTAAACTAACAACATTTCTATCAAAGTCAAAGACAGATAAGCAAGACCACCCCCCACCCATCAAACCCTTCAGCAAAAGCAGGAAGGAAATAGAATGACCACCATACAGCATAGAAAAACTGTCATGGAAATTTCACAGGAAAGGGAGAATGTAAATCTTATTCTACGCACCTGAAGTGGAAAGTAACATTGTCATCATTATTTATCGATGTTGTTCTGCAGGTTGTATCATTCGGGTTCTGAAAAAAAAAAATTATATATATATATAGCCGGATAGATCGATCGATCTATCAACTTATCTATATAATCTATATCTATCTAATATATATATATATATATATATATATATATATATATATATATATATATCTATCTATCTATCTATCTCTATATATATTATATACTGTATATACAGAAATGTATTATTCAAGAGTAAAGATACTAAGCTGGGGGTTAGAAGACAGATACTTACCCAAGCGACCTTTAAAGGTTAATACTGTATTACTGTCTATCACATTGGTGGAAAGTTTGTTCCATATATTTACAAATCTATTGGAGAAGAAATGTTTAGCTTCAAGCGACTGGGATCGTTTGCCAATTATTTTATATCCACTGCCTCTACAGTAGTATAATCCGTGTGATCAACTGATAAGTATTTATCAGAAGCCATGTTATCGTGTTCTTCGAATATTTTAAATACTTAAATTAAATCTCCTCGTAACCTGCGTTTTAGTTAGGGTAAAGAGATTCAGGGCTTCTAAACGCTCTTCGTATGGTTTACCTCAATATTGGTATCATTTTGGTCACCCTTCGTTGCACTCTCAAGTTTCTTTTTTGTAATAAGGTGACCAGAACTGGACACAATACTTTAAGTGTGGGCGTAGCAGAGAATTATACAAGGTGAGGATAATATTTCTTGATTTATATTCGAATGCTCTACCAATGAATCCGATTAATTTGTTGGGTTTTTCAACAGCCTCCGTACTTTGTTTGGTTTAAGACTGTTACTATAATTCCTACGCCTTTGTCATGGCTGACATTACACTGCTCATAGCGTAACTGGCTTTTTCATTTCTATTTCCAATGTTTAGCACCTTGCAATAACTAATATTAAAATCCATCTGATAGGTTTGGGCCCAACTGAACAGTCGATCGAGATCACTGTGTTGCCTGCCTCTGTACAGATGTGTCTGCTCTTTCCAACTTTAGTATCATCAGCAAATTCGGATAATTTACAAATTAAACCTTCATCTATATCATCTATCTATCTATCTATCTATATGAAAAACAGAATAGGACCCAATACTGAGCCCTGTGGCACACCGCTAGTGACATCTTTCTAGTCTGATTCGATATTCTGTGCAATGGCATGAGAAGCAGGCGAAGGATGAGGAGGAGTTGGGGGGGCAGGAGAGGGGTTGCACACACACACACACACACACACACACACACACACACACTACAAAGCCTTTCATCACCACAACAGGCAGGGAAGTGTTTAGCCAACTTTTGCTCGGGGCTGTACATGCCGGCCGCTAAAGTCATTCATTCCTGGGCACCTCACGTAAAGCCTATGTCATTCCATCCCGTAGCACGATCTTCCCAACCATTTATCCAGCTTGTAAATTGCTTAATGTTCCCTCTCTCTCTCTCTCTCTCTCTCTCTCTCTCTAGGACCTACGAGAGTATTGGCAGCTGCGAATTCAATCATATACCCACGCACCCTCACCTCTCTCTCTCTCTCTCTCTCTCTCTGTCTCTCTCTCTCTCTCTCTCTCTCTCTCTCTCTCCACCGTATCCTTTCCTCACCGTAGTCACCCTTCTCCCCCCTATTTTTTGCTCTTAAATCTTGCACACGCCATATTCATAAAATTTCTTCCGCTTAAGCAGTGTCTAAGATTATTTTTTTTACTCCTAGTGCTGGAGAGGGACGCCTTCACGCGATGGCACCGATATAACTAGGCGATTCCACTGCCTGATTATAAAAGTCCCTCAACTCCCGGCATATCCCCCTAAATGAGGTTCTAACTATCTGTCTATCTATTGCCAGACGCCTTGATCCCGTAAGCAGCGGCCACAAACAAATCGCCTCCATGTCGCCCTGTCCCTGATTGTCTATGAAATTGCAAATTCGGAACGCAGTCTTCCGGGTTAACACTTAGATAAGCCTGGAGCCACAACAACAATAAAGACAACGATAAGAACAAAAACTACAAAAACAACCAAAAATGAAAACACTACGAGTCCAACAAAAAACGAAAACAAAAACTTCGAAACCAACAAAACAAGAAAACAAAAACTACGAAGGCAACAAGGACGAAAATATAAAAACAATGAAAATAATAAAAACTACGAAACCAACAAAAACAAACGATAAAAAAACAAAACTACGAAACAAAAAACGAAAACAAAAACATCACACCATTAAACTCCACAGAAAACCACTGCACTTGATGGCTTCACTTAATCTCACTCTTCCTTGCCCCAGACGATGTTATTCAGCTTAGGAGAGTAGTGCAGCGGTGAAGGGACTACTGTTGCTGTATCATACCCCTCCAGACCCAAATGCAACGTATAAAATGAGTGTGTGTGTGTGTGTGTGTGTGTGTGTGTGTGTGTGTGTGTGTGTGTGTGTGTGTGTGTGTGTGTGTGTGTGTGTGTGTGTGTGTGTGTGTGTGTGTGTGTGTGAGAGAGAGAGAGAGAGAGAGAGCGTCCATCTCTTTTTCTCCTCCTTTTCCTCTCCCCTCCTTCGCTCCTACTCCTTTTTGTCTCTCTCCCTCCCCTCCCCCTCTCCCCATTTTTCTCCTTCCTCCCTCCTTCATTTTCTTTCCTTTCCTTCATCTCCTCTCCTTTCTTTTTTTTTCACTTTCATACCTTCCTCTTCCCTAATTTTCTCCCTTCATCTCTCTCCTTCCTTTTCGTTCCTTCCCTCTCCCTCGTTCCTTCCTATTCTCTCATTTTCTCGTTTCTCCCTCTTTTTCTCTCCCTTCCTCCTCCCTTTTCTCTCCTTTCTTCCCTCCTAATCCCTTTCCTCGCCTTTCCTCCCCTTCTTTTCTCTCCTTTCCTCCTCCTCCTCCCTTTTTTCTCCCTTCCTCTCCCTCCTTGCCTCACCTCGACTGCTTAGGTGATCAGTTGCGCTCTCTCTCTCTCTCTCTCTCTAGCTGCCATCGTGGAAAAGGGGTCAACACAACATCGTTTCTCCTTAACATCAGAATTTCTTCCATTATACTCCTATAAATTTATATCTCTTATGTAATCTCTGCTATCCCTTCATCTCTTCTTCCACTTTGATAGGGCAGACTGGGATGGATTTAGAAATTATCTTGCTGATATTCCACGGCAATCTTTCATCTCCAATGACATCAACTCTACCCAGTCCCACATTAATGACTTAATACAAGCTGGTATGGGATTGTTCATACCCAGTCAACATCTTGAATCCAACAACTTAATTAGCGACAGACAGTATGATTTTCGCCACGAAAGATGCAGTGTTGATATACTCAATCACCTGACTCACCATCCATCAATCAACTGACCAACATGCAGAAACTCACACAGTAGCTCTTGATATTTCTAAAGCTTCTGAGTGTGGCACCGTTCCCTGCCTATTATCTTTTGCTCCTCTGATTTCCTCATATCCCAGCGAGAGAAAGATAAAAGCAGATGATGTATATTTCAATCTCCACTCAGTTAATGCCAGCGTGCCACAAGGATCAATTCTGATTACAACCCTATTCCTAATTCATACTGATGATCTCTTATGTCACCCATAATCCCTTCATTCATATGCAGATGGCTCCACACTTTACAGTTCATTCACACTCAAACACCCATTCACAAAGTTTAATTTCTCTAACTCACAACTCAGCTCCATAAATCAAAACTTATCTAAGATCACTGAATGGGGACAAAAGAACATTGTCTCCTTTAATGCTAGGAAAACCAAATGTATACAATTTACTAATAGACAGATATTGCCTGATTCCTGTATTACCTCCAATGATGCTAATATTCCTATCTCTAAAAGCATTGAAATTCTCAATGTTTCACATAACAATGCCCTCAGCTGGACCTCTCATGTTAGATCACTTGCTAAAACTGCCTCAAAGAAACTTGGATTATTGTACAAAGCCCGTAGCTTCTACACTGATGAGCAGTTAGCTGTAATTTCTAAGGGTCATGTGCGCTCTCAGCTTGAATATTGCTCACCCTTGTGGAATGGATGTGGAGAGGCTGCACTAAAACAACTAGACAAAAGCAGACCAAAGCTGTTAGAATTGTTAATAACCCTACTGCTGCAAATGAACCATCTCCCATACATGTAAGAAGGAATGTTGCCTCCCTTGAATTATTTTACAGATACTTTTATGGCAAATGTTCACACGAAGTTGAATCCATTGAGCCACCTCTCCACGTCTTCCCCTGCGCCACACGGGCAACTGGTAGCGCTCATGACTCGACTGTCGCACTGCCATATTGCAGAACTTCGTGCCTATTAGAATTCTTTTATTCCCCGAACTGCACTCCTTTGGAACTTGCTCCCCCAGAGTGGTGTCCCCTCCTACTTCAACCTACGGATATTCAAATCCAACCGTTACTTTTTTTTTTCTTTCTTTCTTTTTTTAAGATCATCTGTAATCTGGTGTATGTTCTTCCTTCCTCTGTTGTTAAAAAAAAAAAAATCATACACCTACGCGTGAGGGGTTGTGAATCTGGTTCGGCTTTCTTGACCATCTATGTTCCTGTCGGTCTGTTGGCAAGACTATGAAGAACAACTACCAAATGAAACTGCTCAAAAATTGGATTATTACGACTACCAAGGACTATCAGAGGAGCAGATGATTTATAATGCAAGAAAAGTTCATGTTTTGGGATGTAGAAAATGATGAGGTAATTTTATTTTGAGAGCAATTAGTCAAAGGTCAAGGAGACAGGGCAGGATCAAAGAGTAAGGACCTTCCACACGATCAGTAGACATCTATATCCGAGCACACTGTTCATTAGAGTTAAGGTAATGTGAGGAATTACACTATATACGGCAGATAAGAGCAAGGGCACACGCTGTACTTCATCTTGTTGCATTATTATTTCCATTATTTACCATAAAAACCACAGATGCCTAAAGAGCTTGAGGGTTGGTCATTACACGGATTGTATGGCGAGGGTATTGCACTCTCTGATGTCTCTTGTTGGTAGCACTTTTTGTCCCTTACACTCCCACTCTATCTTTTGCACTCTCATACCCTGCTTCTCTTAATCAGCATCCTCCCTGTCCTGTGTGTGTGTGTGTGTGTGTGTAATGATAGTGTACGTGATGGGATGCTCCTCAACCGTACTTTAGATGCTGGTGATAACGATAGGGTGATGCGATGGATGATACCACACCATTCCTTGTACTGCCTACTGTCTCAGCTTTAGCACATGCATACGGTGATCATAAATAGTTACCGTAGCATTTATTTTAACGCTATCACTATTTACTTTTTTAATGGCCTTATTATATCACTCTTGGTTTCTCTAGACTGTTTTGCCTTCAGTAACAGCTTCACTGCCAGATATTCTAAAATTTTAAACCGTCTGTCAGCAGCAAGAACAAACTAAAAATGTCATTGAATTGAATGGATTAACTGGCATGGACATTACATAAAATATAAAAATATAGTGTGTGGCAACTCATCTGTGACGTCACGCGTGTAAACAGACGCCATATTGGCAGACGACATTATTTACGCGAGGTGGCCTTTCTCCCCTTCCCTCCCTCGAGTTATATTCATTAACTTTCTTGAACTAAAGTACTGTGTATGACTGGTTATTATAATTTTATCTTCACCCATACACCTACAAAACAAGGTCACAATCAAATCAGTACAAATATGAAAGAAAAATGCGACTCGTCCTAATTTATTCTCGCCAGCATATAACTTGCAACGGACACTTGATTATCCTAGAGACTGACCAAATCCTTTATAACTTCGCACTTGCGCCTCGAAATTCGCCTTTACGCGCCAAACACGAATTCCAGGATGGCTTAGGGCGCCTGTGTTTATCTGGTTGTCCCATCTCCCGCCGCGTGGTACAGAGCTGCTCGATACCCGCGAATTAGCCCGAGTGAGAGATGGTTTATAGAACGCCCAAGATATATAAAGATTTCCAACGAGGGAGATTGCTGCCTGCGAGTATCAGGATCTATATATATGAACTTTCTTGAGCTGAGTCGTATTATAAGTGGCTCTGGAGATATCGTAATGTCTCCTTAGCGATGTGGCGCTGGAGGGACGCCTTCATGTGGTGGAACTAATATAACCGGCTGGTGGAGCTCCCTGGTTATACACAGGCTCGTCAGTCCTCTCCCTATCCCCCGAGAGGAGGCTAATGGGCCCTGCGATGATGGCAACTCCAGCCTGCAGTCTACCTGATGATAAGATGCATGACACTGACCACCTGCGAGTTTGAGGCAACACGGAAGTTGAAAATGTCATTGATAATTTCCGTAGTATCGGCATAATTCGAGATTAAATGTGTAAATATCGTGTTCATTTTTATAACATAATTATGAAGGACCTGGTGAACAATGGTATGCTTCGATTTCGCCGTAAATAAAGAAAATATTGGGCACATTTTCAACCTGAAAAGATGTACCGGTATCCATATTGTTCCTTGCTTATTTACGGCACAATGGAAACAACACTGTTCAGCAAGTACCTAATATTTATATGTCAAAGCTGTTCGCACATGACTTTCTTTATTTTAAACATGATTTGTCCTAATAAAAGGAAAAACGATCAAAGTCGATATTTTCAAATTCCCTGCTGCCCCAAACTTGCAAGCAGTAAATTATAAATCAATTTTGACGACTGAAATGTCAAATGACTTCCTGCGTTGGTTTCTTTTCGTCTTAGGGGTCGACACGCTCCGACCAATCCCAAAGTCACAGTAACAAATGAATAAATAAATAAAAAGGACAAAGAGCAGTTACAAAAGTCTGGTAAAAAAATCAGTATCGTTCTCAAGGGGTTTTCAAGACGTGTTAATTAATCCCTTCATCTCCATTTTTATATAACCTACTGGAAATTTGAAGTTGTCAAAATACTTATTAGCATGCATGTGTGTTCGTGCGTTACTGCCTTAATAAGAGGTAAAAGTAGGCTGGGACTTAGGTAGGTAGGTAGGTAGAGAGGTGTGTGGGCAGGGAGGAAGGTAAGCAGGGAGATAGCATGAGGGTAGGTAGGAACGGAGGGGGCGAGGCACGTAGCGAGGCAAGAAGGTGGGTTGGAAGTGGGTAAGTAGGCAGGCAGGTACGTGTAGAGATGGAAAATGATGAAAATATTATAGCGCTGCAGTTTGTCTTTCTGTCACTGATTTGTAACAGCAGATTACCACTAGAATATGACACTAGTCACGAATAAGTGCTACGAAAAAGATGTAGAGCCGTAGTATTGTCTTATTCTGCCACTGAGCTACGTGAAATAAGCAGCTAAAGGACGAAACTCAGGGCCACGTTAAATGGAAGAATATTGCTGTGTGTGTGGATGGGCTGACCAGGGAGACAGACTCACCAAAAGGATGCCCATTAGAGATTTGATTAATTTGGATGATTAATGACTCAAGTTTTTTGTGTGGTGGTGTGGTGAGGTGTGGTGTTGATAGGGTGTGTGGTGGAAATCGTGTGCGGTGGTGATGGTGACTGTGGTGGAGGTGGCGATGGTGGCAACTGTGAGATATTATGTGTTGTGGTGGTGCCGGACAGTGAGAGGTGGGGGTGGAGATAGTGTGTGGTGGTGGAGAGAGAGAGAGAGAGAGAGAGAGAGAGAGAGAGAGAGAGAGAGAGAGAGAGTGTGTGTGTGTGTGTGTGTGTGTGTGTGTGTGTGTGTGTGTGTGTGTGGTGGAGGAGATGGTAGTAGGTATATATACGTAGATGAAAGTAAGTGGTGGCGATAGCATGACATTCTTTTATAATACTAATGAGTCTGATGGAAATATGATGCTGGGTGGTCGAAATAACGGCTGTAGTGGCTGTTAGTGGTAGTTATCATCATCATCATCATCACCATCATCATCATTATCACCATCATCATCACCATCATCATCACCATCATCATCACCATCGTCATCACCATCATCACCATCACCACCACATCACCATCATTATTCCTTCATTTCGTAAAATATATGTTATCCGCTATACTGTACATATAAAGCACTTTGGAAAATTCAAAACAATTCTTTATGTTAATTGTATAGAAAAAAAAAGCTTAAAAAATATCACAATCGAAGCAGGATCTATAGCTGTGCAAATTACATCGTTATACCTCACTTACTTATTATACTATCTATCTATTGTCAGACGCCTCAATCCCGCAAGGGGTGGCCACAAACAAATCGCCTCCATGTCGCCCTATCCCCCGCCATTTCACTGCCCTGCTTTCAGCTCATACACCCCTCCTTCATTATACTCCGTCCCCTTAACTTGGCGTATAATTACCATTCCTCCATCTTGAACCCTGAGATATACAGATTAACACTAGAATATGGTGTTAGTCACGAAGAAGTGTTGTGGTAGGGATGCAGTGCTGTGGTATTGTTTAGTCACGAAGAAGTGTTGTGGTGGGGATGCAGTGTCGTGGTATTGTTTAGTCACGAAGAAGTGTTGTGGTAGGGATGCAGTGCCGTGGTATGAAGCCACGAAGAAGTGTTGTGGTAGGGATGCAGTGCTGTGGTATTGTTTAGTCACGAAGAAGTGTTGTGGTAGGGATGCAGTGTCGTGGTATTGTTTAGTCACGAAGAAGTGTTGTGGTAGGGATGCAGTGCCGTGGTATGTAGTCACGAAGAAGTGTTGTGGTAGGGATGCAGTGCTGTGGTATTGTTTAGTCACGAAGAAGTGTTGTGGTAGGGATGCAGTGTCGTGGTATTGTTTAGTCACGAAGAAGTGTTGTGGTAGGGATGCAGTGCTGTGGTATTGTTTAGTCACGAAGAAGTGTTGTGGTGGGGATGCAGTGTCGTGGTATGAAGTCACGAAGAAGTGTTGTGGTAGGGATGCAGTGTCGTGGTATGAAGTCACGAAGAAGTGTTGTGGTAGGGATGCAGTGTCGTGGTATTGTTTAGTCACGAAGAAGTGTTGTGGTAGGGATGCAGTGTCGTGGTATGTAGTCACGAAGAAGTGTTGTGGTAGGGATGCAGTGCTGTGGTATTGTTTAGTCACGAAGAAGTGTTGTGGTAGGGATGCAGTGCTGTGGTATTGTTTAGTCACGAAGAAGTGTTGTGGTAGGGATGCAGAGCGGGAAAAAGGCTGGAAAAGGACAAAATTTCCATCACGTTAAAATGAATGAAGTGTGGTGAATGTGGTGTGTGGTGGTGGGCGTGACAGTGGCTGGGTCAGTGTGTTGTTAGGGTGGCGGTGAACTGCTTGCTATGTAGGTCACTAGCCTTCCTGAACCTCTATCCTGCTCACACACACACACACACACACACACACACACACACACACACACACACACACACACACACATCCCGCACACACATATCCGACACACAAACACACATCCCAAACACACATACACACAACTTCCCTCTCTGTCACACACTTTACCTCTGTGTGTACTTAATTGTAAACACGCACACGAAATTCAGATGGTCCTGTTTAAGTCTTGGTGGTGTATTCTGTGTGGCCTGGGAAGCATCTAACACCTCTTCCATAGCGATTTAGTCTGCATATTTGCACTCTCTTGTATGTTATTTATATCGTTTTCATACAGACACAATTTGTATCAGTAACATACAAAAGGATAGTAAGGTGTAATGTACAAAACAAATCGGTATGGAAGAGGTGTTAAGAGACTCTAGTTACTTAGAATACAACCCTTAGAGTCATGCGAAAGAATGTATATGTAAATACTTCATACACAAATATATTTCCAAACACATACACATTTTTCTTTATTTATTTATTTATGCATTTATTTGACATGTAAGGTAAATGAGACCAACGCGTGTTTTTCTTCTTCTTCTTCTTGTTGCTGGAGAAAACTTTGAGGTAAACTTTCAATGACCTTAAACCACTATTTCTGCAACACCCATTTTCACAGGGTATGCTTTCCTGCTCCAGCCCCACCGCCACCAACATTCCAGCCCATCCCACCCACTCCTACGCTCACCACCCCTGTTTCTTGACTCCCCTTGGACGGTTTCATGGCACAGACGGTTAAAGGGAAGATAGTGGTAGTAGACAATGGTATGGTGAGGAAGGGTAGGGAAAAAATAAAATCATTCAACGGGAAGTTAAGTCTGCGGAAGGTACAATAAAAGTTTTAATTGTTTACTCATCCTCACTAACAAAACCCATCCGAAGTTTAGAACCATGTGTGAACGAACATGGGGAACTCTGTGTATAATCAAGTTTTTTTTTTCTCTCTCTCTGAATTTTACCTACCCATTTATCTGAACTGGCGATAGGATGATTGGTGGTGTTGGTTGTGGTGGTGGTGGTTGTGGTGAAAACTGATAACCAGAAATAGTACGAATAAAAAATTCAAACGAGTATTAGCGACAATTAAAATCCAGGGCAGCTAATTATCCTTTACTCTGTCCATTAATTGTACCCAACACTGATGGGGGAGAAAGCAGATCACTGTCCACGCCACCTTAAGCATTATCACTCTTAACGACTTCACTGAAATTACGCACATTATACTTTATTGCTACTTGCAGACGATTTAGTTATGCCGATGAGATTATTTCGGTAGCTATTATAGCTACATCTAAACAGCCCTTTTCCTGTGACAAACCTCCCATGCTGAATAAAATCATCTGAAGGTATTAGGAGTAAAACAATACACTACTGAAGTAGTTAATGTTTCCCAGAAGCAATAGAGACAATACGGATCTCAAATTACCCACGGCACCTCCTCCAACACTTCCCTAAACATGGAGTAACTATAGACAAGAAACTGTCCAAGGAAACAAAACAAAACTCCCGCACACATGGTTCTAAACTTCGGACGGGTTTTGTTAGTGAGGATGAGTAAACAATTAAAACTTTTATTGTACCTTCCGCACACAAACTTAAAAACGCTAAACTCAACCGAAACTAAAAAGGACTCTGAGAACGTATACCTCCGCCAATGCCGGATCCGAATCCGGATACATCCCAAAATTTGATTACTTCTTCCTTGGCCCATGGCCCACCCTTCCACAAAATTTCATTGAAATTCATTAAGAACTTTTAGAGATAGTGTGCGGTAGGATCCCCAAATGTTATCAAATCTCTCTTGACCTACGGTCCACCCTTCCGCACAATATCATTGAAATTCATTAAGAATTTTTGAAGATATCGAGGTATCGTTTGGACAAACAGACGAACAAACATAGGTGAACACCGGTACATAACCTCCTCCAACTTCGTTGGCGGAGGTACTAAACAACGAGTCTGTTCGAGGGTGGTGCATCTATTCCCTTCACTGCGAGAGGTTTACACTTAAAAAATCGTGCGTAGGTGGCTGGAATGCAACAGACAAGTAGTTACCTCAGCCAAGGAGGTTATGATTTTACCGGCGGTGGTTTGTCAGTCTGTTTGTCTGTTAGCAAGATTACTAAAAAAGTTATGAGAGGATTTTGATAAAATTTTGTGGATGGGTGGACCATGGGCCAAAGAAGAAATTACTAAATTTGGGAGCGGATTCGCATCCGGATGCGGAGTATCCCGCACATCTCCAAAAGATCTCCATGAATATCAATGAAATTCTGTGGAAAGGTGTACCATGGACCAAAAAAAAATGATTTACTAAATCAGGGGATGTTGATGAAATTTTGTGGAAGGGTGGGACATGGGCCAAGGAAGAACGTATTAAATTTTGGGGAGGATCCGGATCCGGATCCGGAGTATCCTGCACAATATCTCCAAAAGTTCACGATGAATTTCAATGACATTTTGTGGGAAGGTGGGCCGAGAACCAAGAAACAATCTATTACATTTGGGGGCGGATCCGGATCCGGATCACATATCCAGGGATCCGGATCCTTTATAATGACAATGGCACTGGCAGGGGTATGCGCTCTCTGGGTGCTTTCTGGTTATTATGGTGAAAGTTAAAGAAGTCTGATTTCTCACCCTTAACCACCGCGTGAGAGTGAGTGAAGGTGAGTGAAAGTCATCCTCCCTAGCGTAGTGGAAGGCAGAGCTACCAATTTACCAGAATAAAATGGGCGAGAAGTGTTAGTATGGATACCCTTCACTTCTACCACTTTTCTCTCTCTCTCTCTCTCTCTCTCTCTCTTGCTGTCTGTATGTGTGTGTGTGGGGGGGGGGGTAGGACAGTCTTTCCGAACTAGGAGTCATATACAGCCTTCATTAACCCCATCAGTACCAGTGGTCTTTGCCAGGGTGAATAAGATCGTGTGGAGGTTGTAAGAATTAACTCTGTGAATAAGACTCCTAACTGGCCTGGTAAAGCAACGGATGAAGGAAACTATCTTTTTGGTAACTTTTTAAATTCCACATTAACCGCTCCAAGCCAGACTTCATTTATAATTTATTCACAGCCTCTCCTACCAAGTTTATTCAACTTAAGACACATTTTCCGAACTGGAATGTTAGTTACAGCCTTAATGACTCCCTTCACTGTCAGGGAGTTATCTATGCCTGACTAAAACCCTTAGGCAGTAGTAATCACAGAATAGAATTAGGGTGACAATATTTACAAGGAAATACACAACACTGCCCAGCGTTTACTTGTACCTGTAACTCATATGAAAAGTATCACAAAACAAACAGGCTACAGAGCTCGTGGGAGTCAAACCAGCCCTGAACCGTGCCCGTGCCCATCTTTTTCCATTTTGGGGGCTAAGAAATAATTGTAAAGGCCTAGTTAAATTTTAAGAAAGTTATCTCGAAACACTGGGCTCAAGTACAGGACATAAACAGCACTTCGGACAAATCGACCAAGTTGCATGGTTGTGGTTACGGGCGTTGGTAAGAATGCCATAAGTAACTACGAAAAAAAAAAATCTTTGGGAAATATTAAAAAAACTTTCATACTGTCAAATATCCTCGTTTCAGTTACCCAAGACAAAACTATAGTCACATTGTTTTCACCTGAAGGAATTAGTCTACTTTCACAACCTGTATTAAGAAATTCAATTAGCCTTGGTTATCAGGGAGGAATGAATGTCCCGGGTTCGCAGTCCAATCACCCCTCCGGTCTGACTACACCTGGCCAGCACCTGAACTGAAAGGGATTAGGGATCTTTGTCAAGTGAAAGCAAACCGACTATAGCATATTCCGTCATTCTTGCTTTATTTTCAGTTAGATGGAAATGCTGAAGGAGGTACAGGTGAGGGTGAAGAATAGGTGTGGGTGAGGGTGAAGGTAAGGAAGGTAAACAGAGAGGGAGGCAGGTACACCCCCTCCTTGAGCGTCGTGTGTCAATAAGTCAAATTGTCAAGATGCTGGTGAAGATAGTACCACGGACCACCACCACCACCACTGCCTCACCACACCACACCACCACCTTACCCTGCCTCACTATACCACATAACCACCTTACCCTGCCTCACCAAACCACCACCTTACCCCGCCTCACCACACCACCACCTTATCCTGCCTCACCACACCACACCACCACCTTATCCTGTATCACCACACCACACCACCACCTTACCCTGCATCACCACACCACCCTGACTCCCAACACCACACCACATCACACCGTCCTGCCTTACTTCACACCACACCACGCTACCTCACTTAACACCACACCACCCTGCCTCACATCATCTCACACCACACCACACATCACCCTCCTCATTTCACACCACACCAAACTATCACCACACCATGTCATCCTGCCTCATCACACCATACCACACCACCCTATCTCACCTTACACAACAGTACCATCCTGCTTCACAACACTACACCACACCATCCTGCCTCACCCCACACCACACCACCTTGCCTCACCTCACACCACATCATCCTGCCTCACCTCACACCACACCATCCTGCCTCACCTTACATGCCACCTAGTTTACCTCGCCACACCACCTGCCTCACTTCACCTCACCCCACACCACACCACACCACACCATCCTACCTAACCATACAACACCATACCACACCACCCTGCCTCACGTCACTTCACCTCACACCCCACCACACCACACCACCCTACCTCACCATACAACACCATACCACACTATCCTCCCTCACTTCATACCACACCATACCACACCACCCTGCCTCACCATACAACACCATACCACACCAAACTGTCTCACTTCACACTACACCATATCACACTGCTTCACTTACCAGCACTATTCCTCCTCACTTTACACCACACCATCAGGCCTCATTCTCCAAATCTGTCTGTCTGTCTGTCTGTCTCTCTCTCTCTCTCTTTCGTCTCCCTGCCTCACCAAGATCAGCGATACGTCGGTAGCATGGCCTTTTCTCCTCTACCTCTCTGTTACTCTCTCACCCTACCTCACTCTCTCACTTTCTCACTCTACCTCACTCCCACATTACCTGTCACTCTCACACTACTGTCACTCTCCCACCCCTCTCACTCTCACACTACCTGTATCTCACCCTGCCTCATTCACACTACCTGTAACTCACCCTGCCTCACTCTCACACTACCTGTCACTCTCACACTACTGTCACTCTTTCACCCTGCCTCACTCCCACACTACCTGTCACTCTCACCCTGCCTCACTCACACTACCTGTCACTCTCACCCTCTCTCACTCTCACACTACCTTTATCTCACTCTGCCTCACTCTCTCACCCTGCCTCACTCACACTACCTGTCACTCTCACCCTGCCTCACTCACACTACCTGTCACTCTCACCCTGCCTCACTCACACTACCTGTCACTCTCACCCTGCCTCACTCACACTACCTGTCACTTTCACCCTGCCTCACTCACACTACCTGTCACTTTCACCCTGCCTCACTCACACTACCTGTCACTCTCACCCTGCCTCACTCACACTACCTGTCACTCTCACCCTGCCTCACTCACACTACCTGTCACTTTCACCCTGCCTCACTCACACTACCTGTCACTTTCACCCTGCCTCACTCACACTACCTGTCACTCTCACCCTGCCTCACTCACACTACCTGTCACTCTCACCCTGCCTCACTCACACTACCTGTCACTCTCACCCTGCCTCACTGACACTACCTGTCACTTTCACCCTCTCTCACTCTCACACTACCTGTATCTCACTCTGCCTCACTCTCACACTGCCTTACTCTCTCACTCTGCCTCACTCACACTACCTGTCACTCTCACCCTGCCTCACTCTCACACTACCTGTCTCACCCTGCCTCACTCTCACACTACTGTGGTGGTGGCGGCGGCAGCGGAGGCGTAGAAAGGAATGAGAATAATAACAATAATAATAATGATATGATGATGATGATGATGAAGAGGAAGGAGGAGAGGATGGAGGGGAAGAAACAGCTGCAGGGAGGAGAAAGAAGGACGAAGAGAGGAAGAAGAGGAAGAGAGAAGGAAGAGGAAGGAAGACAGAAGGAAGAGGAAGGAAGGGAGGAGGAAGAGGAAGGAAGAGAGGAGGAAGAGGAAGGAAGAGAGGAGGAAGAGGAAGGAAGAGAGGAGGAAGAGGAAGCAAGAGGAAGAAAAGCAGCAAAAAAGACGATGAGAGAGAGGAAGGCAAAGAGGAAGAAAAATGTAGAGAAGAGGAGAGGATAAGGAAGGTATACACAGAGAAGGAAGAGAGGAGGAGGAAGGGGAAGAAGATGCAAAGGAAGAAGAGGAAGGAAGAGAAGCAAGAGGAAGGGAAAGTAGTTGGGGAGAGAGAAAGAGAGAGAGAGAGAGAGAGAGAGAGAGAGAGAGAGAGAGAGGGGGGGGGGAGATAACGATAAGGGGAAGAGTGGACGATGGTGGGGAGGGGAAGGAGTGGAAAGGAGGAGGAAAAGAACGGAGGGGGAGGGGGTAGGAGTGGAGGGGGAGGGGGTAGGAGTGGAGGGGAGGGGGGAGGAGTGGAGAGGAGGGGAGGGGAAGGATTGGAGGAGAGGGGGAAGGAGTGGAGAGGGATGAGGAAGGAGTGGAGAGGGATGGGGAAGGAATGGAGAGGGAGGGGGAAGGAGTGGAGAGGGATGAGGAAGGAGTGGAGAGGGAGGGGGAAGGAGTGGAGAGGGAGGGGGAAGGAGTGGGGAGAAGGGGGTAAAAAAAACAGAAGGGGAAGGGAAGGAGTGGAGGGAAAGGGGAGGGAGCGGAGGGAAGGGGGAGGGACTGGAGGGAAAGGAGAAGTGGAGAGGGGAGTTGTGGTTGGTACTCAGATGGCATAAGGCCAAGTGCCAGGACACACACACACACACACACACACACACACACACACACACACACACACACACACACACACACAGGGAGAGAGAGGAGAATTTCAGGACAAATTAGAATGAGTTTATTTCTATGGTCGGGGGGGGGAGGAGGAGAGAGAGAGAGAGAGAGAGAGGCGAATTTTAGGCCTTTAGAGAATGAGTGTAATTATTCTTAGGAACTCTAGATGATTCTCTTCAGCTTAGGGGGTAATATCTCGTACTGAAGGGGTTAATGAAGGCCAGCTAACCCCTCCAGTTCTCTCTCTCTCTCTCTCTCTCACACCCACGCTGAATAAAATCGTCTGGAGGCAGCAACAAGAAAACATATACGTTAGCGAATACCCATCTATCTATCTATTGTCAGACGCCTTAATCCCGTAAGGGGTGGCCAGAAACAAATCGCCTCCATGTCGCCCTGTCCCCCGCCATTTCACTGCCCTGCTCCCAGCTCACACACCCCTCTCTCAATATACCTCTCCACTCCATCCCTCCATCTCATCTTTAGCGTCCCCCTCCATCTCTCCCCCTCCACGTCACTCATATACACTCTCCTCGTCAGTCTCTCACCCTAACTAACGAATATCGAGTGAAAATTCTTGGGCCTGTATAAGGAAGCTCCCTAACACCTCTTCCTCAGCGATTTATTTTTGGCTATGGGTGGTTAGTGCCCTTTCTACGTTATTTATGCAGAGTATGGTGTTATTGGAAGGATTTATGTAACACACGAGGACAGCATGGGGTAATACACAAAATAAATCGATTATGAAAAGGTGTTAGGGAGCTTCATTAACAGACGAGAATATGGGCTGCTTCAGTGTGTAGTTGGGGAAGAAAGCACGCCTGATATTTCAACTCTTCTTGTCAGTTTCCTCTGTTGGTTAATACTGCTATGCTGAGAGAGGCCTGGTACGTTTCTCTGCCCAAAGAAACCCAACTTTTGTCTCTGCCTGTACGGTACTTATCGCAGAAAAAAAAGGAAAACAAAAATAGAAAACAGAAAAAAAAAAACTAAGGGTAGACACCGAACAGAGGAAGAACCACCCATTTCAACAAGAGGTCAAAACATAAAACAGGCAAAAAATCATAAGTCACCCGTGAAAAGAAAACTGGCGTCATAGAACATGGGAATATTTTTTTGTCCTCACAGAAAACCGGACGAGGGTGGCTGTTTTTGTTAATGAGTTTCAGGTTACAGAGCTTTTGCTGGCGAGTGAAACTTTAGAAGTCACTTTCTCAATGCTCTCTCTCTCTCTCTCTCTCTCTCTCTCTCTCTCTCTCTCTCATATTGTACGGCACTCTTTTTTCATACAGTATATTCTCTTTCTTTCCCTCTCTCTCTCTCTCTGTTCTATACTCTTCTTTCATACACTATATTTCTCTCTCTCTTCTACACTCTTCCTTCATACTCTCTCTCTCTCTCTGATCTATACTCTTCTTTCTTACACTGTATTTCTCTCTCTCTCTCTTCTACACTCTTCTTCATACTCTCTCTCTCTCTCTCTGTTCTACACTCTTCCTTCATACACTCTCTCTCTCTGATCTATACTCTTCTTTCTTACACTCTCTCTCTCTCTCTGTTCCGTACTTATTTTTCTCTCATAAAGTACATTATCTCCA